>NW_021604638.1:3684552-3762858 GCF_004785775.1 Grammomys surdaster | reverse complement strand
TTTTTTTTTTTTTTTTTTGGTTATGTCTTCCTCACCATGATGGACTCTCTCTGGCACCAAAAGTAAAAAATAAACCCATCTCGCTCCTGAATTGCTGTGGCCATGGTATTTTTATCATAGCAACAGAAGACTAACTTACACATTTTTGACTTTTTAACTCTTCCAAATAGGCCTGTTTCCTATCCATCTTTTTTTTTAACTCTTTGGTTGTAATTAACAGTAAGTAAAACAATTTCTGAGTCCTCTGGACAGCCACAGATCTAATATGCATTTGCATTAAAGGACTTTGCTAACAATTTACAGAGTTATCATCCTTATTACATAAACTACGTTATAGAGATAAGAATCTGAGAACTTGGAGAGATAAATACTTTGTCTATTGTTCCAGTTTGCTTCTCTGATGCTGTGATAAACACCATGGGTAAAATCAATTTAGGGAGGAAAGGGTTAATTTAACTTTAAAAATTATAGCAGCCCATCATCAGGGGAAGCCAAGACAGGGACTCAAGGAAGGAAACTTGAGGAAGGAACTTAAGTAGAGTTGAGAAACTGCTTACTGGCTTGTTTCCCCTGGGTTGCTAAATTTCCTTTGTCTACAATAACTACTATACAGACCAGGCCCATCTGCATAGGGATGGAACTATCCACAGTGGGCTGGGTCATCCTTCATCAATTAGCAGTTAAGAAAATGCCTTGCAGACATGGCCACCAGCCAGTCTGATCTAGGTGGTCCTTTATTTCTAGTTCCTTCTCGGTGAGTCTAGGTTTGTACCAAGATGATAGCTAAAGTGAACGATGACAGCTATACAAAATGCCAGTGACCTAAACGATTCTATGAGGCCTGGAAGTCCACTGTTCTCCTGGAAACTAAAGAGTGACTTGAATGGGTGTGTGTTCATTTTGACATGTTCAGTCAATAGCAGATCACAGTGTTAGACTGGGGCAGTCCCCGAGTTCTGTATTACTCCTTACTGAGCTTGCACAGAGAACTTTCTTTTTTGTCCACCGAAATGTGAGCAGAAGTCACAGTGTGTCATGTTGTGTAAACTAAAAGCCAAGCCTCTGAAAGTCTTCACATGTCAAGAGTAATCGATTTGGGTAACAGAGAGGCCGTCTGTCCCCACATGCATGTGCACGCCCTTGTTATAAAGGTCTTCGAAGTGACAGACGTATTTCACGTAGTCTTGAATATCCATGTCGATCAGATGTAGAGTTCTGACATAACTGGAGAACAGACGGAGACGATCCAGCACGTCCTCACTACCTTTTATCATTAAGTCAATCTCAGGATGGTTTATGTAAAGAATACTGAAACAGCGCTGGCTGCTGAGGTCTCATCACTTTATCGCTTCAAATCCATGTTCTCTCATGAAATGGGATGATGTAAGAGAGACATTTTATGATTCTTTTTAATCCTTTCATATTTGATGTGCTCAAAGACTAATTCATTCATACCGGGCTTTCTCTCTCATTGGGTCCATTATATTTCCCTCACTTCTTCTTCACAGGTACTCGGTTTTACTGTGATCTTTGTTTGGCAAGCTCTAAAGCTTAATTCTAAATTTGGATCACCAAATTGAATACATTGATATTTTCATTGATTAAAGGGTTGCAGTTCCGGTGTGGGGTATGGTTGACTCTCTGAGGGTATAGGTGAATTTCAACTGTCTGTGTTTATGCTTTACAGTAGGCTTTATTCTTTTTGGTGTGTGTGTGTGTGTGTGTGTGTGTATTTTTGTTATGAGTCAGGTTCTCACAGTCCAGCCCATATCATCACCTTAAATTCATGAATGCTCTGCTTCTGCATCTCCAGTTCTGGACTTACAAACATGAGCCACAGCGACTGCCTTGGGGTTCATTGTTAATACCAGTATATCCCAGATCAGCTAGGAAAGCTGATATCAGCTTTGGACACCCAGAGTCACATTAGATATTTACCGTGAACCTGGTGTTTGAGGCAGTGGACTGCTTATTGTTGTGTGTCACAGTGACCCAATAATTGAAGTCAAAATAATGGTTTCCCCCTTTCTACAGATGGTATTGGGAGAAACAACCTCAGCACAGGGGTATGTTAGTCATCATTCAACACCACATATTGAAAGATGTTTGCTAGCTAAATTTCAAGTTCCAAGTTTTATCTTCAGAGTATTTTATAGTGACTAATTTGTTCATACAAATACTTTATTTGTGCATGTATGTGTCTGTGTCTGTAAAAGCCAATGCTCTTGGGGGCTGTTCTCAGTCACCACTCTCCCTGCTTTTTGATACAGAGTCACTGACTTGGACCTGGTGTCTCTGAATAGGCTAGGCTGGCTGGCTGGCTGGCTGGCTGAATGGCTGGCCAGAGAACCTCAGAGGCCTTGCTGTCTAACTCCTTAGTGCTGGGATTACACACCTTCATTCCTGGTTCTTTATGTGGCTTCTGGCTTTAAAATGAGGTGTTTAAGCTTCCATGGCAAGTACTTCCCCAACTCTCGCCAGCCCTCATGATTCTTGTGAATGGAAACAGTCTTCAGATGAACATGAGGTCTCCCGTACAAACAGTGCTTTCTTTCGCCAATGAGCGTTTTCATTGAGTTATTTACTAGAGAGTGTCAACTGGCTGATTAGTTCAGCAAATTAATCATCAGAAAGTCAGAGAGTGAAAACATGAGTGATCTTCATGCAAATGACAAGCCTGAAACAAAAACTCTGGAGAGAGCCAATCAGAGAATGCCAAGAGAAGTCATCAGGGCTTTCTTCCTTAGACCTCACAAATGTGCCTATATGCTACTCCTACCCTTTGAAAGGCTTGACATTTTCCCAGGTTGTAAGTAATTTGGATAATAAAGCTGTAGGGAAATTGAACTTGTCAGAATGTTAAATGTAATTAATAACAACGGAGTTTGATTAATGCTGCCTGTATGTGCTTGGGTGTGGGGGCATCCGCTGGAACACGGGTGACCTGCCAGGAGAAACATCTCTGGAGAAAACTCTCTTCTCTAGAAACCAGAAGCTCTTAGGATACTGAAATCCTCCCTCATCCATGCAGGAATTATGATTGAACTATTCTTTTTCGAGAAGACAGAACCAAACCTTGCCACCTAAGACACAGGCATCCGAGCAGCAGATGAACGCACTGCCTGATACGTGCCTTTCTGTTACAAGCTACTGTTTGCTGCAGCCTTTTATAATGAAAGGTGTTGAGACACAAAATTAAACTTCCTTTGCTGTGATGTGTGTGTACAGCTTTGCATCAGGGCTCGCGCACAGCCAATTTCCTGCCGCTGTCATTTCTCCTGAATTACCAGTGTCCTATTAGTATCTCGCACGTGCTAACCACCATCAAGTACTGCAGTTTGTAATTACAGCATTGATGGAGGAAGTCAGATTCAATATGTGGAGTGAGAAAGACTTCAAAAGGTGTACACACGTATCCTTTGAGAAGACTGGGGTTCTGGTGTAATTGGAAGCTCATCTGAGACGGACAGCTGGACAGAAATTCCACAGTCTTCACTGAGGTTGTTAATGAAATGGAAAACTTGGTGGTTCGTGTTGGCTTTCCAGTCAACAGTGTGAGGGACAGAGATACAGAATCAAAGGGAGGGAGGAAGGGAAGGAAGAAGGAAGGGAGGGAAGGAAAGAGGGAAGGAGGGAGAAAGAGAGGGAGGAAGCAAGGAAGAAGAGGAAGAGGAAGAGGAAGGAGAGGAGGAAACAGAAGATGAGAAGAGGAAGAAGAAGAGGAAGAGGAGGAAGAGGAAGAAGAAATCCTTATGTTTAATGTGCTGAGATAAAGAGTTCAGCAAAGCATTTTCTAGGAAAATCCCTACTTCAAAAATCAGCTATATATACATTGATGACCATAACAACCGAAATGTTGGGGTATCCTAAGTGCATTGAGAGATGAGTGGACAAATGTGGCTCATGTAGACTCAGGACAGTAGTATTCAGTCTTAAACAAGAAGGAGGTACTGCAGCACTGAACAATATACAGCAATCTAAAGAAATTGTGGTCAGTGAAGTAAACTGGGCCTCAGATGTGTGTGGTCATGAGGAGAAGCTATGGATTTATAGTCAGAGGGGAGCATGTTGTCACCAAGGTCCAGTGGAAGTAAGAAGTGAGAAGAGACGGAATGACAAGAAAAATTATTCTAAGTTCCGATGAGCAGCAGGTTCTGGAGACCCGCTGTACCACAGAGTAGTGACGGCCATCGATAGTGCACTTCTGGGAAACAGCCACCTTACGGGCTCTAGGACCTGCTCATAGCCTAGAGCTCATGCAAAAGAGACACGAATGATAATGCGTTGTTTGTAATCTCAACCCAGGGAGGTAAGGAAGGTAGATTCCAGGGGGTTCACTGGCCAGCCAGCCTGATCTGGGAAAGTTCTGTCAGCGACAGACTGTGTCTACAAAAGGAATGGTGGTCAGTGCCTGAGGAATGGAACACTCCTCCTCCAGGCTCTGCAGGCCCATATACACATATGTATGTGAACTCCAAGGACGCATGAACTTGTACATACATAAGCAAACACACACACATACTCTGCTGAGTGGTAGATTTCACATCAAGTGTTCTAACCACAACACAATTAGCTGTATAGGGAAAGAGAAGAAATCAATGTGTTACCTGTAGTAGCCTCCCACGAGGGAGGTTTAGAAGTACACATGGAGGCGAGGCAAAGACTTTTGGCATGAGAAAGACAATTGGAAATGTCAGTTTTTCTTTGAATGTACGGCAACGCTCTAGGGTCGCAAAGTGTCTGTGGTGACAATAAATATGGACTCTTGAACCATTAAGCCTGGTTTGTTTTGATCTTGCCTGACAAATAAAGAGCTCTGGTGAACAAGCCTTTACCAGATAGAGACGGAAAATGCATTTAGGCGAGCAAGCTACAGAACCGTGACAAATGGAAGCTTCTGGGGAGATATTAACATTCGGAGTTCAAAAGTAGCTGTTTCCAACCGTGCTCACCCCCGAGTCACCCCGTCTTTACACTGCCCCTCTTCCAGTCTCTTCCATTTTTCATCTCACTCTTTACAAATTAAGAATATACCAGCTGCTTTAACACTAGTTTTTAAAATTTTTCCGTGACATGCTCCTCCCACTTCCTCTTGACTCACTTGATTGACAGCAGGTCTGTTTTTAATGTCTACACTTCCTGCTTTCTGTCTTTGAAGACCGTGGAGCTGCGCACTGAGGGCTGACAGCTCGCCTAAGTCCCAACATCCCTTTCCGGATATTCAGCCCCACAAAGGACGTTTTGTGTGTGCGCAGATACATCAGAGTTAACCACATGAGCCACTTTCTCTGACTCTATGGAGAAATCCTTCTACATGTTGAGTGACTGTCTACTACGTCGTTTTCAATGAGCCTGGAAGAACCAGTCTATATACATGTTTAGAACCCATGGGTACTCGGAGTCCCAGAACTCACAATCCAGTGAGGAAATGAAATCCAGACATCTCAGCCAGTCTTTGTATGTAAGAACGTGTATTGGTCTTTTCTGACATAAAAAATAATTAAATAAGGCAATAGTAGTTATGGTTGTTAGTAAAATAAAACAAAAGAAGGGGGTAGGAAGATGACTCAAGGGATAAAAATGTATTGATCCAGAGCCTAGAGCTCTAGGACCTGTGTATTGAGGGATGGGCATGGTGGCCTGACATTAATAGCAGTTCATGGGTGGCAGAGACAGATGATCCCAGGGGCAAGCTGGCTGGCTGAATCAGTGAGCTCTGGATTTGGTGAGAGACCTTGCCTCAACAGATAGCAATTAAGGGCAATACCAGATATCAGCTCCTGGCTTATATACACACATGCACCCACATATATGTAAACACACACACATGTGCCATACACATATGCACAGGAAAGATCAAAGACTTGTGCAAATTTTTAGAGGCAGCATAGTGAGGGAATTTGGAGTATGGAGTCTACCTACATCACCTAGTGGGGTGATGTCAGACAGGAGTCAGGAAGCTGTCCTTCCAGCTGTGTGGCTTTGGGAGTTTTACCTAGCTCCTCTGTGCCTTAATTCACTCATATATAAAGTAGGGATGTGAACATAATTATTCTGAAGATAAAGTGAGTCATAGTATGTCAAATGATTAACCTGTTACTAATAAGCACATAAGTAAATGTGTTATTAAATTATTGTAATTATATAATTCTCATAGAAGCACTTAAAATTTAGGTACTGTCTCTAGCTTTTGAAGAATGGGAATTTTTGAACCAATGCCTTAAATTATTTTAAAATTATTTTTTAGATTTAATTGGAAAATAATTTGATTTCTCCTTTTAAAAACCTTTTAATAATATATAAAATATTAATGCGGCTTTTATTTATTTGTTTGTGTTGTGAGAGATGAAGGCTCAGGAAGTTTCATCCCGAGCCTGTGTGCACGAGCTTGTGCAAACACACACACACACACACACACACACACACACACACACACACACTGAGCATCATCAGATCATCCTTCTTTGGAATGTAAGTGCTTGCACAAAAGAGACACACAGAGTTGGACTCCAGACTTAATCTGCCTATGGATTTTCCACTAATGGCTCGGAATCCTTTAATGGAGAATGCATGCTGAGCTGAGTCACACGTATTTGTGTTAGGGGATAATTAGGTTCATAAATAAGTAATTAAAGCAGTGATGGCTTATGAATTAATGCGCCCTGCAAGCATGCTGGGCTGCAGCTGCCCTCTGCAAAGCAAGAACTCAGGGATGGGTCATTGAGAAGGTATGGTCTTCCTGGGTCTACTAGGAATTAAATAGCACTTTAAAGTAAATTCGTTGGGGATATTGTGCTGCTTCTTTTTCAAAAATACTCTATAGGAGAAGGTCTCAAAAGTGTGAAGGCCTGAGTTTGATCACAGAGCTCACATGCAATGCACGCCCCTGTGGGGCTGGTTCGCTCCTTGCACTTTTCCATGGGTGAGTCGGTCCTTAAGCACTGCACCAACACGGTTTTGTCTACACCGGAGAGACTCAGCAAGTTGTGGTCTTATATCTGTTCACTCACAGATGTGTTTAGCAGCAATGGCTAAAGGTAAGGGGGCTGTGAGTTTTAGAGGGGGGACTCGGGAAGGTAAGAGGGAGGAAAGTGAGGGTAGGATCGTAGAATTAGATTTTATTTAAATAACATTAAGTTAAGTGATCATGGGGAGCCAGGCCTGGTGATCTGTGTTTGCAATCCCAGCCTTTGAAGCAGAGACAGGCAGATCCCTGGGGCTCACTGGCTCGCCAGTCTAGCCTACTTGGTGAATTTCAGATCAATAGGAAACCCTGTCTCAGAAAAACTAAACAAAAATGGAAGACACTTGCATAATACATGCCAGGCTATTCTCTAGCCTACACACATACACACACACACACACACACACACACACACACATACTCACATATATACACACACATACATACACATATACACACATGTATACACACATACATATATACATACATGCATACACGCACATACACGCACACTAATATACACATACTCATATACACATATACATACACAAATACACACATGTATACACACATACATATATACACATGCATATACACACATACACACACACATGCATGCACACACAGATTCAATAACTACAGACGACAGGAACAGTACATTTTGAGAGTTTCAATGAAGATGAAGATTTTGCACGTGTGTAATGTTTTCTGACATTAAAGCTCCACTGTCTTTCGTTACCCCTCCCACCGCCACTGGACCCTTCTTTCCAACGAGTCTCTGAGAATGCCTAAGGTACTAACGGCCTCTGCACTGAAGAGATGTGTCTGCAGGGCGTTGCCATGAGCAGCTTGTTTCATGGGGGAGGTGCCAACCCGAACCTCAGAGGCAGAGGAGGGGGGGGGCATCTCATTTTAAACAGTAGTTGGTTCTCACCATGGCAACTCCGCTTGGGTTTTGAGGACTGGATCTAGAGATTGAAAAGCATCCTCATGCCTCTTGCCAGCCTGGAGCAGCTGCTGATGGGTGGCCTTCTAGAGCGCCCTAAAAACAAATGAGAAGTTGACGCTGAGCTAATAGAGAACAGCAATCAGTTAGCATTAAGAGTGAAATGGATATTTCTATACTCCGTGGCTATTGACCCAATCAGCACGGCAAAGATGAGAAGCCCCATTGTTCAGCTCTGAAATAAAACTCCCGTGTCGGCATAGATTATTTTTTAAAAAAATCGAATTGTGTAAGTGGAATGTCAGGCTTTCAGTAGATGGCATGTATGTGTGTGTTACATTTGCTTGTAATGCACATGTGCTTGTGTGACGGTGTGCACACATGTGCTTGTGTGACGGTGTGCACACATGTGCTTGTGTGACGGTGTGCACACATGTGCTTGTGTGACGGTGTGCACACATGTGCTTGTGCTGTGGAGGCCAGAGGTCACCTTCTGATATCTTCCTCAATCACTGTCTGCCTCGTTACTCTGAAGCAGGTTTCTCACTGAATTGAGACGTCCCCAGTTATCTAGACTGAGTGGCCAGCAGAACCAAGATTTCTCTCATTTCTGTCTTGCACCACTGGGATTACAGGCACGCGATGCTGTGTGCTCTGGTTCTCTTGTGGGGTAAAGGGTTTGAACTCAGGTCCTCGTGCCTGTTCAGCAATCACCTTCCCCACTGAGCCATAGTGTTAGCTCCACACAGCTAGTCTACTGCAAATGCCATGACCTCTTCTGAGTCTTAGGGGAAGGGGTTCATGTTTAACCCACTTCTTTTTCCCGTCAACACTCCTGCTATATAACAAGCCCTCCATACATCTTAATACTGTATTGATCAACTGGCTGTGGAGAGTTTACTATGTGCTAGGCACTATCCAAAAGAGGCCTTCGCGGGAGGGTGAATATCAAATGTACGAAGACACGAGTTCCGTAAATGAGGTCAGGGTTTTGAGCTCAAGAAGAAATATCAGTGTGGAGACCTGGTGGAAGTGTTGCCTGTACGGAGAAACAGCTTGTAATCTGAGATTGAGAGTATGGGTGAAACTTTGCCATCTGGAGATTGGGCATTTGGAAGAGACTTTCAAAGACATGGCACCAAATTGGCAGCAGGGGGAAGAAAAGGTTTTGGCAGAAGGTAAACAGTGGCTAGGTCTGGGTACAGTGGGAGAAAAGGGATGCCATAGGACTGTGAACAGAAAGGAAGAAACAGGCTCTGCTGCACATAGATGCCAAACTACAGTTACAGAATGACACTCGGGAGCCATTGAAATCCAGTCAAGGGTTGGAGAAGGGCTGTTGTAAACACTTTGGGATTCTGTGGGAACAGACTGTCTAGTGGCTATCCCTTCAGACAGAGAGTGAGCTCCCAAGCTTGTGAGGGTTCACACCCCTTCCTTTGGGGCTATTCTTGATGACAACAGGGAAAGGCTGAACTCCATGACCCTTGACCCTCCCTACTCTCCTGGATGACCTGAATACTGAAAAGAATGACTCTGTTGGTCATTCTTTTTTTTTTTTTTTAATAACTCCAGGTAACACTTTCTCTAGTTTCCTTTTCCATAGTGAAAATAAACAAGCAAGCAAGCAAACAAACAAGCAAACAAGCAAACAAGCAAACAAAAACATCAAAGATAAGGAGCCTACTGTTCTTTCCTACAGGAAAATATTGTAGTGTTGAGAAGAAAGAAAACTCACTCCATTTGGTAAAAGTCCCACAATGGCACCTTCACTAATGGCCCAGTAACTGTCACCTCCATGAACACCCAAAGCTTGCTTCAAGTAGTCAGTAGTAGGGTGACCAGATCTGAGAGAATATTTGCATTTGTTCAGAGTGTCCCTCTCGTTGTCTGTTTCAGCATGATTTTTCCCTGAGAGGCTTGGGTACATTCCATGACCTTGTAACCCTCTGCCAGTTGGTACAACATTGAGCATCTTATTACTTCCATCTTAGCTGGTTTTTAATACGAAATTGATAAATAAACTTCCAAGCCTAAGTCCGAGGACAGGCTTCAGCCTGTGTTTCATCAATGCAGTTTAATAACGTTGGTAGATTTTGTTAAATGAGTGTGATGCTAATTGAATCACCAAGAAGCTATTGGGATGCTAAATTGCAGCCATTTTTTCTTTGATCAAGTCACCAGCTTTCTAGAGTAAGTTGGTTAGAGGATGGGACTTTTGTTGTTCACATTGCCAGCAGCAAGAAAAAAATCTATCTTTCCCCAGCCCTGTGATGTTTAAATACATCTTAATTGTCCTGATTACTCTGAGCATTTTATTCTTGAGATTTGGCTCCATTCAGAGGGCTGAGCCCTTCTTGAGAACAGTTGTGCCCGAATACAGCCAGCCTCAGTCAATAAGGTTTGATGTCTCGTTAGCTAATTGAGTTCTCTCCCTTTGGCTAAAGAATAATGTAGCTGCATTGTTAAGTGGTCTCGTAACCCAGGAGGTTATCTACTGAGAATTATGAAGCCCCTTCTCACCTTAGCACCTCCTGTTTTGTCATGGTCAGTGACGTTGGCTATAAGCTCTGTGACTTCTTCCAGAACTTTCTATATGTGACCCATTCTGATGTTGCATTGTGCTCTGTTTCAGGGAAATTGTTCTATACGCTTCCCATGCAGAGACACACAAGTACACACAACTTGAAAACAGCAAACATAAGTATTTGAATACGATAGTGCATCCTTTAATTTGTTAGGACTTAAAATCTTTGTGGGTGGGTATCTTAGTTAGGGTTTTACTTCTGTGATCAGATACCATGACCAAGGCAACTCTTATAAGGACAACATTTAATTGGGGCTGGCTTACAGGTTCAGAGGTTCAGTCCATGATCATCAAGGTAGAAATATGACAGCATCCAGGCAGACATGGTGCAGGAAGAGCTGAGAGTTCTACATCTTCATCTGAAGGATGCTAGCAGAATATTTACTTCCATGCAGTGAGGACAAGGGTCTTACAGCCCATACCCACAGTGACACACCTGCTCCAACAGGGCCACACCTTCTAACAGGGGCACTCCCCAGGCCAAGCACTTGCAAACCACCACAGTGAGTGACACTTCCATAGTTACACGTTTAGCTGGGTGACTTTTAGCTCTTATGGAAACTGATCCATGTGCCTGTCATCTTTATTACCTCCTTCCTCCAGACGACTTTGCAATGGCCAATATAAAATGAAACATAGATTTATACAGAGGGATTGCACTATTTTGTTTGTTTGGTTTTGTTTTTTGCCTGAACATGCCAAATAGTAAACTCATACCCATAAAAACAAATAGCCACGAGAAAGACGTCGGAAGCAGTAGTATATTCATTATACTTCCATATATGTTTGTCTCCATGCAGCCCAGGCTGGCCACAAATCCCCCCTTCCTCTGCCTTAGCCTTCCTTGCTCTGCATTTGCAGACAATGTGACACCGTGCCATGCTTATAGCATGTAATCATTTCTAATTATATGAGTTCATGTTTTACTAGGGGGATCTGTACCTACGTGTCTTTCTACATAACAAGTAACTTCAGGGCTTTTGCTCTGGAAGCACGTCATAAATCTTTTAAACACCAAAGCTCCAGTGGTCAGGTAAAGAGACAGACTTACAGCATTCACTGGTCAGCTCTTACTAAACTGTATTCTCTGTGGTGTTTATGTCATTGCTACTGTCTCAGTGCAAAAGAGCATCATTCCCGGGGGACGGAGAAGAGGTTTTCCTGAAGTAACTCTGAAGAGCTCCGAATATTCTAGAATTCATTCTCAGAATAAATTCATGCAGCCGAATCTGCAGGTGTGTAGGGCCAATTTAAAAGGGTTTTCTCGGTTAACATCCGGGGAGAAAGGTGCTTTCTAAACACCATGGTTGACATGAAGTTCTCATACACTGTGAAATAAAGCCAGTCAGTGGTTAATTACATAAAGGCAGTCAGTGGTTAATTACAACTAAGATAGTGTGTTTCTGGGAGAATTGTCTTTGTGACTAATATAGTCTAGAGGTCTTATAGAAGGGCCCAACTCTGAGTCATTCTGTCATGTAAAAATTCTCAAAGGATAAATGCTCTCCCACCCGCCTACACGCAGGACTGTTGGAGAACCCAGCGTATAGCTCTCCGAGCTCGCCACAAAATGGAGGACTCTGTTTCCTCGAGGGGCTTCCCCGTCTCTGCCTAACCTTGGTTGGCTCTGATTATAGTGTCACCCATACACTAAAACACTACAGTACCCTGCACTAAAACCACTGAGCGCAGATGCCTGACACTATTTGGAGGATGACCGTGTGTAGAGCTTCCTGCAAGCGCTCCCTGGCTCAGAGTACTTAAATCCTGCTCATTCCTCCAGTCCATATGATAATTAGGTACTGTGCTATGACCAAATGACCCTTCCTGACCTTAACCCGAAGAGCCCTTATATCCTCTGCTCCTGGAAACAATAAAATGAGCTGTCTCTCTGAAGCTGACTCCCGGAAAGGCTGACTTCTTTCCGCTGTCCTGAACTCCTCTTGCTGCTTCTGTTCCCTCCACGCTCCACACTCATGGTCCTATGACCAACAATTCTTCAGGAGAAGAGAGACCCACACAGGACCTACCTCCCCATTATTCGAGCCTTGGTTCTATATTCAAGGTACTCACAGAAGCAAATGTCCTATGACATCAATGTTTGTCCAAAGCTTATCTATAATATCTGAACTCATAACAGAGTATCCAAAGCCATGACCTAAAGACAGGCTGGCCTTCACAAATCCATCATCACGGGGATTTAGAGCTCTGTTCTTTAAGTGTTTCATCTTTATTAATTTATTTTTGGGACAGGGTCTCGTGCAGCGCAGGTTGGACCCAAACTCAATGTGTAGCTGCAGACGGCCTTGAACGCTGGCTCCTTGGTCCTGCAGCTCGAACGTGCTGAGATCCTAAGTGTCCACCACGTCATTCATTTTATGCAGAGTTTTTGAGTCAGTGGCAGCCTGTGAGAATTCACACATGAAGAGGACAGTGGCAGAAAGCTCGTACAGGATGAGTGAGAACACTTCAAAATAAGCAGATTACTAGGGTTGGGAAGTTGATAGTTCCCAGAAGCTGGGAGAAAAGGGGGGGGGAAGGGACAGAGATGTGACTGCCCCTGGCAGTGTGTCCTCATCTGGGTGCTTTGCTGACACGGTCTACATTCAGGGTCTGTTTATGGTCTCACCATTCTCCAGTGCACTAACACTACTGAACTAGTTAGATCTTAAAGAGATGGGTTTTATACTATGGGTGCTGTTCCTCTGTCATATTGTTAAAACAGACAAAAAGAACAGGTTGGGGGAGCCATGCATATTCCTGATGGCTAAAACTGCTGCTCTTTTATTAGGCTTAAAAAAACAAACAAACAAACAAACAAACAAACAAAAACCAGAATATGTGATCTTCAATCTGCCTTTTAATCCTTACTTGGTTAACTTATGAAGCAGAGGCCAAGTTCTCGCTGCTATTGTTTAGATCATTAATGAAATGCTGTTTTCCTTATGTGGAGGCTAAGAAGAAACGTAACACTTCTCATTAACTGTCTACAGCAAACACAGATGTTGAAATACAACTAATGACAGATCACCCCTTCCATGACTAATGGAGAAATAGTGATGTTTTCTTTTGATGTCTCCTAGCCTGCCTCAAAGACTAGAACTTGTGCCTTGTTCTTTTGAAGAAAGATAAACATGAAAGAGTGTCCTTAGATTGTGGATGACCTGTATGTAGCTGGACAGCTGGAGGTCACAATTGTCAGTGGACCATGGGACTTTCTGGTATTTGGGCTGTGATCATGTTCAGCGCTGTCATTGTAGGGTGTGTCTCACTCGAGGAGTGTGGCATAGGAGGGTATATGTATATAAGTATATACACTCCTGCACATGTGTGTGTTTATGCATATATATATATGTACATACACTTGCACACACACACATATACATACATACATACATACAGACAGACAGACAGACAGACAGACAGACAGACATGGAGGGTGATCAAGTTTTCAGTGATTGTCTGTTCTTGCCTCACCAGGTTGGGCTTCTTCTGACGTCTCTGGCTCTAATGCCATCTCTCTCACCCCAAAACAATGTTAGGAACACAAGAATATTCATAGTCAGGCCTGGGGAAACGGCTCAGTAAATAATCCTCACACCAGAGAGACTAGGCTACATAGATTCCTGGGACTTGCCAACTAGCTATTCTAGAATCGGTGAGCTCCAGGCTCTGTTAGAGACCGTATCTAGGTCTAATAACACAGAGAGGGATTGAAGATGACACACAAAGACGACATCTGACCTGTATATTCATGTCCACACACATGCACGTACAGATTCATGCAAATGGGTTCACATACATAAGAAAAACCTGAAGATTTTCAGTGGAATGATCAACTAATATTCTCGCCTTCTCTCTCATACTTGTATGTATATGGTTTGAGAAAAAAATATATATATAAAATCACTGGTCATAGATGGTGGTAAAAGAAGGGGCATGCTTTGGGCACAGAACCAGTATGAAGCACAGCTCCTAGAGGAGCCAATGAGCTCAGTTCTGGATCTTTCTATTATGAAATCCTTACAAGGGGCACTCTGCTCTAAAATATGCTAATCTCAGCCACAGGATCAGGAGAATTGTATCAGTTATAAACACTACTATTTTATTGCTGGCGACTTTGGGGAGAGTGCGAACAAGGAGGTCCGCTGTAGGATTTTATCATGATGACCCAGGGAAGGAATGACATGGCCAGATTCAGTCTCCTCAACACTGGCTCTGGGCCAGCTCTCTGCTCCTCTCTCTGACACAGCTCTCTCTTCTTTGGCTGATTCCAGCTCTACAGGACAGGCTGGAGATGGCTACATCTGCCTCTGGAATATTGCTTGTTCTCTGATCTAGGCTGCACATTGAATGGATTAGGAGTTATCATGGAAGAGACAGTTAGACCTGGGATGCCCCAATTCAGTCCCCAGTGGCTGAGAGGTCAGAGACCTATATATTAAATGTACTCACTGAGAAGCTGCTCCCAAATTCCAAGGGTTGGTCAGGTGTGAAGTGACCTAGAGAACAAAAGTGTCTGAGACAGACATATGTCCCCAGGGCACAGATGGAAAGCAGAATTAAGCTTAACAAGCAACCGTTCAGCATCAACTTCAAGATGATGTGAAGGCAAGACACTTAGAAATTCCTCAAAGACAAAACAAGGCAACTTCAGAGTTTCTGAGGATCCAGAGTCTGAAAAGACACTGCTGAACAAACGCCTTTGTTAGCCTGAAGAGGAAGATCCCTAAGGACTCATGTGTGCTCTGTACTTCATGCTTCTCCTCTGAACATGTTTGTGCTTTACAGCGCCAAGCGGTGTTTCCACCTAACTCATGCCTAGTAAATCTTGAAATTCTCTCTTCCTCTTTCTCTCGTTCTCTCTCTCCCCTTCTCTCCCTCTCCCTCTGTCTGCCTCTCCCTCTCTTTCCCTATTCCCCTACACACACACACACACTCACACACACACACACACACACACACACACACGAATGATTTCCAAATACAAAGAACTTGGCCACTGAATTTATCATTATGTGATAAAATACAATGTAATTACCATATATTCATACAACAATCGCAGCATTATTCATGAAGAGAACCTTGAAAATTGTTTTGTAATTTTTACTGGCACACATTCAGCTCATGTCAAATAATATTGAGTGTCATATGGGTAACTCTGTTTTAGTGTATCATGCACATTGGCTGTATTCACTCCTCCCATGAGCCCTCCTGATTCTCTGCCCTCCCTTTCCAAAATCCTACTCGTCTCCTTTGTTTCCTTAATCTTCCTTTTTCCATTGTGTGTGTGTGTGTGTGTGTGTGTGTGTGTGTGTGTGTGTGTGTGTCTGTGTGTGTATCCATTTGCCATAATTTTACATGCTTTAACCTTTTATGGCTGAACAAACGCCATTGTGTGTACACATCACATTGTTTTGTTTGTACTTGTGTTGGCAGGCATGTAGGCTAGACATTGAAATGATTTTAATGCCTAAAAACAAAGGGTTTAACTGAAAGAATTATTATTGGATTCATTGATCAGGTTTTTATTATAAACACATTCCATCACTAAATAGTCCTTAGAAGAACCTGGGAACTCTATGGATTCTCTTCTGTCAGCTAATATGTCTACATTAACATGTGGCTGGCAAGTGTAAATCAAAGCACTCACAGTAGCCATATGAAGACTTCCACAAAATGCTGTTCTACATGTCCTAAATTTCCTGGAATGAACTTCATTATTTAAATATTCAGAAAAGTAATGGAAATAAGATTAACCTAACAGAAACAGTATTTCATACACACGAGGGGCAAGTCTTGGTGCCATTTTATTTTAGCCTATAATAACATCACCAAAAAATTCTTGAACGAATAGAGTAAACCTAAATCATGAAATGAGCCCAGCCTGAATGCTCACGACTGGCTACCCAGTCTTGTAGGTTTGTTTCAGACCTGTCATTCTGACAACTGTATCATGATATCCTCAGAGGGATTTTAAGTCTGCGATGTCACCTGTGCCATGGTGTTTTCCTCCCAGCCACGCTGGAAAAGGACACCTGATCCCATCCTTCTTCTGTGTGTTGTGTCCTCATTAAGAAGAAAAGCAATTAAACAGGTGCCCTTGAACGTGCAGTCTTCCTTCCTCCCGCCTCAGGCAGCCTGAAAATGAGTGTAGAGCCCATTTTCTGTGCTGGCATCTTCCCCGTTGAGAAAATTTATCTAAATTCATCAAAAATGGTCAAAGATACATCCACATTTAACAATAATCAAGAATGCACTGGACACTTTTCCTGATCTTTTGTGTGGAGTTGTCGGTTCTGGAAGTGCTCTCCTCAAGACGTGAAGAGGCAAAGACAGACTGGAAACATCCTACATGTTGTTCTTTTAATTTTTCTTTAAAAAAATCTATGTAGCTTCTTCAGGAGATAGTACCCAAAGAAAACACTCATAGGAAGGGGAGATGGAGAGGGATGGAGGGAGGGAGGAGGAGAAAGAGAAAGAGAGATAGAGGAGAGAGAGAAAGGGAGAGAGAGAGATTCACTCTTCATCAGAGGTGGGAAGGGCTCATTTACTATCTGCTCTCTTTGGAACAGCAAGAAGCATGCAGGATATGGTCCATAAATATTTGGCAAGAGAGAAGAATATTTCTACAGGAAGAAAAGAAATACTTAATTAAAATGCCTCTCCTGCCCCACATAAAAGAAAAATCTCACATCATTTTAATTTGTCTTGATTTTTATGATCCGATAGAGTCCATTACTCAGAGCATTTAAAGCAGTACCTATAAGCATTTTTTTTCAATTTTGAAACCATTTAAAAGTTAGATAAAGGTCTAATATAAAGAATAGTTTACTCATTAATACCAAGAGGTTTAGTTCTTGACAGGATACCCCTCCCTCCCAAAGCACTTAGTGACTTAGTACATCATCCCACGTTTGAGAACATTCATCTACATAAATGCACCGAACTCGAACCACTGACACCAGTACTGATTCTGTCTCCTTCCTGCATCAAATTCTGGTATATCCAGACCTTTCGGCGACGTCATTTAGAACATGGGAATCTTTGCAGCACCTATGTTCCATCTATCTTCTTCATTGTGCAACAACAGCCCATGTCCCCTTCCCTCTTCATTATGCAACAGCACCTCCATCTTGGTTTAACTTCCACAGGATTCATTGTTAAACTCAGAAACTTACGGAGGACACCTGTTCCAGAGTATCTGTCAGTCAGAGCTCCCCAATGCCGCCTCATCATTTTATTCAGGATTTATTCTGGAGGCCAGCGGTCATAGGTTTTGGTCTGCATACTTCTGATTGGTGTCCATAGAGGACATTTGTTCTGCTGCTTTTGAGATGCCCTGCAATCATTTCCAGGCTCTTCCTATGGCAAATGATCTTTTTAAAAATAAGGAGGTAGCTATTACGTGTATGAAATCATAGCAACAGTGGTCATGAGGACACGATCTGCACAGGATCAAACATTTAAAACACAGAATGGCATTGGGAGTGTCTTCCAAAGTCTCAACCCTACCTGAGGAGGAGCTGTTGGCAGTTGGAGGCTGGTACAGGAAGGAAATTCAAATTTCTGTGGGGGTAGACACTGGCAGGCACACTATATCATGGTAGGTAACTCCACATAGAAACGGTACTAACTGAACCCATTGGGTAATAAACAATTAAAAGGGGTCTTGAAGCTAGAAGGGAAATATATTGGAGAGGGGATCTAAGGGAGTACGGGGCTGGATAAGTCAAGGTGCCATGCATACATCCAGTGAATTTTCAAAAACTAGTACAAAGGAGACATAGTCGTGTAACTTGAAAATGCACAAACATCCAATTCATCATTAAACTTTTACTACCTAGCTCAGTAGCCACACATCCTGAGACTGAATTACTACACATGGCTGTCAAATGAGTGCCTAACGCCATTATATTTCCTTTGTACCTTTACCATCTTACATTCTACTGTAGGAAACCATTCCTGCTCTTCCCACTTATTCGGATCAGCAGGAGCTCAGACCTTCCTATTTTATTCACTGGGTGTCGTTGGCTGTCACGTCTAGTTGGAGTCCTGAGGTTGACACAAATTCCATCTTGTGTGTTATTTTCAGAGTACCTGTTGCCCTGGCTTTAGATGTTCCAATGTCACCTGATTTTATCCTGTCCCAGACTTCTTACTTCCAGAAGAGAACAGATAGAAACCACAGGGTGAACACAGGAGTGTTCATTGTCTTTGAGTTATCAGCTCTCTCTGACCCTTCTCAGAGATCACACTCAGGGGTAGGGGTGGGTAGAAAGATCTTATTATATCAGATGTATCTATTACTATCTACCTGCATCTATGTATCTGAGTCCATCAACTCTCTTCATTATTTCATATATTTAATGTTTTTTTCCTTTAACAGTAAAAGCTCAGCTGCTGAACAGCTTAATGCATTCACTCACTGAATTCACACTCAACACAAAGACTTTTCTGCCTCTACCTTCCTTGCTTAGAAATCTGTCCTTCAGTAAGGTTGATCTCTGAGACTTCTTATATTTTTGGTTGTGAGATTAGCCTTTAATGGCTGAGCCATCTCTCCAGTCCTCTCTGAAACTTCTTTCCAACTCTTCTCTGCTCTGGAATTCTCATCCATGTGATATCTTAGGAGGCATTCAGAATGGCGTCCATCTTAAGGCAGGAGACGGGATGGAATGAGATGAACTGAGTCCTGCCCACTTGCAATCTTCTTTTTGAAAAGCACCGGTTTACTCCTGGATTTTTAATCACTTTCTAGTAGATACAAAATCCTGCATAGTCATATAAGCCACGGTGGAGCCAGAGGCCAATGCATGCAGAAGCACGAGTAGCTTTAAGCTCAGCTTAACTCTACTGGTAATTTTCCATGCACAGTTCTTTGGAATAAGATTTAGAAAAGATACAGGTCAAGTTGAATAACACCCATTTGTGAGTGCTATTCATCTATGTCAAGAGAACTTTTTATCAGAATTATCAAAGCACAAATTTCTTTTAATAAGTTTTCTTTCTTCCAGTTGAATGTCTCTTTGTCTGGCTTCCCTTGGATGCAAATCTTTCAAGTGAACCCTTGCTGAGAAGTTTGAATTGGAGAAGACAGGTGAAGAGGCCATGCTCCCCATGAAGCATGAGTTGGGTGCAGGGGAGGCTTTGCTCTGGTTTTCTTCCAGCACACCCCATGGTGAAACGCTACAGAAAAAAGTTTGAAGGGACAGGTCTAAAAGCCAGGTGTCTCTCTTGTTTTTTCACAGAGCTGAGAGATTATTAATGGGCCATCTTCCCTGTGCCTGCAACTACACTGGGTGCTAGAGAGAAGCAAGAGACAGAAAAGATTGACTGGGCTCTCACTGAGTGTGAGGAATTCTGGGAAGATAGAGGAACTAGGGACTGTACAGCTCAACAAACTCCTAGGAACCTCCAGACTGTTGTAAGAAAAAAAAAAAACCCTGAATTAAAGACATCAAGATACCAGGGAATAGTATTCTGGAATGAACAGTGTTTTACAGAGCCCTCCTTCCAGTGGTGTTATTGACAATGAACCCCAAGAAATGCAGATCCAGAGGTGAGAATGGCAGACCAAAGAATTACAATAATCTCCCACAAGAGAAAACCAGACAGGAATGAGCTGGGACAGCAAAGAGGTGGTACACATTTAAGAGCCTAAAAGAGATGCTGGAGAGATGGTGCAGAGGTTAAGAGCGCTGGATGCTCTGACAGGCGACCTGGGTTTGATTGCCAGCACCCACGTGGTGGCTTACAACTGTCTATAACTCCAGTTCCAGTGGAATCTGGTGCCCTCTTCTGGCCTTGTGAGCACCTCACCCATGTAGTGGCAAGGATATATGTACAGTTGAAATATCTATACAGATAAAATAATTTTAAAAAATAAAGAACCTAAAATGGCTAGAAAGCACTGATAAAAGGTGGCAGAAAACTTTGCAGAATGGAAGAGATTAGCCAGGATTTAGCTGTGGCTTCAGATTTTATCTTTGAAGACAGTCACTGAAATGTTTTGTGTGGAATAGAGGCTTAACCAGTGCTCATCTAGTTTGGGCTGATCAGCATCTTTTCTCCATCCTGTATTTGGAAAGAGTCTTTTATTGGATGCAGCTTGATAGTCAGTGTCCATTCTGTACCTCCAAGGTAAAGAAGACCTGTGCCTATGTAGGTTCCAACCGCATTGAAAACCAGATAAAGAAACTGCGGTCAAATGTCCCCTTGATTTCCACAGAAGCGGGATTAGAGGATATAGCTGGAGGCCACATCATAGCATCATGGTATCAAGGCAGCGTTCCTGCTTTTCTCATGCCCAGCTGGGCAGAGAAGCCTCTAAAGAGCCCAGACAGATAGCTCCTCCCTCATCAGATCTTGTGCTTGCCCCTAAGACAAAGGATCCAAATGATTCTGCCTGAATTTGCCACCTGGCTGTGGCTGCACCTACTGTGGAGCAAAGGGAGTTGGAGAAGGGAAGATGGCAGATGTGCTGATGACACCGGTATCCCAGAGAAGAGCATCAGAAGGGAAGATTTCCCACAGACTCCCCAAGTATGTTCAGGCCCAGGACACCTGTATCCTTGTGTCCTCTATCCAGAATGCTTCTGAGCCACTGTGCTTCTTGCTGCTTCCAGTCAAAGTCAGAGTGGTCCTCAGAGAGGCCTTGCCGTGGCCCCCTGTCTTCTGTTATGTCCACCTGATCCTGGATACTATCTCAACATGCTCATGTCTTTAACTTCTTGGAAATCCACCTAAAATTATCTTTATCAATAGAATGTTAGTCCCTTGGTGAATCTACATGAGCTGGCTAGTCTTGTGGACTTGATATGAACTAGTCAACTGGGAAGAGGCGCCCTCAATTGAAGAATTGCCTTGATTAGATTGGCCTTTAATATGGGAGGGCCCAGCTCACTGTGGGCAGTGCCACCCCTGGGCAGACGGTGCCGGTCTGTATAAGAAAACAAACAGAACAAACTCTGAGGGACAGGGCAGTAAACAGCATTCCTCCAGGATCTCTGCTTTGGTTCCTGACTCCAGATTCGTGGCTTGCATCCCTTCAAGGCAAGTCTATAACCTGTAAGCAAAGCAAACCTTTGCTTCTCTCTAAGCTGCTTTTGGTCACGGTGTTTACCACAGCAATAGGAAAGTAACTGGGACAGTATGTTTGCCTGCTTTTCTGAGAACCCACTTTTCATAGTTTTCCAGGCACAGAGGAAGTGGGTGTCTCTGGTTTGTCCAGTTGCAGAGGCTGAGGTGAGATGTCTTGTGTGCATGTGCTTTATTTGGCGGGGAACTACTTTATTTTGGGGTAAGAGCTAATAGCAAACATGTAACTCTGTTTCTAGAATGACCAGTCTTTCCTGCTTTACTGATAGGAGTTTCCAGAACCTTTAGTGCTAAAGCCAGGACAGAGCCAAGAATACTGGAACTGTGGGTTACCCATCGCCCTGTTTCCATGAGCATCTCTGGGGAAAGAACTTGATTGAACAGTCACCTCACTTTGAAGAAAACAAACCCAACAAGCATGGCGCCAGTCACTGGCATTCACAGTAGTACCCAGAGCTGGAACAGTTTTTCAGAAGGGGAACCTGTACATTGTGAATAGGAATTGCACACAGATGTGAAATGGGTAGAGTCCCTAGAAAGGGGAATTTTGTGAGGCAGAGAGAAGAGGGAGCCTGCATCCATTATCCCAGCATGCTCGCTGTCGATGTGCTGAACCAAGGCATGATGTCACACAGTCTCATCTCTCGTCCATCCAAGCGACCCAAGTTACTGTCCTTCACATTTTGGAATTATTGTGGATCTGGGATGACGGGCATTTTATGACGCTCTTTTGTCGTGTGTCTTGGTAATAGCTTAGCTTTTACAACTAGAACATTCTGTGCATTGAACTCCCTCTCATCTGTGTATACGCAAAGTTTATGACTGGCTGACTCAGCACTGCTCAGTGTTGTTAACGCTCACTGGGGGTGAGTCAGGGACTTTGAGAGGATGTGCTAACTTCTTAATGAACCCGGAAGGCTTGTAGGGAATTCTGGTTCTGTTCCAACCTGACAAGCATAATCCTAGTGGGGCCATAGAGGCTGACTTTTCACAACTCTGAAACAGCCAGTGTAAAAACAGCAAAAAAGCAGGTCATCAACTGGTCTTTCCATTCAGTTCCAAAAGAATTATTTTGAACTTTATACCTGCTACTTCAATTTAAATAACCAAGTGATTTTAAGTCCAGAGTAGGAACATCTGTAGGTGTCTTAGTGCTGTGAACAGACACCATGACCAAAGCTACTCTTATAAGGACAACATTTAATTGGGGCTTGCTTACAGGTTCAGAGGTTCAGTCCATTATCATCAAGGCAGGAACATGGAAACATCCAGGCAGGCATGATGCAAGAGGAGCAGAGAGTTTTAATCTTCATCTGAAAGCTACTAGCAGAATTCTTACTTCCAGGCAGCTAGAATGAGTCTCTTAAAGCCCACACCCACAGTGACACACCTACTTCAAAAACCACATCTACTCCAACAGGGCCACACCCTCTCTTAGTGCCCCTCACTGGGCTGAGCATATATAAACCATCACAGCAGGTATGTGTGTTATTTATATGACTACATGTATTTGTGAGTGCATGTGCAGATATAAATGGGGTTCTTTCCTTTCTCTAGACAACATCATCCATAGCTCAGAAGAACACATATGAAATAATGGAATCATAAAAGGACTTAGTGAGGGGATGATGGAGCCTCCATACTCACCATAAGCAAGGTGTGAGAAATCCAGGAAGCAAGTTATAGGTGTAGAACAAAAGTACATTGATTGAATGTGCCCTAAGTGTCTCGTTCCTACCCATGAAGTTGATAGAATGTGCCCTAAATTTCACTACAGGACTAATATTAAAAGGCAAATTTCATAGTTTACCCTGCTCACAGGATGAAGTCATCCTTTCCAAGAGGCGCCAGCCTCTTCCTGAATTGAAGAAAAGGTAAATGTCTCACGAGAGTCTTTCTCTGATCTATATGCCATATATATTGTCCATCCGTATTACTAGACTGCAATATGTGTATTCCCGGGAAGCCTTGCAGAATTACTTGGTAAAAATAATGGGGCTTATGGGAGAAATAAAGTTAGGCAAACCACTCAAACTATGTAATCAAGATGACAATAATAACAATAACTCTAAAATCTCAATGCCAGCACACATAAAGGTGTTACCTATTAATAAAGAAATATGACAGTAAGTACGGGAGTTTATATTGCTTATAAAAGATGAAGAGAGTCTGTGTGGTGGTTGAAATGAGAAATGCCCTCCATAGGCTCATGTGTTTGAGCACTTGATAACCAGTAGGTGGCACTGTTTGGGGAGGTTTAGGAGGCACGGCCTTGCAGGAGAAAGCACAGCACTGGCAACAGGCTTTGGGAGCTCAGAGCCTTGTACAACAGTTTATTCTCCCTGTCTCTTGTTGGCACTGAGGATGTGATCTCTCTTTTCTCTGCTCCATGCTTGCTGCCATGCTGCTTCACTGTGGACGGACTCTTCTGGAACCAAGGTGACACCATCTTGTCCTGACTCCATTTTGTCTGCTTAGACTCCTCTCAGCTCTCTGTCTTCACAATGGCTCTGAGTGATTGTGATCACAGTGGCTATGTCTGCCCTGGCAGCACTTTTGTTGATTGTAACCCTGACCATGGTCCAGATGAACAAACCAAAATAATTAATGTTTGTACAAATGAAACAAACTAAACAAATGATAAAGGTGTAAATCAAACTTAGTTATCATGTTACTCTGACCCTCATCTGGGACTGATGTCCTTGTGATCAGTGTAGTCTTTTGCCTTTAAGGTCACTGTACCTGTGCATTTCAGTAGCAAGAGGCTTTCTGAGGATCTAGACAAAAATAAATGGCTCTAACCTGGCCTCATATGCATTGTGGTCTATAACCTTCTCAAGTGGATCAGTTCAGAACCTGAAGCCACACCCGTGTTGTGACAATAAAGTCCACAGCACATCTCTATTCAGGGCCCTCTTGCTTTGTGATGCAGTGTATGTCTCAGGAGTGGGAAGTATAGAACAGAACATGCCTTTAGTATGACAAATGTGTGGGTTATATAGGGCACAGGCATCAGGTGAAGATTTTTCTATGTTTGTGCACATATACCTCAGCTTAAATCATCTTGCTTTTGTCTGATTGTGTGGCACCCGGCTCTCTATTTCCAAAGCCACATCATTGATTTCCTGTCCAATGAGAGGCTCCTGTGTTTGGCAATTAGCAAGCAGAAGATGCATTTTACAATAAGAAGTCCTGAGTTTCCTGATTTTGGAAATGCTACTGGCCAATTTCTCTGTTCAGGTCTCACTATGAGTCAGTGAATGAAGTCAAGGATGGATTGTTAGTTACTTCACGGCTGCACAGCATCTGGTGGGCTCCCGGAGTAGTTCCTGCTACTATTTGATCCACACAATACAAGTAAGATAACTATCAGGAAATATAACAGTTTCAACTTGTATAAGTCTATCTACAAGGTCTTTGACGATAGTTTCATAGGTAGTAGATTTTGGCAAGTTTTCCTAACAAGTCAAGATTGATCCTCAGGAAAAAAGAAATCAAAGTTCCCCTGTCATGGGGTTTGCTCTCTTAACAGCTCTTGAGGAAAGATGATCATGGACAGCTCGTCTAAATGTAAATGACAGGTTCAATTTGGAAATACATGGCTGAAGTGCTGGAGGACTGTTGAAAACTACGGCTACACTTGAGCTTAGCCTTTCCATCTACGGTTACAAAGCAACATGAAGAGTTTCCAGCCGCATTTACTTCTGAACTTGTGAGCGATGCATGGTGCATACACTGTGTACCTCTTCTCTCACAGGCAGCTGAGAGACAAAATACACATAGACTCAAGCAAATAGATCTCAGAAAAATTAGAAAGGACATATCCTTGTCAAATGTTGACAAATGACTTTGAAGGCTAATGTCTGCCTCTTGGAATCAAATTAGCTCTGCGAGAATATGCGGCATATGATAAATTTATGGAGTTATGTAGGATTTTATGTTTCAGCAAGATTTTGACTTTTCCTCTCCTTCTGGACTGATGACTTCTTCTGAGAATATGTTTCTAAGACTGTAGAGAATCGGGACTCTGGAAATTCCAGGCTGACTCTATCAAGATAGACAGCTGAGTAATTCAGAGAGTTCGCCATTGTTCCTAAACCCTTGGATGAGCAGCTGAACATCTGGGTTTGGAGTCGAACAAAGCTCTCCTTTAAAGGTACATGTAGACTATATGTGTCAATCCCAGAGTGAGAAGGATGTCTGAGTTTTGCCCAGGTCGAAGAATGAGGTAGAAACACAATTCTAATTGAAATGATAGGTCATGGAGCTCAATTACTGAGTCCTTGCTTCGAGTCCATTTTAGTTCTGTCCTGTGAGGAGCACTCATAGCTCCCATAGTCTTTAGAATGTGGTGATTCTCCTAGGATCCTTTCAGCCTGTTCTGAGGACTGAGGGGACAGCATAAATGTCTCTAGTAAAGAGCCCGCCTTGGGGGCTGAGAGATGGTACTCAGCAGGTAAGAGTGTTTGCTATACAGACATGAGATGACCTCAGGTTGAGTTCCCAGAACCCAAATAAAAATTCAATAGTGACCACACATACCTGCAATCACCATGCTGGAGGTATGAGGGAGCAGAAAAACAGGAGGACCGTGACCACTTGCTGGTGACAAGCCTAGCTCCAGGTTCAATGAGGGACTCTGTCTCACTGGATCACAGTAGAAACTGATGGAGCAGGGCAGTCATCCCCAGCTGGGAAAGCCAGACTTGGAGCATTCATGTGTGTGTGTGTGCGTGTGTGTACACAGAGGCATATAGAGACGCAGATATATACACATAAAGAAAAAGACATGTGTCTATGTGTACTGAGGCACATCGAGATGCAGATACACACACACACACACACATAAAGAAAAGACATATGTGTGCACGTGCATGTGTGTGTATACAACTAGGAAAAGTCTTACACAACCTATAACCATACTGTGTATTATGAAGAGCACACTTTCTGCCCCCAGAAGAAATGACACAGCCCCTTGAAGAATGTTTACACTCTTCATATCTGCAACTTAAATGTGAATGTTGAGTTAATAGTACTTCAGAGTTGATAGTAACTCAGTACATTTTATGAAAAAAAAAAACTGTGCTATTGATGATGACTCCAAAAACTCCACGATTCTAGAAAAACAATCAAGTGTTACTTTCTGTGTTAAATTAAATTTCACTTCCCTACTGACACTGACAGTCTAGTCCACAGAATGTTTAGAACTCATCTGTTACTTAATAGAAAAAAACATGACACATTAAAAAGCCTTTCATCACGAGACAGGTAGAAATTTGGGTCTATAAACCTTATGTAATTTTGATTAATTAAAAAAGCCAAAATATGATATCATATATTTTAATCTTTCATAAGGAGTTAGTCTTCTTTTGTGATTGGATGGGCTGGTCAGTATTTTATTTTGAATGAATGTAGGTTCTGGAAGATTAGTGATTGTTTCAAAGAAAGAAAATGTTAGTAATTCAATACACAAGTTGATATATTTTCATCCAAACTGAAGTCATAGCTAAAAAATGTCAAATCTCCTTCCACAGCTCATTTCCATCCCTATAGTGGTGCCTGTACCCTGGACTACTCACTGCCCAACCCTACCTAAACCTGGGGGTTGGAGGTGAGGTGGCACAGAGTCAACAACACAGACTCTGGGAACTAGGAACTGCTGCTCTTTTAATACCCTCCATCCATGTCCCACTGATACCAAGAAAGCATCTTTTCGAAATAGCAGTTCCTGATTGGCTGGCATTGTCTGCACCAACAATCCTTGGTCTCTCAGGCATTCCTCAGTTAGGTCCTTCTGCAGGAGATGCTTTTGTGGCTGTATGCCCCCTCCACTTCTGCGTCATATAGAAGTGGCTGCCACTGTTCCTCCTACATCACAGTCTATTTTATTTTTATTTTTAATACCTCCCATGGTGACTATTTGTATCCTTTGAGGTCATTACTCTCTCTGAATCCTTTCTCCTATTTTTGTTTACCGAATAAACTCAATGAATTCCAACAAGGGTGAATTAAAAACCCACCATCTTCATGTGTAGGGTCTATTACAACACAGTTAGTTCATTCTGCAGTTCTTCCCTAACCGAAGCCATGACATGGGTCAGGGTGACAGCCTTTATAGACTCATTGCCTGACTCCTTTGCAGCTAAGGTTGGTTGTGAACCATGGAAATAGCAATTAAGATGGGGACAGAAGTCTTGTGATTCTTCTTAAGAATCCTAACCTTTCCCCAAAGAAAATCCCTGAAACTAGAGAAACACAGCCTTATAATTTGTGTCATGAATACCCGTGAAGATGATAAAGGCCAATATGCCTACTTCAGCAGCTGAAGACAGAAAATGCAACATCTCAGTGGTATCACCTAGCAGCTAAGTCAACACCAGTAGGTATTTAACTCTAAACTTCTGTGAGGGGGAATAAATTAAAGCTAAGAGTGTCTATAGCTTAGCCAGGCCTATTAATAGTAGAACCTTGTTAAAGAAAGCTCATGTTTATGGTTGGTCTGTATTTTAATAGTAATCTGTATTTTCATAGTAATCATGTTGTACATGGTCACAGGTGCCGACCTTTTTATGCTTTCCTGGTAAAGATTAGAACTGCTTTTGTTTCATTTTCCTGTTTATTTATAATTTCCTCTCTACCATCTTGGAATCTCACTCAAACTTTATTCAGAAATGGAAGCCCTCTGGAACATTTTCTTGGGCTTCCTATCATGGCTTCCTGACACTGCATTTCTGTCCACCCCCACCCCAGACCCCCAGCATCTTTACCTTGCTCGTTTCTCTAGACCTGCGGAACTCCGGCATTTCATTAGGTCCTTATTCTGTTTTATTCTCTTCTTTCTTTTTCTGCATTGTTAATCTACCTCCCCTTCTATACCATTACAGCATGACATGACAGTGTTCCTGAAATTTCTCATCTTTTTTTAACTTGCTGTGACTGTTCTTTCTTCTCTGAAACTCATTCCTCTGTTTTCTCCAGTCAAATATAGAACCTGAGCTCTACACATTCTCATTTTCTAACGTCCCTTTCAGCCCATTACAAACTCTATTTTCTTCCTGGTTCCTACCAGCCCCAGGCAGCCAGACTTCTGTGGCTCCCACTGTCTGCAGATGAATCCGTAAAATACCATCACCACCAATATTACTTACCAATCAGCATGTTCATATTTTCCAATAGTCCTGAGTTGCTTTCTTCTTCTTTAAACATTTCCTTTATCCTTTACTGCTTCTTTCTAACTCTTCTCTTCCGGTAAAACCATGGAGACATTAGAACCTCCTAAGGCCAGCCTGACATTTTTTAATATCTATGTCTGTATCTATCTGTCTTCCTCCAGATTATATCATTCCCTAAAGTAAAAGTGACTATCTGTTGACGGACTTTCTTCTGAGGTCTAGATTCCTATATTAAAATATCTATTTGACACAGAGTGTTTGTATAACATAATTCTCAGATATGATCTGTTCATATAAACCAATGATTCTACCTGACTCCATCTCCTTTTGGCTGCAGTCTTCATTTTTAAGAGAATTTTATCGTGTGTGTGTGTGTGTGTGTGTAGTGTATATGTGTGCATGTGTGTGTGTGTGTGGTGTATATGTGTGCATGTGTGTGTGTGTAACCATGTACATGAATGGTTGTGTACACACATGAGTATAGGTGTGTGAGGAAGCCAGAGGCCTCATATACCCCAGGAACTGGAGTTAATAGCAGTTTTGATCTACTAGAGTTGGATGCTAGGAAGTCAACTGTGGTCCTCTGGAAAAGTAGTGCTAGCTCCTAACTACTGGACCATCTCTCCAGTCCTCGTTCCAGTCTTCCTAATGTCAGGAAAATCTATCCTCATCTTTCCAGAAGTGGCTATCAACCTTGATATTAGCCTTCTGTTCATTTCTAACATCTTATCTATTGACAAAATTTACTAGTTCTGGACTCAGAATCTGTGCTGGATATCAACAGCTAAAGTAACTGCTTATTAAATATACGTTCTCACATGAAGAACTAAGAATAAGACTTGGGAAATGGTTCAGTCTGTAAAATGACAACTGTTCTGGACATGAGTTTAGAACCCTGGATGCAGAGTGTAGAAAGCGAGGGATAGTGGTATGCTCTATTACCTGGACTCCTGCAGGCTGGGGCAGATGGAGCCCTGAGGCTCATTAGTCAACCAACCTAGCCAAACATGTGTACAGTTATGTGAGAGAGCCTGTCTCATAAACTCAATGTGTACACCTAACAGAAGGAGATTTCACACAACCCTTTATGTCATGCCTCCACATATATTAGCAGCCAGCTTCACATATGTAAGTATCCACACTCATGGGAGAGAGAGAGAGAGAGAGAGAGAGAGAGAGAGAGGATAAAGAGAGCCAGAGGAGAGGGAGGAAGAGGGAGAGAAGGGAGACGGAGGAAGAGGAGAGAGATAGAGGAGATAAAGGGCAAGATGAGGAGAGGAAAGAGGGGAGAAGAAAATAGGGGGAGAGAGAAGATAGAGGGCTAGAGGAGAGAGGAGGAGAGGAGAGAGATGGGAGAGTGGGAGGGAGAAGAGAAAGGGGAGAGGGAAGAAGAGTAGAAAAAAGAGAAAAGAGATAAAGAGCAAGAGAAGGAGAGGAAAGAGGGATAAGAAATAGAGAAAGGAGATAAAAGGGGAGAGGAGAGAGAGAGGGAAGAGAGAGAGGAGAGAGAGAGAGAGAGAGAGACAGAGAGAGAGAGAGAGAGAGAGAGAGAGAGAGAGAGAGAGAGAATAAAAGTTAAATTCAGTACTAGCGGTTGGCATGGCCATGGGGTCCCAAGTCCTCATACACAGAGCAAAGTGTGATTAGGAAACCACACAGCGGTTAGAGCTGGAAGAGCCTACCCTTTCTTCTGTTGGTGCTACACTAACAGGAACACGTGCAGGTACACCCAGACATGCACAGAAGGACACTTGTATCAGCAATGTTCATAGTAGACCCAGAGAGGGCAACCCAATGCACAGCCCAAAATGCCAACACTAAGCTGAGAGAGTGACTCACAACAGAATAAAGACAAATAACTAAAAACACAGAGATCTGAGACACGTAAACCAAACTGGGGAAACAAGGTGGCCACACATCTACAATGGTCCTGAACTTGTATGATTCTGTTCATAAAAGCAAACCAGACACAAGACAACACTGAGAGTGAGCCCATTTCTATGAAGTCTCAAGAGCTGGAAAACTGAGCCATGCCTCTTAGCTATTATGCCAAGGCAGACAAAAGTATACAAGAAACAAGGTAATCAATTTGATATAAGGAAAGTTAGCATTTATTCATGAAAATGGGTGGTGTATTAAGGAGCAGACCAGAAGTTTCTAGAGCGTGGGCAAGATTGTGTTTTCTGTTCTGTATGTTCATATACGTTCTATTTATTTATTTATTTATTTATTTATTTATTTATTTATTTGCATATATATGCTTATATATATACATGCATTGTATTTTATAGCAAAATATATACATAGAAAATATATCAGTAACATATCCAAATAAGACTTCCGTGTGCACAGCTAAATCCCCATACCTGGAGGCTGATACACCCCAGCCTTAGCAATACAGGACAGAGTCCCTGGGGTATCTTCTTGTAGCCCCTTGCTGGTTGTTCAGCATCCTGTTTCCACCTTTGTTTCAGCCTTTCTTGTGAACATGCTGTGGTCTTGACTTCCTGATTTCCTCTTTACTCCGGGAAGCCACCTGGTGACTGTGGATTTGTGGAGCTTGTGCTCAGTCAGGCAACACTATCTTCCCTTTGGAAATAAGATCCCACCTCCAGGCTGTCCTCTCCTTTGGTGCTCCATGCTTCTTGCTTTCTTCGTTGTAGTTACTGAGGTGAAGCCAGTGACCTTGCTTTTTTTTTATTATTGTGGCCTGAGAGAAGCATACACTTATTCTTGGTGTTGTAAGAAGTAAATATGTTGGACTTAGAGTCAAAAGGCATCTCATTAGCTGACATGCCTGAGCAATTTTAACAACGAGGGTGTAATAGGGAGAAACGGCAGGGAAGAAAGCAAGAGATGAGAAACAAGATCACATCTATATATCCGCTCTGTCTCAGCTGTGGGTAGATGAGAAAAGACTCAGCCAGGATCAAAAATGGAGTGACAGAAAGGACAGCAGCCTGGATTTCTCTCTCTGTGCCCGTGTTTCCTATTGAATACACATAATTACATGTGAGATATATTTGTAAATAAGTATGGAACCAGACTTTTCTTCATTTTCTACATTAGTTCTTATTGTCCTTAAGAAACAACAACATCTCTTGGGTGAAAAACCCTGACCTGGATGTGAGCCTCTCGGGACCCAGGGGCTGCAGACCTCTGGGACTTTGAAGATCTGGGAGATTCAGTCATATCCCTGATACCTTTGCAGGAAAGTCATGTAACCACTCCTTCCTCTGGCAATGATGCAGTCACAGTCACGGGCCATTGTTGGTGTGCATCAGACAGGTAAAGGCTGAGGAAATGCCCTGCCTGCTAATTAGACTGTCCATAGATCAGTCACTCTAGAAGGCTCAGTGTCTCTCTTCACTTACTTTCAATCTAAAGAGAAGCTTCCCATTAGAAGAGAAATCAGGATACCAATTAATTCAATTCAGCAATTTTCCAAACACGTTCTTTACAGCCATAAACCAGCAATATTGGAAAATTAATTTCATAATGTTAAGCTTTACCCCTTCATCTATTATTCACAAAGAGAGAAAGACACATTGATGCTGCTAATATACACACGTTCACCAAGCAATTTCGATAGCAATACATTAGTAACAATAACTCAGGCCATAATAAATGGATATCTATGAGAACAAAATCATTTTTCCATGTTAATCAGTCATCAGAATTCATATTTTGTGCCAAGTCCATAAGTTTAAATGGCCAAGACATTTTTTGGGAGCAAAGAATCATTTTCTGCGTCAATCGGTCACCAGGACTGATACCTGGTTTCAAATCTATAAATTGAAATCTGAGGTGGGATGTCAACTTTCTTTAAAATAACATCATAGAATTCAAAACATCAAGTCTTAAGACACTTACTTGAGTCTAAGTCACATAGATCAATGCTTATTACAAAATATATTTTGTAAGAATAAAACATCTGGTCTGATGTGGTGACATATGCCTATGATCCGAGTGCACGGGGCACTGAAACAGGGGGATCATGAGTTTGAGGCTAACTTGGGCTGAAGAATATGTCTCAAAAAATAACTTACAATAGCAGAAAGGCTGTTTAATTTGATAAATCAGAGTCTTGAGTTACAGGTTTATTTTATCCACTCTAAAATCAATTGGTGAATTCATCCATATTTTTCTATTTAAATCAACATACAATTGATTATGATAAGCAAAGATTAGGAAGGATTAGAAAAAGCTAAATAAACCTGTGTGTAAATTAGGATTTGGGTCAGTTTTGTGGTTGTGGCTTTAATTTTTGTCTTCTTGTTGTGAATATCTCTAGTAATGATTTCTGGTGAGAGGGTCTTGAATGAGGAATGTCCCTCACAGGTTTATTTAAACATGTAGTAGTATTCATTTACCCCAGTTGGTGGTGCTCTTTCAGAATTTATCAAACTTTGAGGATAGACCCTTGCTGGAGGAAGAATGCCCTTGGTGGTGGAATTTGAAACATTATAGTCTTACCTCACTTTCTGTATTCTCCATCTGCTTTCTGTGTAGATAAAAAATGTAATGGTCTGGCTTCCTGTTCCTGCTGCCATGCTATGCTCTCCCTGGCATGGTGGACTGTGGCCTTCCAGAAGTGAGGAACAGAAAAGCCCTCTTCCTAAGTTTCCTTTGGTCATGGTGTTTTATAATAGCCGTAGAAGTCACTAATATACCAGCTCCAGGTTTTTTAAATGATCATTTTTCTTGATATGTAACTTGCTTGAGATAAAATTCACTCGTTTCTAATATGAAACAAGTCTTGGTTTTCCAAGAGTCATGGCTTATTGGTTTCTAAATCAGTAGTTTTTAATCTGTGGGTTGTGACCAGAGGAGGGCACCATGTCTCCTGGAGTTGGAATTCCAAGTGCTATGAGCCACAAGATGTAGTTCTGGGAACCAGTCTTGGGGACATTACAAGAACAAAATGTTTTCTTTGCTTCTAAACCGTCTCTCCAGTCCATTGATGTTCTGTTACTAAAATAACACAAACTATGAAGCTGGTGTTCTTGGGAATAAGAAATCAAAGCAAAGAGTTAGCTTATTTTGGTCAGAGAGATGATGTACACATCAACCATGCCAGAATATGCATGTGTAATACATAGTAGCCATGTAAACTATGTGAGAATATACATGTGTAAAACATAGTAGCCATGTAAACCATATGTGTGTGTCTGTGTGTGTGTGTGTGTATATATATATATCATAGTAGCCATGAGAAAACAGTTTTAAATCCAAAGAAATGAGCTCTATAGCTATGTGAATTTTAATAGTTTATATTGCATTATGAATAAGTGAAGTCGTTATATTGAAATTCATTTCTTCAGTGGTGTATAGTTTCTGATCCTTTTATGCATTTAGAAATATCTCATTTAATATTTAGTATATTCTTTTCAGTCTCCATTCCTCTCTTTAGCAAGAGAATGCCATTCATTGTTTCCGCCTCCCTCTGAAATGGATATACTGCGCACTGCTCTTTATTATACACTTTGACTTTGATTCATTGCCCTTTCTTCCTTGGGCATATTTTTTTAAAAAAAATCCTTTTCCACTTGTAATGAGAAACATCTGGTTCCATAAATTGCAGTATGTCTCTGAGTAGCCTGTTCCTCAAACTGGGTTTCTGTCAACTTGGGGTGAACTGGAATCGTTTGGAAAGGGTGACTCTCAGTTGAGGAAATGCTTCCATATACAGAAGTCTGTAGTCCACTTCCTTGATCAGGGATTGATGTGCGGGCCCAGCTCAGGAAAAGCAGAGCTATTCCAGAGTTGGTGGGCCTGGGCATTATGGGAAAGCAGGCTAAGCAAACCATGGAGAGTGTGCAAACCATGGAGAGTGTGCAAGCCAGTAAGCAGCATCCCTCCATGGACTCTGCTTTAGTTCTTGACTTCAAGTTCCTGTCTTTTGTTCCTGCTCTGGCTTCCTTGAATGATGAACTACACACTGTAACATAAAATAAACCCTTCCCTTCCCAAGTTCATTCTGCTCATGCTCTTTTTAAATATAAGCTCTCTCTCACTCTCTCTCTCTCTCTGTCTGTCTCTCTCTCTCTCTCTCTCTGTCTGTCTCTCTCTCTCTCTGTCTCTCTCTCTGTCTCTCTCTCTCTCTGTCTCTCTCTCTCTCTGTCTCTCTCTCTCTCTCTCTCTCTCTCTCTCTCTCTCTCTCTCTCTCTCTCTCTCTCTCTCTCTGCCCTAAAGAGATTTCTGAGAGTCATTTTCATGCCATCGGTTTGTTTCTATAGAGGATGACTTTCTCTGACCTGAACCGCAGTGCACAGATCAACGTCAGGGACTCAGACACTATTTGAATTGTATCATTTAACCTCCGCTTCACATCCGTTTGTAAAAAGGTTCATATCCTTTAGAAGTAGCATTTCTCCAGTTGTAGATCTGATCAAAAGTCATGTGTTACATCTAGTTACAGCATATCTTTAACTTCCTTTAATTGATGGTTTCTCTTTTTTCTGTTTAAACATTTACCTTATTGTTTATTTTGAGAATTTCATGCACGAGGACTGTATTTACATCATTTTTGCCCACCCTATCCCTTTCCAACTCCTTCTATCTTACCCCCCATTTTCTATCCTTCTTTAATTACTGGCATACAGATGTGTATATAAATATAACCTGCTGATTCTCTTTAATGTGATTCATGTGTATGTACATTTATGGCTGACCACTTGAGATGAGAAAACCTATCAGGGTTCTCATACCTGAAGACTCCTGACTCCCCCTGTCTCTCAGCATCCAGTGACTGCCTGTAGCTTTCATCCTGGGTGGATGTAATAGTGCCCTTATAGGCTGCCTGCTTCTGAAACCCCATTGATTTTAGTTTTAGTGTTCTTTTCTAGCTAGGCTGAGCTTGGATGCTATCAGCTGTGTAAGTACAATTGTGTCTCCTTCTTCTAGGTACCATATGAGAGGCCCATGATATCAATTTGAGCTGTTATTCATGGACCTCTCTTTGCTCACCTTTTCTATGGTGGGCTGCCAGATTATCTGCTGTGGAGTTACCATCCCTGTCTCCAATTGCACTAAAGACTCTATAGAAGGATCCTGTGCATTGTCTAAAATCATACCTCAAACAAAGGCTTCTGTTGGTAATTTTGTGTTGGAATCAATTTTTACTGTGGTCCTTGAAAAAACAGGTAATTCTCAACTCTTTCAGGATTTACTGCTGGAGTGAGTCTTCTCTTGAAAACTAAGTGAACAGTGACTTGTTACAACCTCTCTCTCTCCTGAACGTCCCTATGAACAGACTTAGACCTGTGAGATGAGGGAACTCGTTCTCATTTGGTAAATTACAGCTGTTTCTGTAACTTCCCTTGAGGTGCTTGCTATTACAGGACTTGATTCAAAAAAGTTTTTATGTCCTGGTATAGTCTCCTTGTTTTTATTCTATTATTTTATTCAATTTAAGAGTCCTTATTCCTGATACAGAAATGTAATCAGCTATCAGTTTATATTCCCTTCCTTGTAGATACAGAATCAATCACCCTCTGTATACTGCCAGCTATCAAATGTGAGGTGTCTGAAGTGCTTGGTATTAATTGTCAACTCACAATATAGGATCATGTAAGGGGTCTCAATGAGGCATTGTCTCCATTAGGATGGCCCTTGGGCATGGCTGGAAGGGATTTTTCTTAAACTGGATTAATTGTGGTGTAGAGACCCACCCAGAGAGTAGGCAGCTCTAGGACAGTGAAAGACAGCCTGATTTTTAGATGAGCACAGGCTGGAAACTGCTGGAGAACCCAGGTGATCTTGAGGGGCCCCAGATGGGACACAGGTGACCCTAAGGGACAGCATATGTTTCATCACACTCCCAGACTCCAGGCTCCTGAGACAAGGCCACATCCCTCCATAGACTTGTGTCCTTTAGTCATGTAGGACAACACCCCTCCATAGGTAGAGGTCTTGACCACAGGTCAAGTAGCCTTAAGACAGATCTCCATATTAATGAGATTCCTAAAGGCCAGAGAGGTATAGCCAATTAAACATTTCTTCCCAGACCCTCCTCCTTGCAAAAGGTATTTTAACCTCCACCCCACCCTGAAGAAACAGGGGTACAGTTTTTCATCTACTTTCTGCCATGACAATAAACATCTTAAGACCATGGATTATTTCTCTCCTTCAGGATCCACTGTGGGGAACAGTGGAGCAGGCGTTCAAAGCCACTGTCTAATCTCCCTCAGAAGACCTCTCTGTGTTCCCAGCCACGGAGATCACCAACCCAAACAAGCAAGCCAAGTGAGGCTTTCATCGCTGAGGGACACAGCCAGAGCTTCTCCCCTTCTCCCCTTTTGGCTGTAGGCCAATCCAGCCCATACAGCCCCACTTCATCCTCAGACCTTCCCTGGCCCTCCAAGGGTGGCGCCTAAGGGCTCAAGAGCCTGAGAACCAGAGGAGCTAGCTCCGGGTCCATGCAGGACCTCAGACGGCACTGTCCCACCCCCAAGAGGGGTCCTGTGGCTTCACATAGCCCAACACCCACCCAGTGCGGGCATGGGCAGATCCCAGTCAGATTTCCCACATTCTTGCATCAGCCCAAGCTCCCTGAGGTGAGAGGGGGAGAGGGGAAGGAGGGGGGAAGGAGGGGAAAAGGAGGGAAAGGATGGGAAGTGGGCTCGGGACACACACACTTAACCCAACAACTGGTCCGGGACCAGCCTACACCACAACCCAACAGGCAGCACCATTCCTTAAGTTTGGACCTTGAGTTATAAAGCAGTAGAGAAGGCAGTCTGAGCATAATCATGCAGGCATGAATTCATGGGTTTTTTTCTGCTCTTGACTGTGGATGTGATATGACTAGTTGCTTCAAGTTCCTTGGGCCTAGACTTCTCTGCAGTGCTAGTCAGAAACCAGGAGCTGTGGGCTACACTAAATCCTTTCTTCTCTAAGTTGCCCTTGTCAGGATATTTCATCACAACCAAGGAAATGAAACCAGAATGGTATCTGTATGTGTTTACAACTCTTACTAATGCTTGTATATCTATTCCAGGGCTTCAAGGACCTTCAACAGTCTGAGAATGGAAAAGGGGGAGGGTCTGCCTTTGTCTTTGGAAAGGAACACCATCCATAGGTGTTTCCACCGACAGTGCCAGTGACAGAACACACAGACACATCTAGAAAAGATCGGAGAACAGAAGGGTTTTTTTTTTTTTGTAAAAGAGTTCAGTGTTTTCCTATGCAAAACTATTTTTTTTTTCTAAGAAAGCATGGATAAGAATGTGCATGAAAATGGCAGGTAGCAATGATTGTCACGCCATAACATCTAACCTCCTGTAAGAAAACCATACAGACCTTTCTATTGTCCGGTTCTGGCGTAATCACAATGCTTGAACCGTCTCGCTTGAAAAAGAGCACATGCGTCTTTGTCAGCTCCAATTGAAGTATCCAAAACGCTTATTTACCCCTCAATCAGCATAAATACAGTGAGAGCCCTGGAAAGCTTAAACAGAGCTTCGGTAATCTGAAGGGAGCATAGAAGGCAGGCCTTCACTCCATATGTTTATGGTTGCCTGTGTGAAAGAGGGGTAAACACAGTGCATTTCACATTCAATATGACACACTATCAAGTGTCTCTGTGACTTGTGGCTCCTGGTTTCACCCTCCTAACCCTGTCCTTCTTCATACTCAGTTCTCAGCCTTATGTTCCTTCTGACAGGGCTTTTGTCCTGACCCCCAACCCCTTTTTTTGGGTCTCCATTCAATGCCCTCAGGATAAGACAAAGCTTCTGGAAAAAAAATATGCCTGTTTTCAGAAAGGCTAGTATCGTCCTCCACAGGCCCTGGGAAGTTTCTCAATCTGACCCACACAAAGCTGGAAACCATTTCCTGCAAATAAAAGGAGACATTGTTTGCTCTTTGTTGAGAAATGGCCCATGGGAGCTTCCATTGATTATCTCCGGGTTTGGAGAATAAGATTTCTTTGAATGGGATATTGAAGAGACAATAGTCACTCTCCAGTCACTGCATATTGACTCACAAACTAATCCTTATTGCAACCCCATTTTTCCCTTAGAAAAGAGTGCTTCCCGTTTGTCGGAGTCCTGGGGAAGACAGAGTCTGAGGGATGTTAGTGTATTGTTCAAAGCCAGCTAATGATAGGTGCTGGGTTTGCAGGCCCTGGATTACCCAGTTCCCAAAGCACACCTGTGTTATACAGAAGGAGGTCGTGCAGAGTGACCACAAGGGACAGTAATGCATCGGTCTGCTTTCTTTAAACCTGAAACATAATCCCCACTTGAAATTATTTTTTAAGTAATTTATGTGTACACAAGATGCCACCACTCCTTCGTCCATTCTTAATGACTGTAGATTCGGGTGTAGTGGAGCCTGAGTCAGTGACTCAAAGACTAGGAACTTTTGGGGCGACTTGACTTAGCTACTGTTTCACTGCTTTGTGGTCATGATCACCGTGAAGTCAACAGCCCCCGATTCAAGCACTGAGGCTCTAGTTTGCCTAGAATTCTGATATTTAAGTGTCCTAGGGGTGATGTGGACTTTATTTTAAAACACACTCTAACAACACACACACACACACAGAAGCACAGAAGCACACGTACACTCACTCTCTCACACACCCAGTCATATACTCTCATAGCTACATGCACACATATACTCACACAGATACATACACTCAGAGGCGTGAGCTCTCTCTCTCTCTCTCTCTCTCTCTCTCTCTCTCTCTCTCTCTCTCTCTCTCTGTGTGTGTGTGTGTGTGTGTGTGTATGTGTGTGTGTAACCTTCCTTGTGCCTGTCCAATCACAGGTCAGAAGTTTATGTTACTCTCCCATTCCTTACGTTCTGAGTCAGAGTCTCTCATTGAACGTGGTGCCCTCGGTTATAGGATGACTGACTGACCAGTGATCGTCCACCACTACTCCACTCACTCTACTCCAACAGCCTAGGGTTGCTGGGAATCCTTGCACAAGCCCTCATAGTTGCACACACAGCAAACACTTTAACACTGAGCAATCTTTCTAGCCACACACCAACATTTTGATGAAACGTTTTATAGATAGTCCCCACAGACCTGCTCACAGGTCAACCCAATATACATAATCCCTTCCTGAGATCCCCCATCTCAGGTGGTCACAGATTGTGTCATGTTGTCAACTGAAACTAACCAACATACTGTCAGAATTTGACATCAAATGACCAGGTTTCTGTTTGCCAGAGCATCATGTACTCAGCTATCCAGAATGTCCTGCTTGATTCCGGCAGCCATGCAGTGATGGAAGTCCTGCTCAGTGTCTACCCCCTTTACTCTAGCCACATCAGTGTCATCTGCCTGTAACATTCCTTTCATTTTTACTTTGTCCATTTCCTTTATGAAAAGCAACCAGTCTGCAGTTGTAGGACTGATCAGCTGACCTCACTGGAATCAGTCACAGAGAAGTCACATCGACCGACCTGTGTGAACACACACTGCCTTGTGATCGATTACAATGGCCTTGAATTGTGATGCATTCATAGCGAGATGCAGGTTTCCCATAATCCCACATACCCACCTACATAACACACAGAACCCGTAGCGTGTGAACACCACATCTGCTAGAAAACCCAACAGCTCATGGGGAGACTCTCCTAAGAGTGAGGCCATCCTAGCGAAGAAGCAGGCAGAAAATGAAACTAAAAACCAGCTTCTAGTGTCCAGCATCCGAATGAATCTGAAGGAACGCCATAGAGTTAGTAGGACCTTGACCACCAGTGTTCCATCAGACTTTTACCATTTGCAGAAGGAACACAATCTACACAGCCGTGTAACAAATCCTGCACCCGGGGACTCACTGTGTCATTTAGTCATTTAGGCAGAGAGAGCAATGTGTAGCAATGGTCACACGTATTCATATACTGAAGGCTCCCGAGCTCACAATACATTCTCTCCCTGCATCTAGCCTTTCCGTTGTTCTCGTGGGTATATCTGTTATCTTCATTTTAACATCCATTTTCCATGTGTTTTTAAAAATGGGTATGAGCACATTTATCAGAAATCTGAACCAGCATGGGTATGGAAAGGCCTAAAACACATTGTGCTGGACACACTGCCCTGTGTGGAAGTGTTTTGGTATGTGTGTGTGTGTGGTTTATTTTCATTTTCATTTTTTTGGAATATCTAATATCTCTTTCTGTTAAGACTCATACACCAGAACCTGATAACACCCTGAGACTTGATATACCATCCAAGACTAAACCGAGTCAGAATGCATCGGAAACTTCATAAGCTGAGAATCTGCCGTGCCAACCATTTTGGTCATTTTAAGCTCAGTAGAGGGAGCTGTTCTTATACAACAGGATCAGGACCGAAACCCACATTTCTCCTCCTCCAATCCTTAAGGAAACCAGGGGAAACTGGGTTTATTTCTGATTTGACTAACAAGGCGCTAATCTTATTTCAAAGGAAGATAGGAAAATTTCTGCCTGGATTTGAAGCAGCATTTCTAAGTACAGCATCCTCAGCCCTGTGACTTCTCCACGTTGTCTGTTAGTCAAGTGTGCGTCCTGCTTTGACACTTTCTGTCTCTGTCTCCCTCTGGGTAGAATGGATTTCTACCAAGACTTTAACAGATCCCAATATCTGATGCCCATGCTCGCTCCAGCTCACGAGCAGGTGCATTTTCAGAGATAGCCAGTGCTCAGGGGTTTTGCAATCCTGTCTCCTCTAGGCAGAGAAAGCCACTGTGTGTTGTGAAAGAAATGGCTCCTTAAACGGGATAGAAACACATACAATAAGAAAGAAAATTCTTTGCTTCTCTCTCCTCCCCAGAAGGGAAGAAGAGTGTCTAATGAACACTCACTAGCTTAGATAGAGGAAAACAGAGCCGAAGAGGAATAGACTGCCTTTTTTTAAGTCATTGCACATTTTATAATACAAGGAACTGATTTGTCTGGGTTATTTTAAGTGAAACAGGGAGGGAAAAGGACTTTGATGCAATATACATATATTAAATAAGATTTTCTTAATTTTTGAAGCTTTTGGGTAATTTTTTTTCTGTATCATATTAAAGGCTTGATCTGAGATAAAAAAAGACCCAAATTGCTTCCTTTTTAGGCTCGCCTTTAATGTGTGTCAACTTTCATTAGGTTTGAACTCTCAGGAACAACGAGCTCCCTGCTTCCTCCTCCTCATCCCCGTATCACAGCATAGAATAATCACTAAGGGATGCTGTCCTACAAATCTGGGTTCCTAGAAGCGATTACTGGATTACTGTCATCTTAGAAATGTAATTCTAAGCAAGACGCCTTATTTTTAGGGAAGGAAAAAAAATCACTTCTCTATGAAGCCATAATGGGGGCAGAGGTGTGGATGAAAAAATAATCCTAAATGCATTATGGATAAGTTGGACTGTAATAAACCCAGGGAGACTTCTTATTCTGAGGAACAGTGGGAAGTCCATCAGAGATCAAAGCCTTGTAATAGCAAGCCACATTAATAAAGTCTCAGGGATCATCAGGGGTGTAGGCTCATACAGGGCTGCCACTCAACCAGTCGGTTCTGGCTTCCCACCATCTCCAAGAGGAAAAAATCCAAAAATGGGCTGTGTCTTTACCAGTCTCAGTGTCGGGCTTGAACTGGGAAATCTCCCCAGAGCTGTGGATGCTAAATGTGTGTTTTGTGCTATTATTACCTTTCAGGAGCCTCAGTAGTTAGATTCAAATGAATGGGTCTGAACACTGGAGATAGACGGCAAACATGATGCCCGCCGTCCATGATGTCTGTGATGGCTGCTGGCAATGGTCAGTGCAGATGACCCCCCTGGTGTGATTTTCCTGAGAAAAGTTGGTGGCATCTTTTTCTGACATCTTCGGACATCGTGATAGAGGAAGGAGTAATGTCACCTGTCCTGAAGCTTTATCTCATTTCTTCTGATCCATTTGCAAACCAGCCTCCTCATCTCTTTACACATTTTTTTATCCAATAGAAATCTATGCGCTCGTTGTTACTAAGCTCTGAAAATGCAGTGGATAGCCATTAGCAGGAAGACCCCAGGACTCCAGAAAGGCTTCCTCCCTTCCCTTACTTCCTTCTCTCCCTCTCCCCTTGTGCCCTACCCTCTCCCCTGTGAGCCTCCACACTTCCCTCATGCTCAGTTTTCTTTCTTTCTCTTGTCATACATGAACTGTGAATAGCATGATGTTTTAAATATACACGTTGTGGAATAGCTAAATCAAACTAATTTCACTTTTATGTTGAGAACACTTAAAACCTAAGAGTTTATACTTTGTTAACAAAAACTAACAAACAAAAAACCACCACAGTCATTTCCAAACTACTGGATGAGCTACTGTGTGCCAAGAAAGGAATAAAAAGTCATAAATAAACTTTATGTAAAGATTTCTTTAACAGTGAACCTTCTTTCACCCCGTGGATGGCTCTGTCTAAGGCTTAGTATGCATTATGAAATTTTCGAGCACAAAATATGTTTCTTCAGAGTTCAATAGAGAAGGCGTGATTATGTCCTTCCAATGTCCCCATGCCTTGGAGTTTGGTCTATGATCTCCTCGAAATAGGCCATTTCTTAGACTTCTGACTTACCAGATCCTGTCTTCTGTCATCTTGTCATAATTAGCTTCAGCTGTCAGCTTGGCACAAACCTGGGTAGAGGGATCCTAGGCTGAAGAATTGCCTGCATAGACTCCTTAGTGGGCACTTCCCTGAAGCATTTGATAACCGGTATAGAAGGCCCAGTCCACTGTTGGCGGTGCCATCCGTAGGCTGATGGGCTTAGGCTATGTAAGAAAGGTAGCAAGACAGTGAGAAGCACTATTACTGTTCTATTTCAGTTCCTGTCTCCAGGCTCCTGCCTTAAGTTCTTGCTCTGGCTTCCCTCCATAATGTACAGTAAGCTATAATCCAAATATACCCTTTATGTTGCTTTTGAGTATGGTATTTATTACAGCAACAAGAAAGCAAACCAGGACACCCACAGAGAGGCTGCCTCAATTTACCAGTTCTGTAGTAGGTAATCCAATCCCCTTCCTTTGTTTCACACCTTACACACACACATGCATACACACACATGCACACACAAACACACACACACAGATGCACACACTCATACACACACAAATGGACACAGTCACACATGTACAAACATTCACATACACTTTTCATTTCAGTATATAGCATCTACTCTTTGACAATTTCACACTTGTATACAATAGATTTTGATACCTCTCATCCCCAACTTCTGTCCCATTTCGTTCCCCTAACATTCCAGAAAGATCCCTCTTACCGTCTCCTGCCTTTTTTGTTTTAAAGCCCATTGAAGTCACTCTGTGCTGGCTACTGGAATGTCAATTTATCTTGTTGTTTCGACCCTGTGAGAGCAATACCAGCCTCAGTGAGCTCATGAACAACAGCCACTGCCACAACACACCTAGAAGGCAGCATGTCACCGCACCCATCCTGCCCTCCAGCTCCTACGTTCCCCCGGGGAAGAAACATTCTCTTTTCTTTGGGGGCAGTCACCTTGCTATGAGAGCTTCTGTATTTATTTGGTTATTGATTTCATCTAGTGTCTTTATCCACAAGATGCACAAACTCCATGTGGCAAATGTCCATTTTATTGGTGAGAACTCTGATGTCTGTAGCAAAGTGGGTCCTCTGTGAGTGGGACATACATGAGCGCATGCGCTCCAAAGCTGACGTGAAGAGGAAACGTAACATCTTCACGTCAGTGTTTCTGCACGCAGCCTTTCTACACAAGCGATGCTTTCTAGCCTGAGCAGTTCTCTTCTGTCTGTGAACAGGGCTATCTGCTACTCTGCAGTTGTGACTGCTTCTGCAGATGGGTGTTAAATCACCAACCTGACCAAGAGGTAGGAGCGGCACTTGTGGCCAGCCTTCGCCAATGTCTTTTAAGTGTTCAGTTTTGACACTGGAGCAGTGATTCAGCAGGGGCACCCCACATAAATCACATTAATTGTCAAGATAGTTTTGTCGCTGGATGGGCTTTGTCAGGCTTTGGAGAAGCTTGGCTTGTTTGTGACGGCCGGCTGTCGAACAGAGAAGCAGATGGGAGGACTGAAGAGGGCTTTTAAAAGGGAGCTTGTGTTGCGTCAGGGTGTGACGCGTGTTCCACCCACACAGATGCGGTTTCAGAAAACTCATTTGACTCTTGCTCCAACATTCAAGTGTTTACTCAGACACAGCACAGATTTGTGCAGCTGTGTCTTGTCACTAATCAGTTAACTGGAGATATCTTTTTTTCCCCCACAGAGGTAGATTTAAAGAGTCACCAATTAAAATAATAATATCTTCCTTTCCATATGTGATTTTCTTTTTTTTTACATCTTATGAATCTAGCATATTCTACCCTTCATAAACACATTCAGCATTAATATCTTTATTTATTTATTTATTTATTATTTATTTATTTATTTATTTATTTTACATATTCACTTTACTTCTCACTCACTGCCCCCTTCCCAGCTACCTCTTTCCACAATTCTTCCCCCAACCCCTTCTCCTCAAATCTGTTTTAAGAATGTTCCTAGTTTTGGTCAGTCTATATCCTGACAAAAACCACTCCAGCTACAGAGAGACTAATTTTTCATCTGTGGCAGGTGTTTGCGAATTTTTTAAAAAATTTTTTTTAGTTTGTCATCATGTTCATTATAAGGGAGGGTATCTCAAAATTCTTATAGTTAATGAATATTTTTTTAATCCAGCATTATACTTCAAACGCTACGTGCACTGGCTGATGTACTTGTCGTCAGAGGGCGGTGTGCTTGACATGTTGCTGTTGCTCTTCCGTTTTGATCCATCTCTCCCTAAAGGTTCTGAAATTACCATTCCCTCCTTCATGCCAGAGTGGGCACGTGGCCAAGGCAGACCAATGAGGAATCTTGAGTATATGTGATTTGTCTCAAGAACATGCAGTGAATCCTGGTAAACGAATGTCACAACCTTCACGGGATTGGTTGGTAGAAACATCTTGAAAGAAGATAAAACTCCCTGGATACACTGAGGACATCCTATGTAAGGGTGTAACTGGAGAGGACATCCTATGTAAGGGTGTAACCAGAGTGGTGTCCGTAGTTGTGTGAGAGGCAGTGTGTTCCCCAGTAGAGAGCAAAGCTGAAGGTACAGGAAGAGAGGGAATCCAAGAGCAGGACCTGGGAGGCCTGCTGAGCAGATTAAACCTAAACCCTGCTGTGCCAAAGTTCAGGCATGCTCTCAGTCTGTTTAACCTCTTCCACAAAGACGGACTCACAAAGCCCAAGACAGTGATCTAATGCGTCAGGTCTTGCAAAGTTTAGTCTTGACATTCGTTTCTTCATCCAAAACCTCAAAGGCTTAAGCTTAATTACAAACTTTGTGTGAGTGATTTATGAGTGTGTATTCCTATTAGCCAATTCTAAAGTGATTCTCTGAGACTGATCTGCACTGCTGTGAGCATCTTTCCCCAAGACTCAGGAAAGTCACTCTTAGGGAAGTTCAAACCCCAGAGAGCCAAAGGAACAAAAACAAAACTTCAAAACAACAATAAAAACCTTCCACATTTACAGTCCTTCCAAACCTAGCTCAGGAGAGGAGGTGGGTCACCATATAATCCATTTCATTTCAATTTCAGAAGACATTGCCACTGATCAAAGGACACTGTGGACAGAACATTTCAGTAAAATGAATTCTGACAACGTTCTGTCAAGCACATATCTTACTTCAGCTTTCCATTTGGAGGGGAAAATGGAGGTGGCCAGAAAAGATAAATAAAACAGATACTGGGGATGTCGGAGGCTGCCGCTTGGTCTGATTTGTAGAATTTCTGCAGTTTTCTAACCCTGGGGGTTTCAGTCCAGATGGTGGAGCGCAGCTTCGGAGCCCAGGGTGTCTCTGAACATACTCTTCCATTTCGCCAGGATAACGGACATCATAAAGCAATGCTCTCTTTGGCTGCCACTGGTTCAATTCCAGGAAGGTCAAGCTTGGGAACCTCATGCTTTGAGAATAATTTACCGATGAAACTGGGATGCAGAAAGTGCTCTTAGATAAATCCCCCAGAATTCCATGTGCTGTATTCTGCAGACCAGAAGGGGAGCGGGGTTCGTAATCGCCCGACCGTTCACATTGTTCATACAGGTGTCGTGCTCTGCTGTCCTTAGAAAAGAGAGAACACTTGAGGTTTGTGGCATATCCATATTTAGGCATTTAAAATCATTCTCATTTGGGGATGAAGCTCAGTTGGCATGAAGCTCTGGGTTTAGTTCCCAACACCAGATAAAAGTGGGTGTGACAGTGTTCATGTCTGTAATCCAAGCAGCTGGGAAATAAAGGCAGAAGGATCAGATGCTCAAGTTCAGCTGCAGCTACACAGAGATTTGAGGCCAGCCTGGGCTACTTGAGGCCCTGATTAAACAACAACAATAGCATGTTACATCAGCTTATTTCATATGCATGAGCATCTGCATGTGTGCACTCATTTAAGCATGTTCATGCCCATCCCGTCATGCACACTCTGTCACACACACTAAACAGTTACTGACAGCCCGCGTGGGGCCACCCGAGAGACGCTGCTGGTAAGTCAGCTGTCCTATGGCACTTTCTGAAGCCTATACAAACCTGTCTCGGTAATAAAAGATTTTGGCTAATTTGAGACCTGGCTCACAGGGTGACTACTCCTGCTGAGGACGAATGATGAACATGAATCAGATACAACTGTGCAGTGAACCATATGTAATTTTAATTTTTCAATAGTTTACTCCTGACCCTCTGTCAGTGGCATAGATTATCCATGGCTATGCTAATAAATGCTAAGTATTAGTTGTATGGCATAGAGTCTATATTGTTTAAGTCAATTTACTGACTTAAATACTCATCTCTTTGACACATGCTTACTGAAAATTTCATAGTTTCTGATCTCTGAGGTAAAAAAAAATCAGAAAATGTGAAGAATTCATTACCACGATGATCCTAAACCTTAACTTATCCTGAGGTGACATGTTCTAATGGATCCTCACCAAAACACAGAAATCAACTACTTACTGGATTACTTAATACTTAGCTTATTTAAAGCTAGACTTGATCCAGGAGGAATATTATTATGAGTCTCTAATAAAAAGAACAGACCCTTTGTGGAATGTGTTGCGTGTGTATCTCTTCTCCTTTCCTATAACTCCATAGGTAACATTTATCTATGCTGTGTAAGGTGGGAGTCTAACAGTACCTGCTTGCCACCGTGAACAAGTGCTATCACATGTTTTCTCTGCATGAAGAATTGTGGAAGAACTCAGCTGACTGTTTCTGTTTCCTGGTGTCTCATGAGGCAGCCTTCAAGGTACAGTCTGTGGCTACAGAATTCTGGAGGTTCAACTGGATGAAAACATGTTTCCAAGTTCATACAATATGTGTCAGGTTCTTTTGTCTGTTACCCAGAATCATCTCTCCCCAGCCATGTACCGTAACTCAAGAATACTGCAGGAAACTGGGTTCTACCAGGGTGAAGACGCTGGGTGAAATAACAAGCTAGAAGACACATTCCACCCATGATTTCATCTCTGAAGTGACATCCCACACTCCCAAGGGGTTTGGCTATGAGTGTGTTTGCATCTGGGGATCACTGAACCATTTTTAGCAATGAGTATTCAGTGTGATAAAATTCAATGGCTGGGTATGAGCACCGGACATACGTTTTATTTATTAGCCACAAGAAGTAGTCATTTCTTGCCATTTCCCAACTTGGCTTTGCTGACTTATTAAAAATGGACGCACCCATTTATCTCTCCTACTCTGTGCAGTGCAAGCACACCAAGGGACTCTTGAACAAAGCCCAGCACAAGAGCCTTTCCCCAATCCACTCAATCCCGCCAATCTTCCCTTCTGCCTCCCACTGGAAGGACCATACATGACTGGAGTATTCATCCACCACTCACTTGCAGGAACAAGGGCAAATTCACATCTCTAAGATGCAACAAGCCTGACTAGAAAATGGGGAAAGCAGATAGGATGGGATGCATACACAGATTAAATAAGTATAAAAGGAGTCGATCGTCTGCCCGACAAATGATAAGTGATAACTTATATTTACACTAAAATAATTACTCAGTGGAATTTAATGAGCCATCACTGTTATGATAAATGTGGAACCTAGAAAACACTAAAAACCTGCTTTGAAATTTACACCCATTCTGCCCTACTTCCCCGCAAAGTACTTGTTCAATAAATACTCTGTATACAGTGAAAAGTCAAACATTTAAACAAACAACAGAAATCCAAAACAGCACCACCGACAAAAAGGTGCTTGAAAAACTCTAGGGAAGACGTGACCAAGAATTAGAGACTAGAACCAGAAGCCATATCGTGTTGGATAAACAAAGAAATACACTGTTGAGAAAGCGTTTCATGGGCTGGAGAGATGGCTCAGTGGTTAAGAGCACCATCTGCTCTTTCAGAGGTCCTGAGTTCAATTCCCAGCAACCACATGGTAGGTTACAATCATCTGTAATGAGATCTGATGCCCTCTTCTGGTGTATCTGAAGACAGTGACAGTGCACTCACATACATAAAATAAATACATCTTAAAAAAAAATCTAGAGAAAGCATTTCATGCCTTCTCAAGTGTGAACACCATGTGCAAAGGGATACTGTACATCTCCCCCTGGGAATGTTCCCTGTAGGATAGAGAGAGAAGACACTGAAGAGAGACCAGCGTGACACTGGAATTAATCTTAACTTGAAATGTATCCATGAAGGAAAACACAAGATGACACAATGCACCATTTCTCTCATGTGGGCATTATCATTCAGACCGTACAAGAAAAAGCTGTGAAATGGTGATTTGGAAGAGAAAAGAAATTGTAAATTATGGTCTTGGTTTCTTCTTTACTATTTTCCTCTCTTTTTCTTGAACTCTCAACCTTTTGCCCTTCCCCATCTGAACTTCTACCTACAAAAAACCCCAAACTTGTCCTAGAGAAAATACTGACAAATTCACATTCATCTTTGAAAACAATTTTCCTCCTTGTATTACCCAGTCAGGCTTGTCTGAGATCAAAACAAGACCTTGTGGTGCTCTGAAAATGAACTTGGTTAAGTTGTGTTGTTTCAACCCTGCTCCTATAATGATCCCTGGGAAGCTGGAGAGGAAAGGCATGGGCCGGAATTTTAAAGACTCTATGTCCTTGACCACATTTGTCTTGGCCCTGACTTGGGTGATGTGATGAGAGTCACCTTATGATTACACAAATACTTATTTCTCCTTATCCTCAGCGGGGCTGAGCTGTTGAAAATTAGTTTCAGGAGGAAAGAGAGACTGGAGATGTGTATTTCTATAAGCCCCACCAGGGAGCTGATTTAAAATGCAGAAAAATACCCATTCTTGTTGATACTCGATAGTTTGTAAGCATAACACACTTTTGTGTGTGTGTTTTGTAAGTCTGTGGGGTTTCCAACAGTCTCAGGAGCAGTGATAGCCACCACAAGCATCCATAATTTATTGTATTGCTGTCTCCTAGTAAGCTCTCATTAGTGTTTTAAGACATTTAAATTAAATTAGGATTAAAAGACATTTAATTTAAAAGATAATACATTTGTGCGTGTGTGTGTGTGTGTGTAAGGGGTGCAGCATGCCACACCGTGCACATTCGGAAGTCAGAGGACAGCTTACAGGAGTCTCCTCTCTACCTACAGCTCTGGGTCTCAGGAATTGAATTTATATCAGGCTTACTGGCAAGTGCCTTTACCTGCTGAGCCGTCTGGCCATCCCAAGTCTCTCTGCATGGATTTCCCGAGTTGATTCAAGAATGTAACTGCCAATTTAGTCCCAGCATCCTTGGGCATAAAACCCAAAATTGACTCTTTGGATGGGAATCCTTGAGTAAGTTTCCCAATGCCTCTGGGCCTCGTTCGTCTGCTTTGTAACAAAGAAGGTTATGAGTGTTACAGTTTTAGGCAGAAAGAACTGTGTCCATTTCATAGCAAAGATCCAGCCAACATGAGTTTCTGTTGTTCTTTGTTATTGAAAACTATGAGCTGTGTTGTGTGTCATCAATAAACACTTCCAAAGGATTTCTCTTCGAGACCAGGATCCAATGGCAGAATGGAAATTTCCTAATGGAAAATAAGTGTCATTCCAGGGGATGAGGAGCTATCTCAGTGATGAGATAGAGCTTACCATCAAGCCTGACCTTCCAGAACCTACTCAACTATGAAGGAAAACGTGATTCCTACAAATTGTCTCTGACCCTGACTCTCAATCCCTCCACATATAAACGAGTAAATGCAGGGATATACGAAACAAACACAAAAATAACTAAATACATGCTATTTTTACTTAGTACTTACAACTGTATATTTGGTGTCCATTTTGATACAGATTGATGCCTTTCTACCATTTTTTGTAATGGTGATTTCTTTTTTATACCACTATCTCAACTTTTATTGATTTCCTTTCTTTCCAGTTTATTAAAATATTTTCCCCAAAATGTGATAATATTCTTTATGTTACTATTCCTAAATCATTTTCCTCTCTTCCCCCACCCTCCTTTTGTTTTTCAGTAGCATCTTTTTGCCAGAATACTTGAGGGCATTTGTTTGAACTCTGCCCAAAACACAGATCATTGTTCACGGCATGGCTTCACTATTATGTGCTATTGTTTCATATTGAGTGTCTTTGGAGTAATTTATGTCTGATTATCTTCAAAATTCCTTTAAGGAAAGCCTGTCTGTCTGTAATAAAAGTTCCAGTTTTTGTTTGTGGAAACTCAATGCTATTTTGCTTTATTCTAGAACCACAAGGTCCCTGGTGACAGCCTCTGTCCTGGGTCTCTGGTGACAGCCTGTATCCTGAGACTCTGGTCTCTAGTGACAGCTTTTTTCCTGGGTCTCTGGTCCCTGGTGAAAACCTCTTTCCTGGGTCTGGTCCCTGGTGACAGCCTTTGTCCTGGGTCTCTGGTCCTTAGTGACAGTCTCTGTCCTGAGTCTCTGGTCCCTGGTCTCTGGTCTCTGGTCTCTGGTCTCTGATGATGGCATCTGTCCTGGGCCTGTGGTTCCTGGTGATAGCATCTATCCCGGGTCTCTGGTTCCTGGTGACAGCCTGTGTCCTGGGTCTCTGGTGACAGCCTGTGTACTGGGTCTCTGGTCCTTTTTGATAGCCTCTTTCCTGGGTCTCTGGTCCCTGGTGACAGTATCTGTCCTGGGTCTCTGATTCCTGGTAACAGGCTTTGTCCTGGGTCTCTCTCTGGTCCCTGGTGACAGCATCTGTCCTGGATCTCTGGCCTCTGGTGACAGCCTCTGTCTTGGGTCTCTGGTCTCTGGTGATAGCCTCTGCTATCCTGGGTGTTTGAAGACTCATCTGCAGGAGAAACCTTAGAAGTCTTTCTTCCCTTGTTTAGTGCCCTCCTGCAGTGGATGTCCCTCCAGTCTTCCTTGTATCCCCAGGCTGCTCACTGTCCCCTGACACTTATTTGATTTTCTCTGACTTTCATTAACTCCACGACACAATCATTAGGCCTCACAAGTGTTCTCCACAGGAACTTCCATCTCTTTGCTCTGACAGGACTCAGTGGCCCAGCATGAGACACTCCCCTCTCCTCATCTCTCCACCTCCTGTCCCTAACTGCCACTTCTGGCCAGCATTTGGGATAATTCAGATGTCCCTACTCACCAATCACCATTTGTCCTCAAATGTCTTATCTGGTATTTAAGTATCCATTTATCTTTAAATTACAACTATTTTTAAAATAATTGTATTTTTTTCCCTTTATATTCCTTACAGCCAGGTCTTCTCTTTGTGAAGTGTCTGTCTCTGTTCTTCTGTGCCTATAGACCTTTTTATGGCAAATAGCTATTTTTATTATATATTAGATAATTCTTTTATGACAAGTTCCTGGAACCCCATTCTGCTGTTTACTAGGCATTGTGACATTTTCTCTAGGGCTTTGTTTCCTTCTATATTTCATGATCTTTGATTCTAAACTCATACATATTTGATCTTAAACTGGAAACTTTGAACTTAAATCAAAGACAGGTTATAGGCTTTTTTTTTTCAGCATAAGAGCTTACATTTGTTCTTAATTCATAATTGTAGGCTTGAGCCAGGGGGATGACCCAGCAGGCAAAGGTAAGGTGCTTGCAACCCAGACAAATGGTCTGAGTTTACTCCCCGGGATCCACTCAGTAGAAGGATAACCAGTTCCCGCATGCTATCCTCTGATGCTCACCTCACACACATAATTCAGCATGTGTGCTGTGTACACATATTGCTGGAGGTGTTACTCATGTAGATTGTTCAAACCAAAACAAACCAACCAGAACCAATGTAATGAACTCAGGAATCTTTGATTTTTGAATCTTGAGTAGATTTCAAATTTTCACTATGGGTCAAAGGCCTTAAAATCCCAGTCATGGCAGGTATATTCAATTATTTTTTCTTTGCCCTTTGTCACTGTTCTTTGTGACTTTCCCCATTCCCACCTATGGTTTTTGTTCTGTGGAAGCGATTATCCCTACAAGGCTATGGTGGGGCCACAATCTTGTCAGTCAGAATTTTACTCATTTCATCTCCATGTGTTCTATTTTCAATTTCATGACCCGAAAATGAAAGAGACCACTGTGGCAGAACAGAAATGAATGTACCCATCGTACAGATAAAGGGTGGTAACAAGTCATATGCCAAAGGAGTGTCCCTCTGGGAGGGAGTCTTAAGTTACAGAGGTACAAGAAATAGGTGTGATGCTTACAGCCAACAATCTCATCTGTTATGCAGTCGTGAATGACATAGAGAAGATCCCCAGCTGCTGAGAACTCTTTGCATGTACAAGAATTCTGCAGACCAACATCTGGGGCTAATTCCCTCCCCGCGCCTCCCAGCATTTAAGGCAAACAAAGGCAAAGCTGCCATATGTTTTCAGTGTCAGGGACCTAGCAATCCTGTAGTCTTACTTCCAGAACAATCTGATCTACTTGAAATTGCTAAGCAAAGAAGACCAAGAGAAAGAGCTTGGAAAACGGTGTGACTGTAGCTGCAGAAAACTCACACCCAGGGCCTCGCCGTTGGAACTGGACTTTCAGCACGTCCTGCCTTCATTCAGCCCACCTGCCCGCTCGTCCAGTGTTCAAAACTCAACAGAGAAAACACAAGGAGATGAGGAAAACCATGACTGAGAAGCAGAATAGAAAAAAATATATATAAGTAAGGCCCACATGCAGTTTTAAAATTTTCAAACCCCATTTTTTTAATATGGGTTTTTAAAAGCTTTAATTCCTTCTCACCCTCCCCCCTCCCCCAGAGGTAGTGGCAATGAAAGGTTATTAGGACACAGAGGCTACGGACCTGTTTAGAAACTGTTGTTTGGAGCAAATTCCGTCTGCGTTACAGGAAATCAGCAGTTCGGTTCAGAGGAGACAGCAGAGGAGCTGGATCCTCTCGCAAATACTTGATATGTCAGCAGTCCGGTTCAGTAGTGTTGGGTTGCAAACATGAATCAGCACCAGTGCCGTGACCTAGCAGAAAGAGCCAGGCCTCGGCCAAATTGGCATGAGCCGTCAGCAGCAACCAACCAGGACCACCAGGGATGCCAGAAGTTCTTGTCTGTGCTTCTCTCAGTGGAAATTTGAAACCAATGCAAGGCTAGCTATGCAAGTCCCTGTCACTGTCTGTAGAGTCCTACTGATACTCCCTCCAGACACCATGTGTCCTCCAAGGGTCTTGCCTCAGACTTAACAAAATTCCACCATTCTGTGACTCTCACAATGTTAGGTGAACCAGTGCATGCATGTTGTCAGCAAAGAATCCTTCATCATGTGTCCTCTCATGTGCTGCTTTAGAAAAAAGTCCTTTCCCCTGTGACCACTTCAGAGAAACGCTCTTTCAAATGCCTGCTTTAAGAAAACATCCTTTAACCTGCGTCTGCCTCAGGAAAACATTCCTTCAGGTCTTTACCCCAGCAGAACACCATCTGACACTACCGACTTTCCTAAGAAACCAAAGTTTCCCTTTCACCAGGGGCTTGCTTCATTTCTAACTTTTTGTTTAGGGGCTGGCTGATCAGATTCACCCAACATATGCTTGTCGGACAGATATGAGCAGGTGGTGGCCCATCCCGTTGGGCACCATTGATCTTACTTTACTGTTATGATTTGAAGAAACCTCTATAATTTACAACTCTGTTAAGCATCTGGGCTTTGGCCCTCAAACTTACTTTGCTGAAACCTTGACTGGATGAATTAGTGCAAGCAAATTTGTCTGTCTGTGCTCCGGCTCCAAACCTCTTTATCAGATGCCACAAGGACAAGTATCCTTTCTGTGGCTGCAGCATTTAAGGAAGACAGTTCCCTTAAAAGATTGCCACACGTGGGGAAAATTTAGAGACCGCCACATCGGTGGGTCCCACATTCGGGAGGAATCCTATGGTTCCAGCAGCCTGGAGGCCTTGGAGGCAGCAGGCCCCAATGACACGAGGAAGTCCTTGGTTCCAGAAAGGTTTATTGTCATGGCAAATGGTGGATGGATCTAGGCGTACCCCCCAGAACTCAGAGCAGTCCCGAGTTATATAGGGAGGGAGAAAGGGGGAGGATTGGGGGAGGATCTGGGGGAGGCATGCTTAATTTGCTCTTCCCTCTGGCCTTCATTAGTATGTAAATCCCTAGGGGCTGAGGCCTATAGTCTGGCCTATGTGACTGAAAAATGTAATTTTATGAAGACATGACTGCTTTTTAGGGGGGCGCCGAACTCCTGCCAGTACTCACGCAGAGTCTCGGGGTTCTAGGTACCTGCTCAACCATGACCCAGGATACCCTCACGCAGTCCCACAGCCACACTGCCACCCCGAGCTCCATGGACGGCTATTCCATTCTGTGGAAGGCTAGCTTTTCTCTCCTCACAGGTGTAAAGCCAGGGATGTGGCGGTGAATGTGTCTTTTGTTTCTTGATCAAATGTTTAAATCAGTGAAAAGAAACCAGAATAAACTTTCCTATGAGGAAGAAGAGAGAATGAGGCACGACTCTGTGCCTTCACGACCCTGGTTGGAGTCACAGGTCACTATGTGTGATGTGATTTTCTCCAGCTATCAAACTTTGATCTTTATAAAGATATAAAGAACTGGGGTTACTAAACAAATTTCCTCCCCCAACCCATGGTGGGTGGAAAGGAAAAATCTGAACATGCTAATAAGAAAAAATCTTCAAGAAAAATCACATTTTTAAAGCTTTATTTTATGTGTATGTGTGTGCATGTGTATGAGTGTGTATTCATATGTATGTATGTGTGCATATTTGTATGTACAGGTGTGTATAATGTGTGCATGTGTATATGTGTGTGTATATATTGTATGTATGTGTGCATGTGTTCTTCTGTGTGGACATGTGTATGTGTATATATCTGTGTATATGTGTGTATATGCATGTTCGACTACATGTGTGTACATGTGTGTGTACATGTATAAATAATGTGTGCATGTGTATATAATGTGTGCATGTGTATATGTGTATGTATATGTGTGTATGAGCGTGTGTGCATGTTTTGCATTCATGTTTGTCCATATGTGTGTATGTGCATCTGTGTGGACTTGTGTATGTGTGCAGATGTGTGTGCATGTGTGAGTGCATGTTTGAGTGCATGTGTATGCATGTGAGTGTGTGCCTGTGTGTGTATGTGTGTATGCACCACACATGTGTGGGTGCCCTTGGTTGCTGGAAGTGGTTGTCAGATTTCCTGAAGCTGGAGTTATGGGTGATCCTGAACCTCTTGGTTTGGGATCTGGGAACAAACACAGATCCTCTCAAAGAACAGGTAAGAGCTAACTACTGAGCCATCTCTCTGTCTCCAGGAAAACATATTATTTTTAAATGAAGGATTCAATAGTCTTCTTGTAGATTATTTTAGTCATTTTTCTGTCTTTAGTAAATTACTTGTTTCTGGCACCTTGTAGAGTTTGAACACGTTGGTCCATTAATGTCATTTTCTTTCCTGTGATATGTGAATAAGAGCAGAGCCTTTTCAAATCATAGCAGTTTATAATGATGTTCGTGTTAAGACCGGAGTGAACTTGAAAGTCACACCATCCAGTGTGCAGAGAAACCCTACGCTGGAAGGAAGTTAAGTTCTGAAGCTCAAGCCTTAACAACCTAGTAAGATCTCCACTCTCAGCCTGAGATATTATTATTAAAGGATTTATTTGTATCATATTATCTCCAAAGCTCCAAAAGAGAAAACTATTTTGAGACATTAAGTCAAATTTGTTAAAATAATTATGACATTTATCAAACCCACCCCCCTAATAGATGCCAGGAAATGTTTTCTTTCACATAGAACGTCCCATTCTTTATTCAAGATGATGATTAGGCTTATGCTGTAGTGGGGACAGGAGCTGAGTCTCCAGGAAGGGAAACAATTCTGAATGTACAGCTGAGATTCAAGTCAGAGTCCTCTTCTCTACCCCCTTAAATCCGGTGTTTAGTGTTTCTTCGCTTTGCCGTTTAAAAACGAGAGGAAGAGGATGCCTTTTTAAAAAGCAAACATGAGAGAGGGGTTTTTAAGTGAGTGTGGTAAAGGGGTGGTCGTGAATGTTTGACGGGTTTATGGTATGGCTTTGTGGAAATGGATGTAATTTGAAACGCCATGGTGAGAATCTGAGTAAAATCATGAAGAGAAATGGAAGTGCAGCCCTCCACAGAAACTCCAGTTGTGCATAACCGTGTCATGGGTAAATGCCCATCTGATAAAGAGCTTTTAATTAAACTCTGCAATTTATTATCCATTATACTTCGAGGAACTAGAAAGGATATAATCTAGAATGCTTTCTTTCTGTGAAAGAGGATTGTGTATCATAAATTTGAAGCGCCATGTGTTTTCAAGCGAGAAACTGTCCCCACTAATAAAGCGTAGGGGAGACAATAATTAATTTTCATAATCTTCGAATGCTTAGTATACTTGTCCAGATGCTTCCTTCTGTGCAGAATTTGGCCTCATTTTGGGTTGAAAGAGAACTTCGTGTAAAGGTAACTTTTATTTGCCTGAATTACTTGTCGTCTCTGAAGCTTACTGCCTCTGCTAACCTAGGCTGAGTCCTGCAAGCATCTAGCCTTCATACGATCTATGTCCAGAATGTTTTCAGTCTCTGAACTCAAATGGAATGAACTTGCTGCTGAATAAGCTCACACTTTCTAGCTCTTTCTGAACTCTGGCTGGCTGGTCAAATCAGCTGTTCTGGCTCAAAGCTCCTGTCCACACTGATTCAGTCTGGCTTCTCTCTGGCTTCTGAATTTCTCTGTGTGGCCTCACACTAACTCTGGCAATCTGTTCTAATCTTTCGGCTCCTTCTCAATCTCTGGCTAATTCTGTCTTCACCGGTGTCTAGCTTGTTCTCTCTTCAACCTGTCTCTGTAAAACTCTCCAGGTAAAGCTGCCTCCTCTCTCTGCACTGCCCCTCAAGTGGCTTCCCTTTCCACTCTCTTCTCATGAGAGTTGGGCATATCCTATTCTGTCAAATCTTTCTCTGATTTGTCACTTTGTCTGCCACTCAGTTGGACATAACTTTCAAACATGAGCACCTTCTTCTACAAACTAACTTTACCTTCATTGTTTGGGATTAAAGGTGTGTACTAGGAGCATGTCTGTACTCCAGCCAGGGGAATTAAAGACATGTGCTAAGGCTGGGTTATACCACAACTAGAAACAGGTTTTTCCAATAAACAGATCAAATATCCTGCAACCACCCCATGATGACAATTTATTCAAAGGGGAAAGTTTTGAATTAAATATAAACTGGGGGACAGATTCAGTGATAGATTGTCACCCTGTATTTGAGAGAGCTGTACATCCTTCGTGGATAGAGATATGTTTATAAATGCTACTCATACATGTATTGTTCATATATTTCACAGATTGAACCACATGTTCATAGGAGTGGAGAGATGAACCAGCAAGTAAGAGCATGTGCAGCTCTGTAGAAAACCTAGGTTCGGTTCCTAGCACCCCAAATCTTGTGGGTTACAACAGCCGGTAACTCCAGCTCCTGAGGATACAACATTCTCCCCTAGTCTTTTCAGGTACTGTACTTATACGCACAAATCACCACACATGCCTACCTGTATCCTTGTAATTAAACATGTAGGAAAATCATTAGGAAATATATACTTATATACACTCATTAAAATCTTTTTGGTTGCCTCAGCTTCAACCATATTTGTATTAAGTTTTAACTGTCTGTAGTTATTTTAACACCAGGTGATAAAAAAACCAAACCAAACCAAACAAACAACCCCCCCCACAAAAAAAAACAAAGCAAAACCAACAACAGCAATAAAAGAAACAAAACAACAGTAGAAATAAAATATATAAAGGATCCTTGGAAGAAAACAATTGTTGAAATCCATTCTTCTGGTTGTTCCTTCTTCTAACCCTCTCCATAAAGAAAAATTCTGGCAATGATTTGTTGAGATTAATTTCAAGATCAAAGTCTCAGAACCATGTGGCATTAGGTGTGTGTTTATAATTATCTATTTCATTACTTTTTAATATGTATAATCTAGGGTCCAATCATACATTATTTCAAACTTTGCTCTTTTCACCTACACAATTCCCACGTAAATGTACTTACTTTTAAAATTCTGATAAGATGTTAGCAATATAAACTCTGTTTCACATATCTTTTGGTAATGAATATTCTATTTTAAATAATTGTATTTGCTATCAAAACAATACTGTAATTAATAATCGCAAGCTTTGGAATTTTAATCACTGTGCCAACAGCTTGTCCTTCTGAAAGGGTGGACTTAGGACACCACCTAAGAATGTGTCCCCAAACCCAAACAAGTGCAGAGAGAGCAACACTGATTTAATGACGCAATTATTTCATCAAATTAAGTGCTTGTGTTACAAATCCTTTAAATATTCATAGGAGATTTTTTCCAAATAACTAGGTAATTTTATTTTCCCATTTATTTGTGGATGTGTGCTTGCATATGTTTACTTGTTTGTGTGTGTGTGTGTGTGTGTGTGTGTGTGTGTGCGCACACAGGGTTGCACATCTTTGGGTTCCACACTAGTTTTCTCTTTCCACCATGTCAGTCTCAAGGATTGAACTCAGGTCCTAAGGTTTGGTGGCAACCTACTGAGCCAACTTGTCATCCCCAAAAAGGTAGCTTCAAGTATACAAATTAAATAAGATTGTGAGATATTAAATACAAATTAAATAAGATTGTGAAAATACTCAGTATTTTCCCCTTTTAGGGCTCATAAATAGTGAGCATAGATAATAAGCATGATCAATCAGCATCCATTTTGTAAAGAAAAAGATAGCTAATTAGAGAAAAGGTGTTTTAAAAACTATTTTAAACATTTTTAAGATAATAAAAACACATCAGCTCATTAAATGAGGAACATGCTAAAATGTATGTAAACCATTCATAATCCGGTGGGTTTTTTTTTTAGCTTATATTCTTCAAGAAGGAATCGCTATTTCACAATTTCATATATACTTCTCTTTCACGGGTCACACTTAAATTTCTGACTTCCATACATAGCCAGACAGACACAGATAAAAACATGTAGCATGCATATATAAACGGCCATACTAACATACACACAAACACACTCTAAACTTTCCAGTTACACAAATTAAAGACCCCATCCAAAGCTAGATCTGGTTTCTGTTTTGGATCATGATTTTGAAGTGTGTTTACTTATTCTTTTCCCTTTGGTTGGTACAAACACCCAAACCCTTCAAGAGCATCTTAGGATTGTAAATCCAATTCATGTGCAATGTAGAGGAAAACTGTATAGCTTCTGGGTGTTCTCAGTGGACTTGTGTGTCTTCTGTTCAGCCCTGTTTTAGGAAAAAAATTTTTTTTCTTCCTCTGACTCTGCTGAAGGCTCATCAGAAGCTTTAGGGAGTTTTTAAAAGGAAAGGATGTTTGTGAAATCTGAATTCTGGAAGGTATGTCTTGTCAGTGAATGTGGCTGTTTACCTGCCCTCTAAGACAACAGTGATCCCCGTAGAAGGCCGCTTCTGCCTCTCAGTTCTCATCCTGTCTCTTTGACCTCATGATGCTGTAGATACTCCTTAGAAAGGAATCGCAAAGCCTTTATGTAGGGGGTGGGTCTGATGCTAAGGTCCTGTTCCCCAGTTGGTTCTTGATCAATCAATAAAGATCCCAGGGGCTAATTGCTGGGCAGAAGAGCAAAAGGCGAGACTTCTGCCCCCCCCTTGGGCCCTCCATACTCCCCCACCCCCAGACAGGCTATGAGATATAGGAGGAGGAGAAATGTTCATGTTCAAGAGGGAGAAGGAGCCACCAGTCATGTGAGATCTAGGGTGGAGTGACCATAGGTCACTTCTCCGACTGTCCCTGGGGTAGCAGGTGGGATATTAGAAACATAATTAAGCTGAGAGCAGATTTAGGGGACTGAACAAGGAGAAGGTAACTGAGCAGCTGAAGTTGAGGGCAGATTTCGGATGCTGAGCTAGGATTGAAAGAAGGGTGTGAGATAGCCGAAGAAGGCTTAGAAGAGGCTGGCAATCATGCCAATAAGGCAGGTAGAAATTGAGCTATGTGTGTGTCTGGTTTTTCATCCTCAGATCCAATATTCTCTGGGCGGGGACTGGTAGCGTGATCCTCTTAGAGCGTAAAGTGAGGTAGTAGGAACTACACACTACAGCTTTGTTTATTTCCCCACTGTTCTGTACAGCTGTAAGTTTGCAATAATAGTTTCACAATCGCAAGCATCTTCCCATAATACAACTATTTAGTTTCAGTGAAAGCCTTTTGTGTTTTTCCCTATAGAACATTCTGTCCTGCAGAAACAGACTCCAGAAACTTCTCTATGCTTTCCGTTGTAAGCTCCTGGCTGACCAACTGCATTTCTTAACGTTTGTGCTGATGCATCATCCTCCAACGAGAGAAGAAATGAACACTGATTACACTATTTTTAATGGATAGTTGCCATCTAAAGTTTGTGATTTGAAACCATGGTTAGACAGGGGTCAGGAACTTGTGGTTAATTGTAAAATGTTGCTATGAGTGGGTAACAATCTGTGTGTATATGAAGACCGGAAAGGGAGTTTATATACTCAGGGAGATGCTATGGGGACTGTGGAACTTGGGGATAGAAGATGTGGATCACATGATTTCCAAGTCTAGTTGCTATGCTATGCTTTGTAACCTCCAGAAGCCATCAAAGAAAGAGACAGGAAAAAAAAAACTAAATAATTCTCATGAAGCCTCTTTTCTCCTAGCAATTATTCAATGCTATGTAACCTCAGAGGATGTCCCTGTGGGTCTTATAGCTTTCTAGTGAGCTTTTGTAATGGGAGCTTTCTTTCTCTCTCTCTCTCTCTCTCTCTCTCTCTCTCTCTCTCTCTCTTTCTTTCTTTCTTTGTAATTTTGAGTCTCTCTGGTTCCTTGCAGGAAATGGCCATACAGAAATGATAGAACAGTGTTGGTCCACTGTTGTCCAGGAGGAAGTCGAGGTCACAGGAGATGGAGCAGAGGAGCTCCGAGTGGTTCTTATCTAACCTACCATCATGCTGGACAATACAAGCCACCGTTTTCTGAGGTTGTCTCTCAGTAATACACGAATGCAGATGGTTGGAGTTAACAAGGTCAACTGCCACCCAATAATAACTGCCTTTAGTTGATTTGTAATCTGATTGGAAATCAAAACAGTCCTTCCAAAGGAGTTTTTGGTACTCAGGAAAATGATTTTAGCTTTTCTCAATGACTGTACCTGAAAGAACAAATCTGAGAGCACCTGAGTGTGAGGAAGGAAAGCCTGGGAGTGCACTGCACAGTTTGCATTCCGGTTACTTCCGGTTGCATTTACAAAGCTGAGCTTCCATACAAAAGGTGGAGGAAGGGTCTGAGTCCATAAAACATAAAAACTTTTCAATTTCAAAACACACCATAAATCACAGCCTGCATTAAGCAGTCCATTCAACAAATTGAATAACTCCAAATATGCTATAATGTTTTATTCTATTTATTTGCTTCAGACAGTTTTTGTACAGTGTACTTTGCCAATGGACATTTTAAAGGTGTATGTCACGAAGTTTTGATATAGGTTTGTTGTGAATTGGTTACCATATTCAAACTAGCACCCGACAACTGTGTATCAAACACAACCATGACTTCAGGGTATAGTGAGAACACTGAAGATCAAATCCCTTAGAAAAGTTTTACCATATAATACAGCATTGTGATATTAATCATTATTATATTAATCATTAATATTATTATGTATTAATCCTATAGTACTTTTTATCCTTTAGATGGCTTTTTTAACTTTTGGCACTAACTCTTCTTCCCTCCACCTCAGGCCCAGTAGGTGATAGTGTGTAATATTTGTATTTCTGGGCCCAGCTATTTTCAATTAACACTGAGTTTCCTGGTGACAACTGTGTATTTCCAAATATTCATGACACATTTATCTACCCACTTATGAAAAGTCAAGCATCCTGACACTCACACATGTTAGAATGGCTCTTATCAAAAAGAAGGCAATGATGACAGACATTAGTAAGAATGTGAAGATAGGAGAAGCCTAGGAACATATTGATGGGAAGGTAGATGGCTCTGTAGACAGAAAAAATGACAATCCCTCAAAAACACAACTTGAGTTACTTTATGGCAGTGCTCCCGTTTTTGCGTGTAAATGGCTCCTCAGTTGTAATGCTCAGCCTAGGGGTTTTGACTTTGCAACAATGTGAAAGCAGTGGTATTTAGTAAAAACTATCTCGACCCTTGTCGTGGTTAAATGACACTGGGACAGTGCACAATTTCTGCCCTTGCTCCTGGTCAGCCAGGCAACCATGAACACAGATAGGCAACATCCTTTTATTACGGTGCTGGGTCATTTAGGTTCTGATTTGAAGTCTCTTAAAATTGTAATAGATTTGTTAGAGTATAATCTCACCACAAATCAAAGAACACCTGTGTATATGCCAAAACTTTCAGTGAAAATGTAATTAGTATCTCAAAGGGGTATTATCTCCTGCCTCAGTTATAGCATTTTTCATAGTTGGAAATAACATAAACATCATTTGGAGGACAGATGTAGTATCTTGACTCAGTCTTTTACCCCTGCACATCCTATAGGCAGGCTAGATCGTGGGTCTAAGCTTTTGTGGCTGGGTTGTTGTCCCAATCCCTCCATGGGAAGTCTTACCTGGTTATGGGAGATAATGGTTTCCATCTCCCCATCTGCCATTGCTAGGAGTCTTACCTAGGGTCACTCCAATAGATTCCTGGGAGTTTCCATTGTCCTAGCTGTCTATCTTGTCCCAGAAATGCCCTCACCCCTCACAATCCAATTGTCTTTCCCAGTACTCTCTCCCTCTTTCCTCCCCCACCTAATTCCCCCCCCCTTCCCATTTCCACCCCTCCCCCAGCCATTCCCCTCCCTGGATCCCCTCCAGATGCCTAACCTCTTTCCCCTTCTCAGTGGGATTCGTAAGTACCCCCCTTTGGGCTCTTCTTGTTCCTTCGCTTTCTTCGGGTTTGTGTTTTTAGCATGATCATCCATCTGTGCTCATAGCAGCTTCATTGGTAATAGACAGAAACTGGAAACAACCTCACTGTCCCTCCACCAAAGACCGGATAAAGAAAATGTGGTATATCCACACAATGGAGTATTACTCAGCAGTTGGAAGCAATGACATCATGAAATTTGCAGGCAAACGGATGGAACTAGAAATGATCATTGTGAGTGAGGTAACCCAGACCCAGAAAGAAACACATGGCTTGCACTCACAAGTGGATATTAGCTGGAAAGCACAGTTGCCCTGCTTATAGAGCCCACTGAGACCACACTGCACAAACAGCTCTTGCTGAGCTCTCACAGAGGAGCCATTAGTGGAGCCCCAGCTGCCAGAGGCCAGGCCTAGACAGAAGTTAACTACCCCTGTGCCCTTAAGCATTTAAATCACAATGCGCCACACCCCAGGGAGCCTGGAAAGCCAGCCAGCTCTTGAGTGCTCCCCATAAATAAGCTTCAGTTAGGGAGCTGGTGGGGTGGAGACTCAGGCTCTGGCAGCCCTAAGGAGATAAATTTGGCCAACTGTCCTTTATCAGTCAATTAGAGAAACAAATGATGGTGACAGTGGGGGATTTATTTCCTGTGGCCACATTGGGAACTGGTACAAATGGCTCAAGGAGCCAGTGTTTCTCTCTTCCTGGTCCTGAAATGAGGGTGAGTTTCAAGTAGAGGGCTAGAGGCATGGATAGCTAAGGGGGCACTTACTCTTCTCTCTGGTTGCTGTCAGTCATGGAGTCCACTTCTCATCCATCCACGTGTTTGAATGATGCTCTTCCACCAAAAGAGCCTTGAAATCCCATGAGGCTCCTCGAGAGGGATCGCTTACAGGATCCTCATATGGACCGACCTTGGAAAGCCCTTCTGCCTACAGCTTTACTCCTCCTGGAATTCAAGCTGGACTAGGGAGATTTAGGCCATTTCCTAGGTTAAATATTTTATGTCACAATATATATGAAATATATGTATGAAAACTAACAAATATCCTATATACAAATACTCTAAAAGACAACTGAAACCAGCAAAGAATGTTAGTGGGCAGAGTAAAATATGAAAAATTTAAAATCACAGCAAAGTGAAGAAAATATTATAAACGGGAATTTCTATGTTTAGCTTCAACTGAATTATCCATGATGATAACACAGACACACACAAACATACAAGCACATACACACACATACATATATGCACACACACATACACTCACACATGTACACACATACACAAATGGTATAAGAGAGGTCTTCATTGTTGTTATTTGTTTAAAAGTGTTAAAATTACAGGCACAAATTTTATGCCAACTGTCCTTCCTTCATTTTACTCAGAACACACTGAAAATAAACAATAATTTGAAAAAAAGATGTGGCTTTCCAGTTCATACAGTGAACACACACAGGACACACACAGGACAGTGTTCTGCGTGTATCTCCCTGACATTAGAATACATGTAGCGCTGAGCACTGTGGTGCAGCGTAAAACTCAACTGGAATTCATATTTACCAAGAGATATTGTTTTCCACTGCTCATTGCCCTGGTAATTACACTATTGACTGAAAGCTTAGTTTACTTTGTATCAATTACTGCCCTCCCCCCAACCATTTCAATGCCTCTCCTAGTCTTCTGAATCAAAGCTTGTTTGAGAACAGGTTAAGTGCAAGTCTACCCTTGGGCTTTGTCGGTTAAGCCCGTTGAAGTTGTGAGCTGTGTGTGAAGCAGGTCCTGCTGATGGGTCCTGGCTCTGTGTGCGAGGGATTCCTTTCCCGAGGCTCTCCAGATTCAACCCACCTTTGCTGAGAATAAGTTCATTTCCCAAGAATTTAACGTATGTTGGGAATACAAATTAATATTATGGTAGATATGCTTAGAATTAGAAACTACCTTTTTTTCTATTAAGAACTGTGGATCTTTAAAACAATCTCTTCAGTTTGTTTAATTCCCAGAAGCAAGGATTAAGTCAGTAAAAACATTTGTCTTGGTATCATGGACAACTGAGTTGCTTGACAATCTCTTAAAGCCTTCATTTACATTGCAAAGGAAGGCTGACACTTTATGAATGTAGAAAGGGAGGAGTAGATTAGTTAGCTAATACCCCTGGCGCTTTATAAGTTAGTAAGTGGTAGATGAAGAATTTTATCTGTCCTCAAATGCAATAATATCCCGTTCTTTTCATATTATTCAAGATCCTTTAATTTATAGTACTTTAAAAATATTTATTTCCATTCCCATGCATATGAATGTTTTGCTACATATATGTAACGTACCTGTGGAGGCCAAAAGAAGGTTTGAATCCCCTGGCAATGAAGCTACAAGCGGTTGTGAGCTGCCACATGGGCACAGGAATTGAACCCAGGTTTCCTGAAAGAGCAGCCAGGGCTCTTACCCACTGAGCCATCTCTGCAGCCCCTAGTCTGGAACATACACTCAGGCATCTATTCACAAAACAGGATAAAATCAGCCTTTCAGGCAATGGGACAAAGCAATAAGAATTTGTTGAACCTTGTTCAAAATCTGGAGAGTTCTACACTGAGGTCATAAAGTGAGAAGCAGCCCTGGAGGACACGCGTCTAAGGCTGTAGTTACAGCAGGATGCCTGTGCGTTATCATTAGACAAGATGAACACAACGTAGCCTGGACTCATGGTTGACTCTCATTTCATGGAGAGAATCATCCCCCATGGGAGGAGTGGAGATACGCCAAGGAGACTATAGATGGAAGGAACCCGAGAAGCTGCTCACTGAAAGGACATAGTGATCTCCTCTGCAGTCAAGGTATACGCTCCATGCTGAATGTGCTCTTCCGATGTTCTAACCTCTGACCATGTCTTTGATGCCCACTTGGTGACTACTTTAGGACCGAGTCATGAGAATAATTCCAAGTGATCTCTCGTTGTTTTACACTCTTGCCTGTCAATCCTGTTCATTCACGTTGAAGATGTATCTCATAAACCAAAACCTTGATATTCCATCCAGAGGCCCCACGCAACACACATTTGACTTAAACATTTTCATCCTTGTCTAAGAGTCTGATCTACTCTCCTCTTAAGTTTTCCAACCTAGAATTTCTTTCACTACCTAAATATACCCTTTAATTTTCTAAGTCTGTCCCTTATGCTGAACACCCATTAATATTCCTTGTAGAGATAGCTTAGTACATTTTACTAATGTGTAACTTTTAAGTTCCTTGAAGACAGACTGGTACCTGTAACTGATTTCTTCCACACAGTGCAATGTGAAATTCAGTAGCGCCTAGTGGTCCTTTGTCTCGTGAATGAAAGAAATGCAAACGTGTGTAGGTTGGTCTTGTGGCTTTTTATCGATGTGTATAAATCCCCCTTCCTCCCAGAGTTGCAAGGACCACCCTGGAGAGTCAGGAAGCATGCCTGTTTCACTTGTGTAGACTACATTGTCTCGCTGCAAGACTCAGGGTTGTTACCTCCAGCACATATGCTGAGCTTCTGAGAGGCGTGGCTGCGCTGGTCATGCGTGGCTGTGCTGCTCACTTTGGTAGCTTGCCACTGTCTGCTGTTGCTCGGGGCTGCTACCTCTGTACAAAAGCTCTGCAACTTCGGTGACTATAAAACATACAAACTGTTATGTATTTGGTTGTGAGCCTAGCCTTTAATGGCTGAGAAAAGACAATTATGCTACAGTCCACAGACCCAGAGAGGCTAAGTCATAAGGAGGGCTTGGGTGAGGGGCAGGGCACAGGGATCTCCCTGGGAAGGTGACTGGGGGCAGGTGGGATTGAGAACAGGAAGAGTCAGGACATGGGAAGGGAGGGAGAAAATACTGGGAGAAACTAGCAGTAGCATCATAAGAGAACCCAGAGAGAGAGACTTCATCCAGCAACCCATGGGAGCAGATGTAGAGTCCCACAGTCAAATATTGGGCAGAGCTTGGGGAGTCTTGTGGAGGTTGGGGAGGAGAGATTGGAGGAAGCAAAGGGTTCAGGGAAACACTAAGAGAAAGTGGCCCACAGAATCAACTCACTGGGTCTCCTGGGAATTTGCAGAGATCGGGGAGCCCGCAGGGGTCTGACCTCATTGCTTTGCATATATGTTATGGCTGAGTAGCTAGGTGTTCTTATAGAAATCCTAACGGTGGGAGCAGGAGCTCTTCCTGACTCTTTTGCTTACTTATGGGAGGGACTCTTCCCCTCCTACCTGGTTGCTTGTCCAGCCTTGATGTGATGGTATATGTTTGGTCTTATTTAGCTTATTTTACTGTGTTTGGTTGATGTCCTCGGGAGGCCTGCCTTTTTATGTGGGGAGGCAAGGATGGGCTGGATCTTGTAGTCACCCCTCTTTTGTAAACTGTGTTCTCCTTGGAGCTCGCTGATAGTGCCTTGCTACTTCTGCACGGTTCTGTTCTTTCCACGAGGGGTTGTGTGCTTCTCACTCCTTCACCTCATTCAGTATAAACGGAGGCAAACTTAGGAAAAATCGCTGACCTTTATTTTACTGGAATTAGCCATTTAAATAAAGTGAAGGATGGAGCAGGGATCATGAACAGGTGAGGCCCTGGCCAGCAGCATCGACATGGACATTTTTAGGCCCCATCCAGACCTTCAAGACAGAAACTGGACTGCAGATGGGTGGGGTTCAACCTCACAGCCATATGAGTTTGAGGAGGTATGCATGCCGGATGTGTTTCAACCATGCTACAGTTCAGAAGAGTTTGCAACTGTGCTCCAGCCTTAGGGGCAAGCGTCAGCCTTTATCCTTTGCTTCTGAGACGTGGCCCTGTTATTCAGTCTTTCTGAACTGCCTCTCCTCCCATGTAAGATTGTGAAAGCAAAGCTTCAATTCAATTTAACACAGCACACAGTACTGCAGTCAGCCCCTGCCAATTGTGCTTGATCTCCCGGGGCATTCACTAGACCCTACCACGTGTCTGTGCCACAGATGCTGGTGACAGAACACATGTTCTCGTTGTCACTGTCTGTCAGAGACATCCAGAGAAATCATTGTTCCTCCATGAGGAACCCTTTCTTCTCCTTGGCTCTAATCATGGCACCGAAGAGCACTGTGACTTTTTGGTAAGGTAAAGGATTATAAGAATGAGTAATTATTTTTCATAAAAGTACAGGAAAGTTGATATTAAAGGCCTTGAAAGGAACACATCTCAGCACGTCGTACTTTTATATATGAAAGGGATGGACAGGTCTAGCGCTAGAAAGAGCAATGATCCGTGAGGCTTGGACTTTGATCAGAGTAAGGGCTCCTGGAATCTAGTTAGGCAACCATCCTTTATTTTCTTCTTCTTTCAATTTCACTCTTAAAAGTTGTCCAGATCAGGCCAGCCCTGCTCACCAGCTCTCAAGTACAAAGAACTGGTGATAGTACCTCAAGACAGCCCATCTTCTTCAAGCGCTTTGAAGGAAACTTTGGTGTTCAAAGGAGAGCTCTGAGCAGGTGGATTTTAATTCATAGTTAACAAAAGGCAAATGCCAGGCCATTAAAAAAAAATTCTGTCAATGTGATGACAAGGGATGCTGAGCATGGCTGCATGTGTGAGAAAAGACCCGAGTGGTTAAAAAAAGAAAAAGCAAATTGAACATGAAAATACCAATGCTTTGCAAAAGTGGAACAGAAATGAGCAAAGAATATACAGTGCGGGAGATAATGATTGCCATGGTAATTGTTTGTCTGTAGCTCAGACTGTAGAAGCTTGGGTGAAAGTCATTGACAAAGCTCTTCCTAACCCTTCCTGGGAGTTACCCACAATGCTCTGGCTGCTACAGGCTTCCTTAGCATGCCTCGGTATCCCTTCCTGGTATCATGGGGGCCTCGCCATGGTCGTAGTTTGCTAATTAAGGATTAGGGGGGTATCCTGATCTCCCACCAGGACCAGAGGGCAGTTTCTGAACTCCTTACTGTTTGCTATGGAGTTTGAGAAATATCCACACACTCCCTTCCCCTCAATCTCGGGCATTTAAACACTTGGTCCTCAGTTGGTAGTGCTATTTGGAGATATTTAGGGCGTGGCTCTCTGGAGGAAGCTTGTCGCTGGAGGTGGGCTTTGAAATTGGACATTTTGTATTACTTCCAGGTCATTCTCTCTGCTTTGTGCTTAGGGTGGAGGGCCTAAACTCTCTTGACTTTCTCCTCTGCAGCCATGGCTGCTGCCATACCATCTAGTCATGATGGATTCATCCCCCTGGAATCATAAACCCTCAACAAACCCTTCTTTCTCTAACTTGTCTTGATCATGGTATCTTGTCTCAGGACCAGAAAAGTAATTAGTAAAACATTTGCTAAACAGTCTTTCAGTGAGGAGTGGTGGGGTTTGGCTCAATGCATGGATGCCCCACCCCACCATAATAAATGGTCTTCGTCCACTAAAAGCACACGATAGTGTGATTTTTTTCTTTTAAAGCCAGGATTTCAAAATACTGGATCTGAATTGACAGCACACCAGCAGCCCGGCAGCTCAGGCTTCTTCCCCACGTGTGGCTGTCGATTGCCGTTTTTTTCTCCCTAATTACCCATCTGCTAGAGAGGAAAGCAACACCACATCATTTAGAAGAAATGCACCTGTTTATCGAAAGGCAAGAATAACCTAGTTTGCAAGGATCCTTGGCTCTCCAACTTGCCTCCACGGACTCAATATTGCTGCTGTTTTTGCAGGTGATCAAATGACTCCGACTCTAGACTTTCCAAATCCGTCTTTCAACCTTCATATATCATCCTCTGCATATGCTTTACAGGATGAGAGGGGTACTTGGGACAGGGAAGCTAAAGAAAAAAATCAGGAATTGTGTGGGTAGGGAGAGATTTTTAGAGGAGAGAGGACTGGAAAGTAAAGATGTCCACCATCCTAAATTCTTACAAGCATCTTTTAAGGGCTTCTCATCTTGCCTAGTGGGTTGGCGAGAGGTAGCAACATTTGCATTTCAAGGTTAAGAGGAGTCTATTCCTGATGGCCAGTAACCAGTACAACTTAATGAGAAGTTCTAGGGGCTGGACTCACAACGTGTTTTCTGTGGTAGCCAGGCAGCAGAAGGCTTTGCATACAAAGTGTACAGCTTGTTAGGTGCGGCTTCTAATTAGCTGGGACCCAAAAAAAATCACTTGTACTAATGATATTTCCATGCCAGGAGAGTTTTCGAAGTTCTGTAGCCAGTTGGTTTATTTTTTTTTTAATATAGCCAAAAGTTATGTACACCAATAGATAACAGGGGCCCAAACCCAAGAGCTGTATGTTTTTTTTTAAACACGCCTAGATTCTCAGCACAAAACTTTGAGATAGTTCATTCATTACCCATGATTGCCGAATACATTACCACAAACTTTGCCTCAAGCTGACACCCATTTAGCCTCAACGTTCTGTAGGTCTGAAGTCCAGCACTACACGGGTCTTGCTGGATTAAAATGTAAAAGCTGGGGGTTTGTCTTTCCTAACTGGGTCGGGTAGAAATAAGGTATGATTCTATGCTTTCAAGATGTTAACAGAATCGAGCACCTTGTTGTTATGGGATTGGACTGCAGGTCCTATCCTGCATCTCAGTAGGGATGCTTTCATTTCAGGAAGCATCTCTGGTACCTTCACAGACCACACCCCACCACCGAGTTCCTGGTAGTCAACACTTAGTTTTTGCTCAGAATCTCTCTTTAGCTACAGAGAGTTTTTGATTTTAAAGACCAGATTACTTGGGAGACATTTACTTATTTGAGGCAGAAACTTGCTACTCAGTCCAGTTTGGCATGGCCATCAGTATAGAGCTATGCTGGCTTCAACTCGTGAGCCATCATTCTGCATCTGCCTCCCTCTTAGAACAGGCAGAATGGCCATGCACTCCACCACCCATTAACCTCATTATTTTAGCATGATTGGTGAGTTAAATGCATGATTTCTATGAAGTCCATTTTGATACGTGGAATTTGCAGGTTCCAGGAATTAGAAAGTAGCCTTCTATGGAAGGCTGTTATTCTTCCCACAAAACGTAGTAGTATATTCTTTTAGTTTTTCTCCAGAAGGAGAAAAAAAAAGTTTCTCTTGCAGAAGGCCCCAGTTAAGGGTGGTTTATTAGCCTGTAAGACACAGCACAGCTAATCAACGGTTAAATCTAGATTTAAAAGATGTTTGATTTCAGAAGCCAAGTTTTCAAGTACTCTGTCATGCTATATATCAGTGTATATGACTGATACTGTTGGTCAGAGTGCTCTCTTGTGGGTCTGGTATTTTTCTATGGGCAGTTCAGACCGTGATTTACTGAACGCAATATTGTTAAGAGTATTCACTGAAGAGCTAATGTTGTCACGCTCTAGAGATGCCATATAGGCCTTTGGCAGCTCTCTGTCTGGCTACTTTGGTTGAATTGTTTTTGAAATGCATAAGCTGTTTTCAAGATGGCTTTCTGAGTCTACATTGGCAGGTTTTACTGTTCTTCCCAATGTGACACTCTTGCTTTATAGATATATATTTTCTTTGCCACAACTTTTTAGTAATGGGCACATTCTCATGCTATTTAACATTGGGTGTAACCAAGTGGCCCCCAGTTGTCATGGGTAGTAAAATTAGCAGTACTGATGTTCTACATATGCTTGCATAATTTGCATTTTTCTCTCTTTTTATTATAAGCTATCATGAAAAGATCTTGTAGATATTAGACCTTAAATAATGAAGACATACAAATGAGTGTGACTGCTCCCCGCAGGCTAGAGTTCAGCAAATGACAAACCAGGCAAATGAGGCAACCTAGACAGACCTGAAAAGTACATGAGCAAGAAAACTACACTAATGTAGATTTTTGCAAACTAGTAAAACTTTACATGTAATATAGTCTAGAAAATTGCAGGAAATCAAAACATTATCTCTCAAAATACAGTTTCCTCTAATAATTTAAATGGTGTGAGAAGCATTGTGCCTCGGAAGAAATCATCTCTATTTCTTTTTTCACAATTTCACACTGTCTAAGAATCTTTCTATAATAATAATAATAGTCTGTAAGGTTGATTTGAATGTTTTGGTGACTAAAGAGCTCAGACAAGTTCTGTGGAGGTCAGAGGTGGAAAACAGGAAGCAGCTAGTATTACGGGATGGAAACTCTAGTCTTTTGTCACACAATAGGTGGAGAAAGTATAAAGGCAACACATTGTGATAGAGAAATACACTGTATTTGAAAAGCTGGCTACATAACAAAATGGAAGACTATGACACAAAGTTTAACTTGCAAGAAAGCTGATTTATACAGGAATGATTTAGATAGGTAGTTGATGGATGTTCCCTGGCCAGTGTGTATGTTTTCCAAAAGTGGGTAGACCAGATGGATATATCTAGTACTCACTCCTTACCCACTCAGGACATGCTTTCCCATTCTGTACATTATAAGAACAAAGGTCATTATTTCCTTCCATTATGATTACGGGACTCTTCCTGTAACTAATTAGGCCAGTTGTGTACAGTTCCTGACACATTCCACAGTGGAGGAGCTAGAGTGGATGACAACATGAAGGGGTTTTGGCCACTTGTCAAGGCCATGGTAATGACAAAAGATATCTGTAACACTTGTCTTCTGTAGTAATATCAAGCTCCTGTCAGAAAAACACCTTTATTAATCTCTTGTAGAACATGCGTTGGAATCATTATCTGCTCACTACATATTTAGGCAAGTTCTTATTATGAATTTCTAACTGTGTGAGGACTTGTCATACTTATGCCTCAGCCTACTGTGTACTGGGATTGTAAATGTGAGCTAATAAGGCTGACTTAATTTTATTCTTTAGTAAGTACAATTAATCTCTCTAGCCTAAAGAATACCAAGACTCATGTAGTTTGACTATTATGAAGATCAAATTATAAAATGCACCACAATGTGTAGAATATAGTAGGAGCCTGTGAAATGCTGGCTGGTAGCACTGGTATTGGTAAGAAGGTGAGCACACTCACCTATTCATTAACTAGTGACAAAGGAGTCATGGGGTTTATTTCTTTAAAGAAAAGAGTACTTGAAAAATTAAAATATTGAGGTGTTGTGGCCATGCCTTTAATCCCTGCACTCTTGAGGAGGAAGCAGAGCCAGAGCTAGGCAGATCTCTGTGAGTCTGAGGCCAGCCCAGTCTGTAAAGTGAAGTTCCAGGACAGTCAAGACTAAATAATGCAACTTTGTCTCATAAAAAGAAAACCAAAGAATAAATTAAAATTAGATAATATATGAAACAACATTATTCAGAGGTGAAAGCTGTTGCAACATCAAAATAGAAATGATTTTATGCAATGAAACTGTATCTCTATGTAAAAATCTCACAAAATAATGAAAATGTGAATAATTAGCAAAAACATCCAGAATATTTGATCTAAGGAATGATCATTAAGGCTTGTTGGGTAAATCAATTAATAGAAACCTGAATATTATTAAATTAAGATTCCCAGCAGTCCATCTGACATGCCCAACCAATAAGGTGAGCTCAATGAATAACATTTGCACCAACAAATTCATACCACTTAGGAGAAAAACTTATTGAGAAAGGAAAGAGATCTATAAACCAATACTGTATCACAAGTCACTTGGAAACTGTACTTGAAATAAGCACTCAGCCATGGAGTGCTAGTGGTGGGTGGACTGGAAGAGGTTCATCCCACCCTTCCCTGTAGGTTAGCTGCAGGGAGCTTTGCTCGGCTTTGCTAGAGTTAGGATGCAGCTGCTAGCTGCAGCTGTGGTTAGGATGAATCATCAATCCTGGTTATTTCCACTGCACTCTCATTCCCAGCAGGCTGTGGGGCATATGCCCACATTAAAATCTCAGATATACAAACCACGGCAGAAGTGTTCGAGATTCTTGGGAGCCAGACTCACGCTGCCATGGTTCCTCCCACATGCTCTGCTCTCCAGTGAAAGATCTCCACACTCACAATATGCATGGGATGGGGACAAAAAAAGAGGAATATTGGAGACATTCCTATAGGAACCCACCAAAGATGCAGCTACAGTGCTTTAGGAACCGATCGTTGGCCGATTTGGGTGGGCGTGGCTCATCCTTCTTCCCAAAGGAAAGCTTGGTTTTACCTTTGGAGGATGTCCCATAGGTGAATACAAACACTTTCTTAAATTGACTTACATTCTTGCAGTGCTTTCCTACCCGTATGAGAAAAATGTATCCAAAAGGGTGTAGAGAGTCTAGGTGGAGACGGACATCACAAGGCTTTGAAGTACGGAGGCTGTAGGACACGCCCAAATGTAGAATACAGAGATGGAGCCGCTGAGATGGTTGCAGGCAGTTGCAAGATGCTGTGGCCTGCATGCGGGCTCCACAGCAGAGGCACCCCAAGGCCACTCATCTGAGGGGGGATGTGAGGGCTTGTTGGTTTAAGAGTGTGATTCTGGCTGTGACGAATGGGGCATTTTAATAGAAATCTATGTTAGAAATCTTCCTTAACACCCAAAACACCTTTAAGGAAATTCACCAAAAGTTAAAACAGAATCTGAAACAGTCGATAATACAGTGAGGGGTGGTACCAGAGATGAGATCGCTAAACGCTGGATCTCCTCCGTCTTTCTGTCTCCTGCCTTTCTTTCCTCCACCTCTCACTTATTACTCTCTCCTTTGCTTTAACATATTTGCACTGAGAATTTAAAATAATTACAAAGCACAGAGATAAGCCATGGCTACGTAAACTGAGGTGACAAGCAAAGGAGCAGGTAAGTTTCAAAGTTTTTAAATAGAGGAAATTGAATTTTTTTTACATGTGAAAGTACCTCCCTCTCTCTCTCTCTCTCTCTCTCTCTCTCTCTCTCTCTCTCTCTCTCTCTCTCCAGATCTCAACACGTAATCCTTGATGACCTTAAATTGGCTAAGTAGACCAAGATGACCTTGAACTAGCAGAGATCCGTTTGCCTTTGCTTGGATTGGAGTGCTGAGATTAAAGACTTGCATCCCCATGCCTGGCCAAGATGCCACTTTTTATAACTCCATGGTATAGTTGATAGGCTGATGAACATGAAAGACTGCAAGGAGGAGTTAATGTCTATGGCATATTCATGGTCAGTTCTTAATCACAACTCAAGAAACCAGGGAGTCTAATAAGCAGACCCCAGGCATCCAATTTTGTCTCCCATCTGTCTGTCTATCTATCTATCTATCTATCTATCTATCTATCTATCTATCTATCATCAATCTATCATCTATCTATCTATCTATCTATCTATCTATCTATCTATCTGTCTATCTATTATTCATCTAATCATTATTTTTCCTCTCTCAAATGTACGTGGTATGTGTCCATGTGTGTATTCGTACCCACGCGTTTGTGGTTGTACATGGGCATGACAACGATCTTCTGTGATCTTCCTCCACCTCATTCAGGCAGACTTTCTCTCACTTGGACCCATAGATGACTCATATAACTAGTCTGTCCTGCCATCTTGCTTTGATGATCAAGTGCATTTGTCTCCCGAGCACCAGAATTACAGGTGGGCATTTACATGGGTTCTGGAGATCTGAATTCAGGTCCTCGGGTGTGTGTGGTCAGCATTAACCCACTGAGTGATCTTTTCATCCTTGTATTCAATTGTAAACATGTCCAAACATTGGGTAGCATATCTGTATGTCCTATCATGTTTTTAAATCATCTTAATTGATATTCATCTTTAGTAGATGATGTTCTTGCTTTAGGAAAATATTAGAGACCCATGACTGGTCTCTCCGCTGACAAGCTGCTATGGGATACTCTGTCATCCCCATGATCGTTCCCTGTCTGGGTCTGCACAACTCTGCAATGGGGTCATAAGCATGAATAAAGGACGAGATGGAAAACACAGAAAAATACGTAAAATTTAAACTATCAAGGAAAGTCTCAGGGGAGTTCTACTTTTTCTGTAGCATGATCAGGCTGCCTAGATTTAACTGCATGTCAATCTCCATGTCTACACTTTAAGTGTTAATAAGGTTTCAACACAGAACATTCGAATCCCAGCAAGCCCGTGGTTCATGCTCCTGAAATGTTCAATAATCACCGCATGATTTTATTCCTCCCTACTGGGTCTTTTTTAAACTAGAAGGAAAACGTCCCAGGCTAAAGTCTTTTTTTTTTTTTTTAATCTTAGCTTAAGCCTAATGGAGCAAGTCACCTGATTTTTGCATGAGATTGTTGACACAGAGATAATAAGTTTCCACCTGGCTACTCAATTATTTTTAATGATTTGCACAAAATAATTACTGTTGACAAATGTCCAGTTCCTAAGAGGAAGGAAACAGCTATGTCCCTGTTTGGTTTTGTGTCTTCCACCCATCATAGCTTTGCAACTGGTTAGACATCAGTGACCGAGGACTGTGAGGACCAAGCTGCAAACACCAGGCAGATAAAGCCTCTGATATGCATGTACAGAAATGGGCCTTGGAGGGTGACGGCCAAGATGGTAGAAAGTCAAATAATCTGAGTCCGTAAAGCCTTAGGCAAGGAAGGGTTGGTTCACCCACAACCCCAAATGTCCAGGGTGTCCCATCTCAGGTAGGGATGGTTCTGAGGCTCTGCCTTGCCTCTCCATCTGTTGATGTCTTCCACACACTGGTTCTCTTCACATGCGGATACCCTGGCCACCACAGATCTATATTATACTGTAGTTCAAAATATAGAAAAAGAGTTCTTTTGTTAGGGGGGTGGTGCGTTTTTTGAAGTCCTAAGACTATCTGACACTCCTGACCTATCTACTGTGTTCACAAAGGACCCTATCTGGGCCTAGCAGGATAGCTCAGCAGGTAAAGATACAAGTGGCTAAGCTGGATAACCAGAATTTTATATCCAGAACTCAAATGGTACACGGAAACAATGGATTTTCCTAGGTTGTCCTTTGATCTCCACACATGTAGCTTATGCATGCGTGCCTCTCTCCCACAATACATGAATAAGTAAATAAATATTTTAAAAAAACAACAACAAAGCTTTCAATCTTCATAAGAGATGTACTACCTGAGAAATGAGAAACACTTCGTGTATTCATCGCTGTGCAGGGTGATCTCCAGTTAGTCAGCAAAGATGGAAGAAGAAACTGAGGCTAAGAAACTTCTAGAAGCATAGCTGATATTCCTTATCTCCAAGGGCTTTTGTCTCCCTCCCTTCCT
>NW_021604638.1:3683864-3684452 GCF_004785775.1 Grammomys surdaster | reverse complement strand
CTCATCTGTTTATTCCATCCAGTTTGCAGTCCCTAGAGAACTACTTGATGCAACTCTTCTATTGCCATGAGGAGATACAGGGACGAAGACAATTCATGAGAGGAAGCATTTAAGTGGGGGCTTACAGTTTCAGGGGGTGACTCCATGGCCATCATGGCGGTGATCAGGCAGGCAGGCATGCTCTGAAGCAGGAGTTAAGAGCAACATTCTGATCTTTGGGTTGACTCTCTAACTCAGCTTCCTGCTTGTGGATCAGAGTAAGCTCTCAGCTCTGCTTCAGTGCCTTGCCTGCCTGCCTGCCTCAATGCTCTCTTCTGTGATGACCATGGATTCACCCTTTGAAACAGTAAACAAGCCCTCAATTAAGCAGTTGCCTTTGTCATGGTATTTCATCCCTGCAGGGGATCAGTAACCATGATGTGCAGGTTTAGGATGATAAGGGAGCCCACTGCTTTGGTTATGTGATTTTTTCTCTTCACCTTCTTCTTTCCCAACTTCCTTGCTTTTCCCTTCCCCCACTCTCTCCCTTCCTTCCTTCCTTCCTTCCTTCCTTCCTTCCTTCCTTCCTTCCTTCCTTCCTTCCTTCCT
>NW_021604638.1:3649393-3683854 GCF_004785775.1 Grammomys surdaster | reverse complement strand
CCTTCCTTCCTTCCTTCCTTCCTTCCTTCCTTCCTTCCTTCCTTCCTCCTTGAGTCTCACATAGCCCAAGCTTGCCTTGAACTTTTGATAGAACTAAGGATGATATTGAACTTTTGATCCTTCTGCCACCTAAGGGTTAGGATTCTGGATATCAAACACCTTGTCCTTTGCTCGATAGAAAAATGCTCTACCAGTTGGACTATACCCGGCCTGTAGTTGTATCACCTTTCCTATATACTTCTGTGTTTGGCCTTTCACATGGCCCTAGGTTCTCCATTTTTTTTTTTTTTTGGATTAACCAGCAAGAATAGACAAATATATTTAAATTTTAAAGAGACAAAAATAACAGGAATGAATCATCGAAATCTCTAGCAGCTCTCAGTATGCCAAAGGGGTGATTTGGGAAAGTTCTGCAATACTTTGGTGACTTCCTTCCACAAGGTAAAATGTTAAAGAAGTCCCAATCTGCCACCTTCCTTCTCATTAAAGGTCTTGTTTGGTTTCTATCTCAGTTGTATGCTGTTTTTCTTCCTTTCTTTCCGACCAGGGTTATATCACTGAGCACACCAATTCCTCCTTTGAAGCTTCCAGTGTGTATCAGAGCCGTCTTTGTATTTACTTAAAGAACTGAGGGAGGCCAAAACCACAGAAACTGGAGAAACTTTGATACACTGTAATCAAAAAAAGAAAGTAAGTTTTAAGCAGTTAGGACCATGGTTCTTTCTAGACACTTCTCTTGGGAAACAAATTTCTGGCCCACAGCTCCGAGACTCTCCAATCATGTATCAAGATACATCAAGATCATCAGCGATCAAGGCTGATGTTTGGCAGACACTCCACCGCCCTCTTTAGACGCTTTAAGGGGAAATGAAAGCAGTATCAATGCAAACACCTAGAACACTCATCAGCTGAAAATCGCTCATCAGAAGCATTGTTCGAGGATGATATGGTGGAGCTGGACCCATTGCTAGGAAGGAAGATCGCCACTGAGATAGGAAAGCTGACCCCTTTGTTGAGAAGTTTAAGAGGAGATTCAGGGGAGACCCTGAAGTCTTGCCCTATTCCTATTATTTGACATTTTAAACTCTTTCAGGTCTGGTTCAACCACATTTAGCAAAGTTCAAAACGAATTCTACCTCAGTCCTATCTCTAGCCTAAAATATGTAATTGTAATTCATCATAAAATATCAATGAGTTCTTGATTGCCAAGAAAGATGTGTCTCCTCTGCTGGGGATGTGTGAGGTTTTCTGTACTTTGCATCTTACTGAAATTCTAAGCAGCTTTTGCTGCCACTGTTAAGTGAGTATGCACATTCTTAACCAGAGAACCAGAAAGATGGGAAAAGTCTTGAGGAACCTGTAACATTTTCCTCAGTCTCCTCTAGTATCATGAAACAGAGTCCTCTAGCCTTCTCTTAATGAATATGTGTTTCCTTTAAGAATTACTTTTATCTTTATTTATGTGGATATATCTGCATGCTAGGGGTGTTCAGGCAGCCACAGAAGTGAGCACTGGTCTCCTGGAACTGGAGTTACAGACAGCTGTCAGCTGCCATGTGAGTACCTGAATAGAACTCAGCTCTTCTGCAAGAGATGCCAGTGCTCTTAACTTCTGAACCATCTCTGCATCCACATGTGTACATGTTTTAATGACTATGTGTTTGTACTAAAACATGATACAGATTATGTTGTAATATGCTATTTACACTTCTGCACACTCTAAATTTCATTAACATTTTTGGCAAGCTCTTTTGTTAGTAATGGTATTTGGTTGATTAATGGATGATGAATTAATTGTATAATTAGAATTATGTATTGTGAGGCTGGAGAGATGGTTCATTAGTTAACAGAATTGGCTTCTCTCCTAGAGGATCCTAGTTCAGTTCCGAGTACCACAATGATGGCTAACAACCACCTGTAACTCTAGTTCTAGGGGATCTGATGACCTCCTCTGGTCTCCTCTGACCTCTGTGGGCACCATGCAGTGCACAGACATTCATCAAGGTAAACATTTATATACATAAAATTTAAAATAGAAAGCTTTATAGTTTTCAATGTTTTCTCTTTTTTAACATGGTGCATAATATTGTTGAAGTAGATACTATTCTTCCCTCAAAGAAGTACATTCTTGCAGGGAGTATTAGGTCTACACTTAAAACCTTTTTGAATGAAAGTACAGTTGTTAAGCAAGAGTATTTGCCGGGCAGTGGTGGTGCACGCCTTTAATCCCAGCACTTGGGAGGCAGAGGCAGGCGGATTTCTGAGTTCGAGGCCAGCCTGGTCTACAGAGTGAGTTCCAGGACAGCCAGGGCTACACAGAGAAACCCTGTCTCGAAAAAAAAAAAGTAAGACTATTTACTGATAAGAAAAAAATAATTTCAAACAAGATGCAAGTGAGTTAAGAGCAAAATTCTGTTATTTCTGTTGATTTGGTTAATGGTCAATCTTCAATTTTATGATAGTTCATTGGTTACAATTTTTTCCTAGGATTTCTCTTCGGTAGAGAAAAGCGTCACTCACGACTGAAGTGACTAGTTGGGTCTTCTGTGTAGATGTGTTGTCTGTGTTCCACTTTCTCCATTTGTTTCTGACCTGTGTCATTGGTATTCAGGCTTGTGTCTGGCAGGCTACCAGTGCCAACACTACTGCATGAGCAGCGGCAAGAGCAGACATCCCGACGTGTTGCTGGTGGCAGAACAATGTTCCATGCTTTCTAATTAAGTCTAGCATTACAGATGCTTTAACTGTCTGTTAACAAGTTGAATAAATTTTCAATTGGATTTCTTAACGGCTTTTGTTAGAAATAAGTGTTAAATATTATCGAATTCTTTTTGTGTTTGGCTATAATCACGTATACTCTTTTTCTTAATCTGTTTTTGGTGAATTTCACCCATTAATTCTTTAACATTATGGTGTTTATTATACAAATATATGTGTGTTATTTTCCAAATCGCCCAAGTGTTTACATACAATTTTATATCTGAACATATTGTTTATATGCAATTTTATGTCAGAACATCTTTTATCACAAGGAAAAACCTAAAATTATTATGAATATTGATTTTTAAAGTACATGACGATAGAATATCAAAAAGAACAAGAAAGCGCCAGTGTGACACGCTCCTGCAGTGAGGCTCTCAGAGAGACAAAACCCTCCCAGCAGGACCATATTTACTAAGATGGAAATTTGTGTTATGGTAAAAGTAAAATCATCAAGTAGTTAGGCATATGTGTGCTGGACATTTATGTATGATTGAAATAGAAAATATGACAGTCTCTGCTAGGTAATGGGAACCGAACATAATTAGGAAAGAATACCATATTCTTCAGTCATTGTATCAACTGATATTTTGTTTACCAAATCGCTTCAGCAAGAATGTGCTTTAATACTGAGATTTGTTATTCTCTACAGCTCTTGCATAGGAAGAAATGCTGTGGCTTTTTACTGGCTGGTGGAAAGGCAAGCTACTACAGTCTTAAAAATGACCAAGTTCTTTCAGAAAAAAAGAATTTAGGTATAAATTGGTACTGAATTTTAAAATATTCTTGGGTTATAAAACATTTTCATAAAAATGAATAACTGTGTTAGGAGACTCAGAATTTAATTAAAATGTCCTGAATTACAACTGTCTTCACTGGCCATAAATACCCACAACCCCCTCCCTTCCACAATCTCTGGCTATCTTTCTGCCCTATTTCATCTTGTGAATTTAAATGTACATTTTACTTCTTGGAAATCAGTGTAACATATATTTATCAGACGCGTTGAACTTAGTTGTCAAGGCATTGTATCCATGATCGTAGGCCACAGGCACATGAGAGCAAGCTCTGTAGCATTGTTTCATATGCCTGTCACTGTCTCGTGCTCCCACCCTGTGCCATTCCACTCAGATTTGCTGGACATTCCTCTGCACACATAGGGCCATTCCAGGAAGCCTGCTGCTGATTGTTTTGAGCCATGTCCACTGACATTAGTGCTATTCTAAGAGCTGCCCCCGAGGAACTCTCAAGAAATTTCAGAGACCCTCCTTTCTGCCAGAACAATTTCTTCAAGATGAAATCGAAATCTGGCTTGATACTGAGAAGGACATTTGTGCTTAATGCCCGTGGAAAATTCAGTGTTCACTCACCTAACAGAGCATAAAAGTTTTTTTTCAGATCATCTGCAGAAGTGACATGGAACTGCCACCCAAGATCAGCAAAGACGTAACAATTATGTGTGGATTGGGAGCATCTGATAAGGGGATACACACCTGTAATCTCAGAATCGTGGGGGCAGAAGCAGGTGGATCACGGAGGGTTGGTGGAAAGTCTGATCTCTGAGCCGAATTAGCTTTCCACATGCTTTTTGCTTGTGAACTGAAACCAGTTTGTCTAATTAATAATTAATTAATTTTATGCTATGAAGGATTAGATACAAGGTCTCAGACTAGCATGAAAGCAGTCTACTGCTGGCCTATATCCTCTGTCCTTGATTTTTTTTATTTTAGAAATATTTATTTACTTTATTATATGTGTATGTATTTGCCTGCATATATGTATAGCATTGAACTTATTCCTTCCTCTGCCATCCCAAGTACTGGGCTTACAGAGGTATGTGTGCCATCACAACTGGCTGAATGTGTTTTTTAATATTATGAATCTTTGTTTGTACACCTGATAAAGACTTGGGAAATGTGGCAGAAAAGGAGGAAAAAAATCTAAGAGGTAGAAGATGGACAGGTGGGCGTGGTGGCATGGTCACAGCACTCATGAGACACCATCTTGTAGGCGTGGCATGGTCATGAACTCACAGTACCTGTGGCTTCTGCATAAGATCTCAACAAGTCCAAGCTGTTCAGAAATTTAACACTGATGTGGTGGAGCATGAACCCTGCCCTTGCCAGAGACACTATTGGCAGTAGATATCCATGTGGGAAGGAGGATCACTCTTCTCTGAGAGTATGGACACTGGTAGTTTGCCCATGCTTCTGAGGATGGGCCCACACCCATGTACACATGGGAGTCACTAATTGGATTTATGAGTTGTTGCAAAAAAAGAAGAGGACATAAAGTTGGAAAGAGGTGTGTTGGGAGAAATCTGGGGAAAGCTTGAGGGAAGAATTAGGGGGTGGATATGATTGTATTTAGTTGCATATAGGCATGATATTCTTAATAAATTTTAAAAAATAAAGTAACCAAATGTCTAACAATATTATTATGACAGCCATATACTAGAATGGGATGTAGTTGATGATGAAATCCTTTACAGATGTTGCTGAATGGTGTGGAATTGGCATGCTGATGCCATCACACCATCTTCAGCTAATCCAGTGATTGACTCCTTTTCTTCATTCAGCTTTTCGCTAACATATCACCTGAATGGCTGTCCCCAAAGACCCAAGTCATGTTTTACCCAAAGGGCTACTTTACCTTGTGACTCTGTTTTACTGTAAATAGATATTTATTTATGTCATAGGATGTTTGTTTGCCTATTATTTCTCTATGTGCCTATGTGAGTTTATGTGCCCCATGTGTATGTAGATACCTACAGAGGCCAGAAGAGGGCATCAAATCTCATGGAACTGGAGTTATAGCAGCTGGGAGTCAATGTATGAATACTGGGAACTGAACCGAAGTCCTGTGCAAGAACATTAATTAATTGTTCTTGGCAGATAAGCCATTTCTTGAAATCCTTATGTTTTTTTTTCAACTTTTGTGTGTTTCTTCTCTCTTGAGAATATAATCACCTATTGTTGAAGAAGCTGTCTTGCTCACTGTCTTTTGGCATCTATGATAATGCCTGAAATGTATTATGTACAACAAACAGTTGTTGAGTAAATTGTAGAATCCATGGATGTTTGAACACATTTCTGAGTTAAAGAGTGGTATAGAGTTGTATGTGTAGGATACTAGCATCTATATAATTATATTAACTATAATTATCAATTAATATTATTAATATAATTATATTAATATAATATATGATTATCCTTATGCTTCACAAAAGAAGATCATGGTCTCAAGTCCCTTGTTTTCTATGGCCTTATCAGCCCTTGGAATGTATTAGATGCTTAGTGATGCTCAGTAAAGCAAGACCCATTATTGATGTATGGTTCAAAAGAACCTGGCCCATAGCTGGATTTGAGCTGTGATAGTGACCCTCCTTAGCATGAGGAAGATGGTAAGAACCCATTAATCCTTAGTAGCCATCACCATATTGGATATTAGAAGAATATTTTCATCAACTATAAAGTAGCTCCTGGACATAGTTTATACTTATATTTGACTTCTCTTCTTCTCATGGGGCTACGGAAGCTACTACAGGTCTTTGCTAGGGTTTTGCCCTCTGTTCCTTCATCAGTGTTAATCACTTCCCAAATTCAGTCCCCCATCAGCTATGAATATACATGCTGTGTTTCTAGATAGAACATGTTTCCTTTGCATCTCCTTGATCTGCTTTAGTTTTGTTTGTAAAACCTGTCCTCGATAGGACCAGGGAGCTGCCTGTTTATTTCTATGCATGTGTTTCTTTACCTGTTTTCAGGTTGCAGGACAATGAAGTTGTTTCTACTGTTGTGGGGTCATATGGCACCTGCTGCTCTGTGCGTCTGCATACAAGCTATGTGCATAAGGCCTTCCTTCTTCCATTTCTACTTAGGGTTGGGTAGAGTGAGGAGGGATGGGATAGTTCATACATTTGCTGTTGAGATGGACGTTTCAGTCATTTCCCGGATCTTATCACAAAATTAATTTTAGTAATGGATAAAACGTAGAAGTCTGTGTTTGATATTAGTCCAACCTATTTAGAAATTGAAACAGTTGTAGAGGAACCTAGAGGCAAAGATGGAACACAAAGTGGGCATCGTTGAAACTTTGTAGTAACTGAAGACAAAGGACTCCTATCAGTTTAAAATTCCAAGCAAGCATGGTCAAGAAACAAGAGTGGAGAGGGATTTGCTGCACTCAACAGGCAAGGCAAGCATGGAGTCATTAAGGCTTGAGGTTTTATAGAGTGAGTATGCACATATTCTAAGGGTGGACTTATACTCTGATTCTCTCAGGAGACTATTGCCAATCATGTCCGGGTGAAGAAAGAAAGATGACAGACATGTATTTATACTGTACAGATCTAGGTCAGAGAGTCAGTGTTTGGGAGATTAAAATGGTGGACATTAATACTTAATATCCAATTAATGGCAATGCTCACTTTTCTTTAAAACATTGCAGCTAAAAGCAAAGACAAGGACGAATTTTGAAGGTGTAGTGATAAAGGAGATATGTCACTAAAGTTACCTACCTGCCTTACTAACATTACCACAGTTTTAGAAATTTATTTCAACATTTAATATGATAACATTGGTCTCTTCAACTTATTTGTCTGAGACAATATTATCTTTTCCACAGATTATGACAGAAAACTTCCCCGTGGACAGCTGTCTCTATTCCTGTGACATCCCGAGCTCTTAGAAAGCACAATCAGGACGTGAGTGAATCACTCCATCAGTGAAGTACTTGCCTTGCATTCATGACCACTTGGGTCAACCTTACAGCCTACAGGTCTAAGCACATTCACATGTATCTGTATATACAGGAGAATGCACACAAATGGTACATTTAAAACCATAAGTTGGCTTATTCTTTGCACAGCAGCTTGTGTGCCCCAATGATTTCCTGCTATATTGACATAAACTCCCACCTTCTTACCACTTGCTGTGAGGCTTGTGTGGTGTGGTTGTTAACTTCAGCAGTAGCCTCTCTGGGCACCGGCCTCCTTTGTGACCTTAGCATAGGTCAGAGTGGTGTTCTTGCTCACCAGATCCTGCCTGTTATTGCTGTAAAATGGCCTCTGCCTCAAATGTTCCTTTCTCTAATCTTCTTAATAGACCCCCTTTCAATGTCCGCCTCTCTACTCAGGCATCTTCCTCTGGCCGTGCTTGCCTCCTCCAGAGAATTCTGCTCTCTAGTTTCCTCATGGCCCTCAGCACAGGCAGCCATATTTGATGCACACATCTCTTTACTTAGTGTCATCCTGACACTATAGACTTCGATCTTCTTAAAAGGAAGGGCCTTGTTCAGCTCATGGCTGGTTATGTTCCTGGTGCCTAGAACTGTGTTGGAAATTCAATAATTCTTTTCAGGTTAAATAGTTCTCTGCCTGGTGACAGGAGCCTCAGTGTTTGCAGCCAAGGCTGAGCTGATGGCCCGTGTCTGATTGGATTTTTTTTGTCAATACAGACTGAGGGTAATTGTGCCTGTCACAAGCTTCCTATTGACATAACCAGCCTCCCTGCTTTACCCTGGTATTCCCACCATGTAGCTCTGATGAGACTGCTACTAGGCACCAGTGACATCATCATTTGCTCTCAAAAATTGCTTTGTTGGGTTGTATTGGATTAAGGATTTCAGATCTGGTATATTATGTCTTCTTAGGTGTGAATTAATCCATATATTAATGGGTTGTTCTTTTTTAAAAATCTGTTTTTAGGCTTTTCTTTGTTACAGAAATCCATATCATCAGGATATTCAGGTATAAGTGTCTGTCTACTCACACATGTATTCATCTTTTGTCTGTTCATAGGGAAAACTGGATATTGAACCCAGAACCTCCTGCATGCTATACCAATGCTCTGCCAGCAAGCTATGGCCCTTGCTTCCATACCTCTGTTCTTGTGGGTATCAGCTGCTATGGTTGCCAGGTGTCTCAGTGGCCTTGTCTCTTTGCTGTTACCCTCTGTGATTATGTCATGTGATCAAAGAAGTTCACCAATGCCACCAAGTGATCAGTGGAGTTTAAAACAGGTTCAGTAGCACCATCGAAGATCCATGGAAGTAGAGCAATTTTCTCTAGCTGCCAGCAGAAGAGAAAAAAAAGAGATCTATCTAAAACATTAGAAGAGGAGACTGTGTGATTTCTGAGATGGAGAATGCTAGGGATGAGGACTAAGGAGAGTGGTCCCTGGCCAACATCAGCTGGAATGTAAGTCCTACAGCCCAGAAGAACTGAATTCTGCAGGTAAACTGGAAGAGCACAGAAGCAGATTCTACTCCAGTGGGTGGGAGGGGGGAGCCCTTTGGCCTTAGGAGACATTATATAGGGAACTTGCTAAGGTTAGCCATACTTCTTTGAAACAGGACAAGTAGGATTGAAGCTGCTAAGTTCATGGTGACCTTTTATGCCTCAATAGCCAATCAAAACATGAACTTAAGCCATCACCTTTCATACATAGTTTTTTACTTCTTCAATTATTTTTAAGACACGGATATTTGTTGTGGATAGCCCCAACCTTGTATTTTGATGCTAGCTCCACTTTCCTGGGAGGGGCTGCAGAGGAGGAGTGAGTCTGTACACAGGTGGCTTCTTGTCAACCTTCTGTCCAATTAAATTTGTAAAATAAAGGCTAGAACCAGCGATTGGGCAGTAGAAGGGGAGGTGGAGAAAAAGGCTTAGGGGAGGAGAGAGGAAGAGGAAGTCTACAGAGGAGGAAGGTGAAGGAGGAGGAAGTAGACTGAGGAGCAGGAGGTGGAAGGACAATGGAGGAGAAGCACGTGGCCTGGAAAAACCACAAGTTATAAGGGATCTCATAGCTGGGGAATAGAGTAGTGTGATGGTGAATCTGCCCAATCTAGGCGTGCAGTTTGTATCCATAATTATTGAGTTGTGTTCTTCTTCACTGGTTTTATTTGGGTCAGAGATTTACCGCAACAGATATTTCCCAATGGTTACTTTTAATTGTCAACTTGACAGAGCCTAGAATCACCTGGGGAAAAAGTTTCAATGAGGCACTGTCTAGATGAGGCTACCCTGTGCGCGTGTCTGTGGGGGATGGTTTGATTGGTTTAATCTATGCAGAAAGATCCAACCTAGAAGTGGGCAGTGCCATTCACTGAATCATGTAAGAGTAGAGAAAGCAAGCCAAGGGACTGTGCGAGCATCCATTCCTCTCTGCTGACTGGATGGCATGAGCCTAGCTGCTTCAAGTGCATCTCCCTTGACTTCTGCAATAAGAGACTTTACCCTGGAATTGTGAGCTAAAATAACTCATTGAATTTGGCTGGAGAGAGGGGGTGTGGTGAGCAGAGGCAGGGGTGCAGGTCAGGGTACTTTATCATAGCAAAAGAAATGAAAGCAGGATATCTGCTTTATTGTCCTGACAGCTGTGCTGTGGTTTGATGTCCAGGCTAAGGGCCGCCAAGATGTGTTGTTGGTATGAGTTGTGGTGATTAGAACTGATGGCGGTGGGGGTGGGATGAAGGTAGGAGTGAGGTTGTCGGTGGGGGCTGCTGCTGGCTTGTGAAATCCCCATGCCTTCCTGAACCCAGCCTCACTGTGCCTTCGTTTCAAGCTGTAGCTTCAGGTTTGATGTCTCTCTATGGTTCCCCTTTCATTGCTCATTTGCGTCATTTCTGACATGATCACCTTTGGGTTCTGCTTCTGCTCCTGTTGGTTATTATACCAGGTCTGAAACTGGCTCCTAGAAGATGCTTTCCCTCCCATGTAACAGGGAGTCGTTATTGAGCCATGGTTGCTTTTACAGTCTACAGAAGAAGGAAAGTTCAGCAGGTGTGTTGTTCCCACGGCAGAGAAGAAAACTGGTTCACAAATCTGTTACTATAAAAAAAAAAAATCTAGATTCTATTTGGTTCCTGAAAATCTTAAAGCAAGACAAGGTGTATAGGACCAAATAAAGGTCACCCACTAGAAACACCCGTGGGTAAATTCTTTATCTTCCTGTGGGTTGTTTTTCTCTTCTAGGCTGTGCTGCAACCCGGAGTTACTTGGAAATCTAATTCTTGTTACAGTTTTCATTCAAGGACTGGTTTCCAAAGTGGATTCCCTGGACCAGCTGTGGCACCAGCTGACAGGGGAATGAGAATTCTAAAGTAGAAACTCCGAGGGTGAGTGGGGTCAGCATTCTTGTCTCAGGAGACATCCAGGTTGAGGGTCACTTCTCTGTAATGCCTCTCGGATAGTATTAGCATTGGGCCTGACTCCAAGTTACATATTAGCTGACCCGAAAGATGCATATATGAATAGAAGAAGTATGTTCTACATGGCAGAGATCACCTGAGGATTCAGGCACCAGAGGGTTCTTAGACACCCATATCAATTTAGTGTTCTTTTAAACTCATAAAATTTTATTTTGCACCTTGGTTGTTTCAATAGAGAAATACTTCTAAAATTACTTTAAAAATGAACACATAGCAGAAGTGTTAATTAAGCTATCTTACATGATCCAGGGAGAAGGTATTATATTACTCCGATGGCTTTTTGATGAACTCTGGCCATTTGAGGGTTCTTTTCAGAGTGACACTGATTTGGGGTGCACTCCTGTGACAAGTGTGGTTGGTGAGCCAGGCAACTGGCTGGCCAAACAGGGGGGAGAATCTCTCTTCCGGATGTATTATTCTGTGTCCCATATGCCTTATGTGTGTTAGTTTTCTTTCAAAGCCTTCGTTTGTCTTTCCAGACAGTGCTGTTGGTGTTTCAGAGGGATCTGTAAGGATAGTCACATGTTGCTCTCATGCTGTTCCGATGGTGGAGCTTGCCTGTCTGTGGGAGCCATCCTGCTGTGCTGGGGCCTGTTTAGTCTGTGTTCAGGGGAGGAGTAGAGGCTACACATTGGTAGAAATACTTTTTCTTCTGGAATCTGGGTGAAAACTCAGAACTGGTTCTCAGTTCCTTTCTTATAAGCTGTAATATAATTTAATACATTCTACTGAATATAGTAATGTAATATAAACTCATGCATATGTGTCAGTGCATATATCTGTGTGTATGCATCATATACATATTTACATACCTTTTCTATATATTGATATATAGTCTCATACAGGCATGACATACAGATTGTCCTTTCATAGAATTTTCTCATGGTTTTTTGTTTGTTTGTTTTAATAGCTAATGTCTATTGAGTCACTGGAATCTTGTCGAAGAAACTAAATGGAGTGCTTTTCTCTCTCTCTCTCTCTCTCTCTCTCTCTCTCTCTCTCTCTCTCTCTCTTTCTTTCTTTCTTTCTTTCTTTCCCTGATAGAACATCACATGTAGCACAGGCTAGCGCCAAATTCTGTAAGTGGCTAGGGCTAGCCTTGAACTCCTGATGCTTTTGAGCAGTACAAATGTACAGCATCATGCATGCCTAAGTTAAGGTCTTGTCTCTTCATCTTTTTATTCGCTACACTTGTTCTTTGACATTTCACACATGTGCACAGTGCGTTCTGTCTGCATTCATCCCCACACTTTCATCTGCTACTCACCCTGATCTGTCTGTCCTAGGCCCGTGGCACCTTAGAGTTCAAAGTTCACAAACAGGTGGTGCTGCTGAAAATTAGTGGACAGCAAAACAAACAAACAAACAAACAAACAAACCAAAAAGACTTGAACATAGGACAGGATGTAAGCCTTTGAAGCAGGTTAAGTCCCTTGACCCAGAGTAGCAGACTGTTAACCACTTGGTGGATAGTTTCAAGGGAAGACCTCACACCTCACCTACTTTCTGTTTCCATATGCTAAACATGCTTCCCCAGGGACCTACTTAAATGCCAAATGGTGAGAAATTCGTACTCAGGTTCGCTCACTAGCTAGCTCAGTCATACCAGTTCACAGAGCAAAAGCTTTCCTCCTCTATAGGAAACAAATGGGGAATCCTTTGCATCAGTCGACAAAGAAACCCTCACTCCGTAGTTTCACTAAATTATAGCTCCTTTTTTTGAACGTTAGACATCAGAATTGAAACCTTTGTTGACTGAAGGATGTGACTAGTCAGACAGGACAAGGCAGGGCAGGAAGTTTTACTCTGCCTGGCTGTACTGCTCCCTGTTATTTATCAGACATGGCAAACCTTGCAGTGCCCTGCCTCTGCCTGCTGTGCCTCGGTGCTTAGCGCTATCTTGATGCTTCACTAAAATCTTTGCTTAATTGCTACCTGAGTGAAGGCCCTTCCCTGACCAGTGCCTGCACAGTAACCCACCTACACAGTTTCCCATCAATATTTATTTTTGCTTTATTTTTATTACAGCAATTATCCATAGCCAGATTTATCTATTGATGTGTTTACTCACTTCTGCCTCCAATGTCTGGCTTTGATTCTCCTGGGAGAAACTCATGTGCTTCATGAGGACAAAGAGGCATTTGTCATTTTCATATGTCATGGTCATCAACTAAAACAGGGTCCAGCAGAGAACAGAAGGCCAACTAAGTTTGTTAAGCAAATAAAAGTATGTAGTGACTAAATGAATGACTGAAGTGATTCAGCATGCCTCGGCTGTGAATCTGAGGCTGTCTTCACCCTAGCCAGGCTTCATAAACTCTGTAAAAGGCTCCAATCAGCTGCAAATCAGATTTGTGTATGTATGGATTTGTTTGCATTATTATGCCAAATTTAAGGATATTTATGTGACAATAAATGTCTTTTTTTCAGAAAGTACATCCAGTAAGTTAGAAGTTGAAAATAGTGTCTCTATAAAAACCAACAAGCAGGTCCATACAGTAGCATGCAGGATTCCAGCAAGGAAGGTGTGCCATGTAGTTACCATGGTTAGCCACTATCAACAGCAATAGGGGTAAAGGTTTGGAGACCTTGGGGGCCTCCCTGATCAAAACTCATATGGAATGATCCATGAAGAACTAATTTACCTTTAATAACACACATCTTCTGGAATCACAGTGTCCAAACTCTTTTTGTTTAAGTTATACTATGACGTTAACCTTAGTACCCCCATTCCGTTCCTCCACATTGCATATGCTCCCACAGTTATACTCATTATATTAATGGCAACACCAGCTAAGTATTTTATTCATCATCTGTAGACCAACCCTCCAAGGTTGATGACCTTGTCCCAAGGTTACTTATGTTATCCAATGACTCACCGTGATTTTCTCAAAATCCTCAGAATGTAGGGCTCCGATCCACCACAAATCAGATTTGAGTATGGATTTGTTTGCATCATTATGCCAGATTTAAGAATATTAATGTGACAATAAATGTTTTTTGTTTTGTTTTGGTTTGCTTTGGTTTTGGTAACAGGGACTTATCTGAAGGATCAGCAATAATATGAGGCATTACGGAACATAGTGGCATAGGAAGGCTGTACCTGGTGAGCGCTGATAGCAATTTAAGGGCAGTTGTGAACTGACAGGAACAGTGACTGGGGTACAGTGTGTCTGAGGCACAGCCTTTGGAGATCTAGGGCATATTGACCAACTCACTGACATGGGAAAGATTTTTGGAGTCTTCGGGTTACCCCAAACACCTAGCTACCCCTGGCAAAGGACACAGGTAAGACAAGTTATTTTTGAACAACAAAAATAAACTCATGGTAGGAAGTCCTCTGATTAGACATTGATCTTCAAATTACGTTTGGAAAGGCCCAAGCTTGAATCATAAAAATATGTAGCTCTAGTTCTAATTTTTAGCTCTAATATTTGATAAGTTTTGACATCACTCAAAATTGCTCAGTGCCCACGATTTTTCCTCTGTAGGAGACAGTAGCATCTACTTTGAAGATTGAAGAAGCAAGGCATGCAGACCATTTAGAAGAGCGTGCCATCTGCTCTACATGTCCAGCTACTTGTGGACTGCTAAATAAATGTTGTCAATGGTCTAAAGTAACTGCATTCATCCAATTGCATGGAGGCTAAGAGTTCAGGATGGCTACAGATAAGCCATCTGCTTTGTTTTATGATTACTCAAAGACAAAACATTTTCTGGAGTTGTGTCAGTTGACACTTAATGAGAGGTGGGACATCTCATTTTCAACATGGGTGGCAAGTTGGGGTGACTGTTGAAGGAGACCCAGGTTCTTTTTATGTAGATCCCTACACAAGACTGCAAAGTCTCCTGGTCACACAGTGGCCAGTTTCCCCTTAACAATACATACAAGAATGTAGGAGCAAAGTGTAAATGGTAACTATGCCCTAGACCTAGATTATTTCTTGCTTCTACCATATTCTTCTGGTCATCTAGACCCAGCCTAACACAGTGTTTTATGGGAAATATTAATCTGGGTGTGTGGGGCTCAGTTCTGGTAGGAGATCAGTGGGCAACTGTGCTCACTGGGTAAATAAAAGGACCAGTATTGAGAACTCCAGCAACCATTAAACACCTGGTGAGTATAAAGGTCTACCAGTAATCCCAGAGGTCAGGTAACAGAGATAATGTTCCAGGAGTAAGTAGGCTAGCAAGATTGGCCAAGTCAGTGACCTCTGCAGTCCAGTGAGAGATCCTGATTCAATAGGTAAGGTGGAGATTGCTAGAAGATGACATGAGATACCACCCTCAGGAATCCACACACATACACACATATGAGCACCCACTACACACGAGAAGATGCATGCATACAATCACACATACCACATGCACATACAATGAAAAAAAGAATCAATCTATAATCCTTGTTGGGAGAAAGTACACGAAGCCCAACAGACAAGGAGATTTGAGGACCATCATAAAGAAGTGTTGTAAATTATAATAATATATGTTTCTGTCTAGAGTTGATAATAACTAGTCTATCCCAATTAGAATATAGAATTTGAAGAAACAGTGATGGATTGAGGCTAGTCAAAAATCCCGTCCATGAGAATCTTGTGAACTGTGTTATAATGAATTTAGACACTTGTCCATGGGCAATTAGAAATCACCGAGGTGATTTTAGCTGGAGGGTAAAGGTCAGATTTACTTAGGATTAAATCATTCTGATGAGTAGAGGACAAAGTTAGAAACAAACAAACTAATTACCAACAGTTAACACGGCCTTTTGAACTAGACATGAATGCATGCCATAGAGAAACTTTCACTTTGATTGAATTGGGGGAAGGGGATAAGTTGAAGAATGATTTTTCTAGAACACTTGCTGGTAATTGGGAATACAAGATCACGAGCCTAAAATGAAAACAAAATTGAAATTATAAGAACAATGTTTTATCTTGGCTTCTGTTATGTTTTAAGAGAGCTCTGGCTATGTGTCCATTGTCATGTTTATAGATACATCCTTTCAGAGCGTTCCTATTTAAAGCTGGGAGGAAGCACCAAGGTTAACTAATAAAACTGAACTTGCCAATGACACCAACATCTTTGCATAAGTGATATATGAATCCTTTGCTCATCGGCTTTGGAAAGCGTTCTGAATATATGGCCTCTTTATGACTTCCAGTTCCTTTTAGGCAGAGAATCCATCTGGTTCCTATGTCTAGAGGTGAGTCCCTCACCCTTGAGACCTTCATTAAATGAAGCGCCCCTTACCTCAAATCTTATGGCCAAGAAAGCAGGGTCAAGAGCCTCAACATGAGGAGCTAAGGAGGGAAGGACACACTTAGAGATATCTGTGTTGGGGAGGTCACAGAGGTATGGCAAGTTGCCCCCACCATCTGGTGGTGGCCTCAGCAAGAAAGAAATGAAGTCTCAGTCACAGATGGGACAATGAGACAGCAAAGCAGGCAATCTTGCTGTGTGGGCAAAACCTGTGAAGGATTTCTGTAAGGTATCTCTCTGACAGCTCTTGGCGTTAAAAGACAGGATTCTCTACACTCAGCTGTTTTAAACTTCCGTTTCAGTTGTCAGTGTTGTTATTTTTCCCCAACAGGCACCATTGCCCTGCTGTAGAGGTAAAAAAAAAATGTCTTCTAACTTGTTTCTTTTCCTTTTTTTTCTTGTTTTTTTTTTGTTTGTTTGTTTTGTTTTTGGGTTTTTGTTGTTGTTGTTTGGTTTTTGCTACCTGAAAGTATTGTTTCTTATGCGAAGATTTCCATGGTGCAGCTGGATAGCTTATCACAGGTCTTACAAAAATAGCCAGACATCATAAATCCTCTCTGGGTCTAAAGCCACATAGTAGAAAAAGAATGTGTTTGCTAATGGCGTTCTAGGGATAAGCTACTGATTGTGCAAACATTTCTTGGCATGCTGTGTGTTCAGCTTTGCCACAGGGACACCCGACAACAGAGATGGCATGCATGAAAAGCACAAGAGCTTGAGAAGTGCTCTTTAGCACGAGCTACACCACTCTCTGTTCTGTTTAGCATCTTTTTCTTCAGCCCCTGTCATCATTGGGGTCGTTGTGACTCTCATACTTGCTGTTCTTCCAATCAACCATGCTTGTGTCCACACAGAGGGAGTGTGGCACTAGGAGACAGATCACATTTAGTTCTTGATCTTAATCACTTTGGTTCTGTGTGTGAACCTAGCTTCCAGAGAAAAATATTTTATATGCATAAAAATCAATTAATCAATCAATCAACCAGTCAATCAGTCCTTTACCCAACTGTGCCAAGACAGTGAATGTGGTTTTTACACTACTGAAGAACTAAAAAAATTTGCCAATTGCTTTTTTTTTTAACCCCAAAGCTTATACATTAGCAGATTTTCCTAAACAACATGGCAGATCTTAAGGCCACAGTGTTTCATAGACAATTAGTTTGTTTCCCACAAGAGTTTTTATGACAATTAAGGTATATTGTCATAAAAAAGGGATATTGATATCCCTTTATGACAATTAAGGGATATCAATTTCAATGGGGGGGGGACTCATAGATCAAACATATACAGTATGGATTTCTGGAAAGACACTGTAAAAACAAAACAAACAGAGAAAAAAACCAAAATGGCCACCTTTGTCTCATATGTTGACCTAGAAATAACTTCCTGGTTCTGAGAATCAGCACAGGCAGCCAGACTGTTTAAATAGTCTACTGTATCTGCTCAGAGCCTGTATGCATTTCAGCTTGTGGACTGAAGAAAAGCACTACAGTTGTGTACTAGTTGGCTTCACAAAGTTAATGAACTTGAGGGCTCAGATGCTTCAAGGCTGCAGTAAGCAGATGAGGGTGGGAGGGAGGCAGCCATGTGATTCTGCAGCCCTGACAATAAGTGATGGGTGTCTAGGTCTGAGACAGACTGATGTTCTAGGTGCAGGTGGATTTCATGGTATGTGTTGAGCTTGAGAATGATTGAAGACTGTAGACTGTGGATCAAGTCTGCCATGATCAAATGGTGATTGTCTTATATGTCTGCCAGTGATGGACTGACTATAGAACACAGCCCAAGTGAGAGGTCCAGCAACAGTCAGCAAAGGCGAATCAGTAGTCACCAAAATCATATTGATCCTGGGACTTACAATGGCCTGAGGGTTTGCTGGTGAAAGTCAGCAGACTTGAGATTTGAGGTATTCTAAAGCTGGTTAATACCACAAAGGCATGGGAAAAAACCCCTGTGGGGCCACCTGGAGTCTCACAGCAATGGACCCCATTTACTGGTGGGAAGCCCTCTCTCCCTTCTGATTCTTGATGCTCCTAGTGGGAGGCAGGCTGCAGCATAAATATTGGCAATCCTAAAGGCTCTGCCAATTACAGCCAGTTCCATAAACACCCCAGGCAGGCATATGAAGCTCCTCACTATCCTACCTGGTGATTACCATGGGCTGAAAGTGTCAAGAAGTAGACAATGTTACCTAGCTCCAAAGTCCCAAGATTAAATTTTCAATACCATTAGCCAGAGGTGCTCTAGCTGTTGTGTTCAGTTTGCCACCATCAGCCAGAATATCTGTCTCCTTTCTACTGCGCCAAAACACAAATGCTGAATGAAATATTTGGGTCCATCTATTATTCGAGCCCTTTGTGTGATCTGCAGCTTTGTTGTATATGGGGGGTCATTGTCTATGCAGGTACACATGTGTGAATGTGTATACCATGGCCAGATGCCAACCCTGAATTGCTCCCCAGTGTGCCATCTGTCTTGATTTTTGAAACAAGCTATCTCACTTGCCTGGAATTCACCAATTCAGTTAGTTGGACTGGCCAGGGAACTCCTGTGTCTGCCTTTGGAATCCCGGGATTGAAAGCACGTGTGACTCCGCCTTGCTTTTCTATTTTAGGGGAATGAGGGATAGAATTCAGGTCTTCATTCATGCATGACGACTGGGTACTTTACAAACTGAGTCCCACTGGAGCCCCTGAGGCTTGATTCCTAAACCATTCACTCTTGATCTCCTTTGTGTCACGAGGAAAGTAGCTGTTGAGAGGCTGAGTAGGGCCAGGCAGGCACGGCATTCAGAGAGCAGGGTCTAGGCCACACTGAGCACTCTCAGCAAACTAGAACATTGTTCTTCTGCTGAGCTCTGTTATCACGTGCAGAAGAATCAAAGGGCAAGCAAGACCCACAGAGTGGCATGGGAGTTTCATCGGAAGTTGGCTGAGGACTGTATTTGTGGGAGATCATTATAATCTAGTTGTAGAGGTGAGAGAAGTGTAGGAAGAGTTGCAGGCGTGTCACTCCAGAAATGTGAGAGGAAACATTCCTCTCTGGGCTTCAGCAAGCCATAGGTAACGACGTTCTTGACAAGTGTGAATGGTTTGCTCAGCACCTGGAAAGCTCGGAGTGTGAACTCACTCCACAGTGAGGTGAAGTGCCCAAGGGTGAGCACAGGTGTGAATGGAAAAAGAGACCCATTAATTTCTGCCTAATTCATGGCGGACGAGAGCTATGCCAGGCTAATTGTGTTTCTGGAGGAGACACCATCCCACCACCTTCTTTGCTTGTCCACATTTATAGCATCAAACTGCTTCCTGTGACCCCTACAAAGGGTCCTGGTGGCAGGCAGCCATCTAAATCACATGTGATGTTTCTATCATTCTGATAATCATTTCCAGCATAGTGCACATTGGCCTGCCAGGGTGCTTTGAATCACAGTTATTCACTGCAACACCAGATGCTTGGGACTGTCCATTGGTAGGGGCTTCATTAACAAACACTGAAAACAGAAGACTCCTTCTAGGTCCTCCTTCTCAGCAATTAGTGGCTGGAGTCTCCATCAATTCCTTGGTGGTTTGTATGGTTTACAGGCTTGTGTTTTGTTTTGTCTGTGATTGTTGGACTGTTGGATTGTGGGGGAGGGGAGTGAGCTGAAGAGCTTAGAGATGTTCTTTTCCTGCCTTTATTTGGGAGATTCAAAATCCCCACCCCCAACCCCAGGCCATTGGCAGTATGCAATTGTACACAGTTAACAGTTTTCATATGTCAGGGATGGGTTTAGGCTCCATCAATAGACAGACCATTATCAATTGAATGGCTTGTTCATTTTAGTGTAAGAGAAACGGGAGTCCAGGAAGTCAGGTGGCACATAGGAAGTCCCTAAGTCTTAATGACATACACCTGTCCTCTCCTCTCTCTGATGATATGGTAATAGCATACACCTGTCCTCTCCTCTCTCTGAAATAGTAATAGCATTCTGTTTGTTTTGAGAAAGAAATAGCTCTGTCCTCTCTGAGCACTCAGAGTTCAGAAAACAGCACTCAGAACATCCGGGGCCCTGGCAACATGTCTTAGGTTCAGTGTTAGAGCAAGAGTCAGACTTGACCAAGAGTAACAAGATGCAAAATGGTCAAGAGACACAACCCAGGTCAATGATATGTAGCTTTTGAAACTGACTTGGAACTAATATAGCTGTCCAGCAGTTAGGGGGGAGTGTTAGATTCAATGAAGCCCATTAACGGGCTAAGGTAACAGAAGATCACCCATCAAGAGTCAATGGAGAAATCATCAGAAACAACAAATCACAATAAATTGATGGTTTAAATTATGAGCATTTTACTTTCTTCACTTGCTGAGTTTGAAGATTGACTGCCCTCAAACTGTCTCAAATAACTCCAACCAGACATTGGCTGAGACAGAGGTCACATCAAGAGGTTTATACCTGGATACTTGGTACCAGGGCTGGGAAAAACTCAACCTCTAGACAGGAACATCTGGGGCACTTGGGCATCATTTTCTCTTCTACAGGGCCTTCCTGGGTGAGCTCTAGGGGCTGGCAGCTTCTCCTGACATGGCTGCTGAGGGCATTCCATTGAAGTTCTAGAAATCAATCAGCAGAAGCTTCAGAGCCATTTCTAAGTTTCAGAGGTCAGGGATCTCACCTGTGCCACCTCCTATTCATTACAGCATCCAGAAAGACCCACAGAGTCAAAGGTCAGGGCACAGACACTTTCTGTTGGGGGAGCCATCAATAATTTTTTTCAGATAGGTCTTTACATAAATTATCAACTCAAGAAATTTCAAAACAACAACAATAGAAAAAAAAGCAATACAGTATCCCAGGCACTCTTTACTCTCTCACCCTGAATATGTTGCCTTTATAACTGAAGAATAATGTTAAATCCAGGAAATTGGTATTTAAGATAATTGTTAACTACATCAAAAAAAAAAAAACTTCTTTAGTTCTTACCTCTTCTTTCAAACCTACATTCATTTGGAGTTTGCGAGATGTTTTTAGAACATCTTATCCCACATGTAGATTCATGCCATCACCATCATAATCATTATATAAAACTATACCATTCATGGACAAAGAGCTCCCCCATACTCCTTCTTCGTATGCACATCAACATTCCTGTGACTCTCTCTGTCGGCAATCCGTAGTTGTCCTTTTCCATACCTCGTCATTTTGAGAGTATTTCTGATGTCATATAGCATAGAGCCTTCAGGGTGAATTGGATAGAAATGCCTTACCATAAAAGTTCATTAAACGTTTATTTATAAAACGTTCATTCTTCTTTTTTGAATTTCCTTAGATTTTATTTGTGTGTGTGTGTGTGTGTGTGTGTGTGTGTGTGTGTGTAAGCACATGAATGCAGTGCCCAAGGAGGACAGCAGAGGGCAATAAAGAGCAGCAGAAGCCAGCACAGAGGGCAGTAGAAGCCAGCAGTGGGCAGCAGAGGCCAGTAGAAGGCAGCAGAGGGCAGCAGAGGGCAGTGGGTGCCCTGGAACTAGAGTTACTCAGGTTGTGATCCACCTAACATGAGCTCTGGAAATTGAACTCCTGTCCTCTGCGGGAGGAGTATGTGATCCTTATCATGAAGCTATCTATCCAGCTCCAGGTAATTCCTTTCTTCTGCTGACTTTTAGTCTTTTCTATGGGTGTCTAATTATATCATGATATTTGAGACAGCCTTGTAGGCAGAAGTACTGGGGTCATGTTCTTGTTTTGTATCTGTTTTTAAATCCAGTCTGACAAACTTTTGTCTTATAATTTGTATGCTTAACTATATTTCAACTATATTTTAGGGTCTAAACCTGCTGTACTATTATTTATATTAAGCTAGTTCTTATTCCTCAATTTTATTTTCCTGTCATTTTATATCTTACTTGTGCATGTTTTAGTATTGGATTTTTATTTGTCTCTCTTTGTAAAGTATAGCTCTATGTATAGGTTTTGTATGCTTACAGTTGTTTCAAAATCTATCATGTTCTTATAAATTGAAGTTTGACTTGTCAAGTTTTGAATAAGCTATACTACTCTGGTTCAGTGGATCTGTGGTAAATAGTAGACTCAAATCTTATTTCATTCTACATAGCTATGAACTAAAATCAAAATGGTTCCCACTATACTAATGTCAACTTATTTACATTCTGTATTTTAAGTTAAAACCGCAACTCTAAGTATCTGGAGTTTGGACTTAGTAATTGAGTATTTAACATATATGAGGACCTTAGTTCCAACCCAAGCCCCACAAAAGAATCAATAGTCAAAGCAAAATACAAAAATGAGATTATAAAACCTTATAATAATAATTTTGAGTATGAGTGGCTTAGAGAGTGGCACTATTAGGAGGTGTTGCCTTGTTGGAGTAGGTGTGGCCTTGTTGGAGGAAGTATGTCACTATGGGGGTGGGCTTGGAGACCCTCCTCCTAGCCACCTGGAAGCTAGTCTTCAACTAGCATCCTTTAGATCAATATGTAAAACTCCCAGCTCCTTCTGCATCATACCTGCCTGGATGCTGCCATGCTCCCCACCTTGATAATGGACAGAATTGAACCTGAAAGCCACCCCCAACTAAAAGTTGTCTGTATGAGAGTTACCTTGGTCATGGTGTCTGTTCACAGCAGTAAAACCCTAACTAAAATTAATAATAAATAGATATGTGACCCAAGCATATGAGAGTGACACCTGGCTCTGGGGGTCATTGCAACATTGCTCTCTGAAGGGAAAAAGGGAGAGAGCCATAGAGAACAAGTGTGTGTAAGTGCATCGATATGCATTCAACTGTAGAATGTGTGCTGAATTCCAACTGTTCTAAGCTCTGCACATTCAACAAAATGATGTTTTAGCCTGTGAAAATAGACAGAAAATCAATGAACAGTGTATAGATTTAGCACCAATTCAGAGTAGAATGAGATTCCATGTCAGACAGGAATCTATTGGAAGCCACCAGTCTACCAGATTGACCTCTGCTGACTGTGAGAACACTGGTGACTGTGAGAACAGTGGAATAACCTGGTTGCCAATCCTGTTTATTTTGCTCAAACTTTAGAATAGAGCCTCTCAATCTGTGAGTTGTAACCCCTTTGGGGGTTAAACAGCACTTTCACAAGGGTTGCCTGAAACCATCAGAAAACACAGATATATTTACATTGCAATTCACAACAGTAGCAAAATCACAATTATAAACGTATAATCTTATGTTTGGAAGTCACTACAGCAGAAGAGACTGTATTAAAGGGTCTCAGCATTAGCAAGATGTGAGAATCACATTAAAGGAAGAAAGAATGCTGAAAAAGTGATTGTATTATACATGCATATTTGTGTACATACACATACTACCCTTAATGGACCATAAAACACTTTTAATATTGGAGAAATCCAAAGCTGGCCCAGGGTAAGGCACACACAGGTATACATGTCCCACACATATGATGAAACCATGGACACCATACGAGAAACAGAGCGGACCCAGGATTAGGGTCTGAGGTGCAAAACATCCCACAACAGGAATGGATGGACATGGAAACAGAGCTCAAAGCAGAGTTAACCAAAGGCAGGGATAGCTCAGGTAGTGACGGACTGCAGGTCAGCCAGGGATACACTGACAGTTACCTTTGATAGTCACTGTCATTGAGGATATTAGCAAACTCTGGAGGAACCTCCAGCACTGATTGCTAGTCTGACAGCAGCAGCAGAAGACACCTCAACCATCCTACTATATACTACAACATATACCTCAGTCCACCTCTGAACATGGGACATTCCTCTACTGAAAGAAGAAAGGTGACATAGCTTGTGGTTTTTTTTTTAAGACTCAACCCCAAAAACTGATTTCTAATGTACAGGAACAAGCATAGAAACAAACACAAAACAAAACAAAAAAAAAACCAAGAGAAGATGCCTTCTCCAAAACTTACTAAGTTGTAGTAAGTAACCCAGTGATAAAGACTTGGAAGTACTCCCAGACAAGGAATTCATAAAAGTCTACACTAACCAAATACATTGCTGGAACTCTTGCATAAAAATTGACAAAAGTAATTATAACTATGTTCAAAAAACTCAAAGACAGCATGAATGCAAGGAAGGGAACAAGACCAGAGCTGAATGAAGTCAGGAAATTAATCTAATAAATGAAAATAGAATTCAATAAGGAAATATAGTCACTGAAGAAAAACCACCTTGAAATGACGATGTTAACTCAACAAGCCAGATAAAGAGCTCAGAGGATAACTTTACCAATAAATATGATCATGTAGGAAACAGAATAGAACCTAGAAGGCAATGTAAAGGAGTTGGATCATCCTTAAATATCAATGATAAATTAAAAATACATGCAAACAGAACATAAGCGAGGTTTGGATACCAAAGAAAATACCGAATCCTTGAACTATGGGCATAGAAGGATACCAAACCAAAAGCATAGAAACACTTTCACTGTAACCATGAAACGAAATTTCCTAAACTTAGAAAAAGAGATGGCAGTCCAGATTCAACAGCAGTAGAGAGTATTAGATAGACAGGAACAGACAAGAAACTCCACATGACATGTCTTGGCTTAAACATTATGACAAAGAAGAAAGAAAGGGTTCTGAAAGCTTCAAGAGAGGGGAGTTGAGTTGCTTGTGAAGGCAGACCCATCAAAGTACTAGCAAATTATATAATAAAAAGCTTTACACACTGAGTGGCCTGGAAAGACCTAGTTCTTACTGAGAACTACAACTGCCAACCAAAAACTATCTATTGTAATTGAAATAGAAATAAACATTTCAATGGTTAGAAAGGACTATGAACTAAAGTAAAATGACAGAAATTAATGCACATTTTAAAAATAATCCTGGATAATAAAACCCTTAAAGCTAATAAACACTTCCAGCAAAGTGACAGAATACAAAATTAACACATAAGAATCAGTAATGAGTTTAATATAACCTATGTCTCTGGGGCACCACTGTCCTGCCCATGTAAGGCACCGTGCTTTGAAATAATGAAGATTATATTTTATAATTACTGACTGAGTGTTCAAACCTAAATGGGACATCTGTACTAAGCCCCTGCCAAGGTTCAAGGAACACCCTGGGCAGGAATTAGAAAGAATGTACAAGCCAGAGACTGGGGAGGAGCGTTGTAAAACGCTGTCATCTGGACATGGCATGACTGTTGTACATGTGAGCTCACACCAGCTCTCTGCACAAAATCCAGCCAGTGACAATTCCATCATGGAAGTAGGAAGGGACCACTTGACCCCTCCCACAGGGGAAGAGCTATGAGCAGCCAATAGATGCTTGAAAGAGAATTATTTTTCTTTGGAGGTGTGGCCAGCGGTAGATTGCTCAAGCTGTGGTGGATGTTCCCACATCCAAGCACCCAAGGTGAGCATTTATGGGATTCGGTGGATTATTAAAATGTGGAAACATGAATTTGTGAGAGGGAGGTGTTGTCAGGGAGTCTGTGGGGGGAATTTAAGGCCGGAAGTGAGGTGGATATGATTAAAATACGTTGTATACAGGTATAAAGTTTTCAAAGAAGAAATCAAATACTATCACAATACTAAAAATGTATTTTTCGATGTAAACATTCTAGCATTGATAAAAGGAACTTTATGTCCTATTGTCACTTTTCCCCAATCACATCTATGAAGGTTTATAATAAATCCTTTATGTCATCTTGCATTAAAAGGGCTTAATGACTGTTATTATCTGTGTTCATTTCTTCAGTGATAATAGCCTTGCACAGCACCCCATTTTATAAAGGGTGAATAGAAGTTAATAAGGGAAATAAGAACAATCTGAATGCAGGAAAGTCTAGAGAAAAAAAATGTCATCATTGAGAGTTGACTGTGAGGCTGTGTGGTAAAACTAGAGGCATCTGAAGTGTTCAGAGCAGTGAGCTACCTGGGTAGCTGTCGTGGTGTGTACTGAAGAGTCCTCTACTCTGTCAACCTGTCACACAGCTCTCTCCGGACTTGCATCCAGTTTGCAGTTATGGCATCTTCTGCAGAATCCTACCAAATGATGCTTCCTTTTCTTTAGGGAAACTGATGGTGCTTTATAGCTGAAGCCAGATGCTGGCAAAGAAAACAGGATGTTTGCCTCTAATTGTAACAACTTAAAAACGTAAGGGCTAGTACAGAAAACTTTTTAAAATTCTGGGTTCATGCAAACTTGCTGCTGGGCCTCTGCCAGCCCAATGCACCTGCAGTAATTCTCTGCCAATATTTCAAAGTGTCAGCTTAAGTGGCCTGCGCACTGCCTGCACAACTATGCTAATTGCTGGGATGTGTCTAGACCAGCTGAGATAATGGGGCACCAAGATGCAGGGGAAATGTCAAGATCTGGAGTTCCGGCTACTCATGTTGTTTCCTTTAAACTTTATGGAGTGACAAATTCTGGGAAGACATTACACAAGTATTACACAGTTATTCTTTCCATTCTTTACTCTTTGAACCCACGCAGGAACCTCATGGAAAACAGGCTTTTAAAACTCTTAGTACACAGGGCCAGAGAGATGGCTCAGGGGCTAAGGGAACTGGCTGTCCTTGCAGAGGACATGGTTCAGGTTCCCAACATCTATGTGGTGGCTTACAACCATCTGTAATTCCAGTTCCAGGGTATCTGATGCCCCCGTCGTGTGTGTGCACTAGATACACATAGCACACATATGTACATGTAGTCAAACACTTAGACACATAAAAAAGAGTAAATCTGTCTAATAAGTCTGAGAAAATTTTATATTTATATATTTTGTGTAATATCTAATTTGTATATCATAAATATACATTATATTTTGTATATTTATATATTTATATTTATACAATACTATGGTGGTCATCATGTGTCAGTCTCCAGCACAAGGTTGACTGTCAACACTGAATCCTTTTCCATAGCAAGCCTTCCTTATATTAAATATAATGTATATAAAATATTATGTAATACAATATTTATATTAATTATCCATCATCTATCATATGTCATATATGATATATCATATACCATATATATATATGTATACATATGGTATTTGCATTAGGGGGCATTAACATACTAGGCAAGCATTTGCATTGAGCTCACTCTTAGCCTATCAGTCTATGTTTTTAGAACAAAGCATGATGACAGGAAGAAGGAATCTGCTCAAGCACATGAATGTAAGGCTGTGATGGACAGTTGAGCCATAGATACTTCACACATGCTGTCTGAATTCCAGAATCTGTGTTCATAGAGGGCTCTCCAAGAAGACCAGCAGTAACAGTGAAGATACTCAACAACATGGCAACCGTATCATTACTTAACCCTTTATATGAGCTGCCTGGCCTCAAGTGTATTTTTGGACACTTCTAATTACAGCCTTCTGTTATTGGTTCCACATTACCAATGGGGAAACTGAGTCTTAAAGAAGTTAAGAAAGCTGCCTAAGGTACTGTTGGGCAGTCTGAGCCCACTGTTTGCATTCCTGTCCTGCCTATAATATCAGAGTGTTCTGAATGTGTAGAGAGGTTAGCCATTCTTAGATGTCCGTTACCCTCTCTGTGAATCCTTGTAAAATACAGCACGTATGGTCATTTCCTTCTAGGCTTAATAATATATTATGCAACATCACTACTTATACTTCAAATTCAGGAGCTGGAGAGAAAACCAACATGAGAAGATACCACTAAGGATGTCAACAGATGAGTCCCAGGAGGAAACTTCAGAGAATCCAAGATCCACAAGAAAAAAGCAAGGCACTCTGGGAAATGATGTGCTTTGGAGACACTTCACAAGCCAAAGCCCAAATAGAATAATCTTGAGAAAGTAATCACTCCTCAGAGGATATGCAAAGGATCATGGGTTGTTTGTGCTATAAGGAGCAAGCTCCTGGAATACTCATTCAGTGACAGTCAGCCTTATCAAAGGGCTTTTACTTCAAGAGTCTGCTAGGGAACATGTGTATTACCAACCAGTCACAAATAAATCAGTAATCTAAGCCTGCTTAGGAAGTCAAGTGAGGCTCTGATTTTGAACTGAAGATGATTCTGGAATTTCAAATGTTCTAGTAAATTTATTTAAGTAATTTGAAACACTCATTGGTTTCTTCTTTGTGTTCTATATTAGGAAACAGGTATATGTTATATATTTGTATGTGTACATACCTACATATATTTCCATGAGCACTATATATATAGCATGTTACACACTGCATGTGTAGTATATGTGCTTAATATGTTATTAATAATTATGTAATAATGTTTGTTAGCATATTTTCTTGGGTAATACCTACCTAGCTATAATAAGAACAGGAAAAAGCCTTTTGAGACTAGCAGATACTGAATAGCTTCTGCTATTAAGCAGTAGGTACTGGGGAAATGGCTCAATGGATTATACACTTGTACTGTGGAACTTAATGACTGGAATTCAGATACCTAGAACCTATGTGTAAAACCTGGCCAGGTATTGTGGTTATAGATATTCTCTGTGCTCAGAGGGAGAGCATGGGTCTATAAGGCAAGCTGGACAGTTTGAAGATCCTGAATCAGTGAGAGTCAGCTCCAGGTTCAGTGAAAGACACTGTCTCAGTATGCAACATATAGGGCAATCCAGAAAGACATGAGATATCAACTTTGGGCCTTCTCACATGCCCATGTCAGGCATGCACACCAGTACATACATGGGTCTATGTAGATATGAACTTGCATACAATCATTCATGTATACATATGCAAGGAGAAGAAGAAGGAGAAGGAAGAGAAGGAGGAGGAAGACGAGGAAGAGGAGGAGGAGGAGGAGGAAGAAGAAGAAAAGCAGAAGAAATCAACACAGAAAATCCTGTGGCAATCAAATACGTTTCTTGTGGGAAAAAGCTGTGGTGGAGTCCCAGAGGCTTTCCACATCAGCGGGTCCCACAAACACGAGAAAGTCTAAGGTTCCAGAGGCTAGAGACTTTGGTGACTGCAGGCCCCAATGACACGAGAAAGTCCTTGGTTCCAAAAGGGTTTATTTTCATAGTGGATAGTAGATGGGTCTGAATGTACTCCCCCCAACCCCCTCCCACCAACACCCAGGGAAACTCAGGGCAGATCTGAGTTAAATAGGGAGGGAGAAAGGGGGAATGTCTGGGGAAGAATGCTTAATTGGCTCTGCCCTCTGGCCTTCATTAGTATGTAAATCTCTCTAGTGCCTGAGGCCTGTAGTCACACCCTCTACCTGTACACATTGGGAGGGGTTGTAATGGCCTATATGACTGAACAATGTAGGTCCATGGAGACTAGACTGCATGTTAGGACCCTGGATTCTGAGGACATGGCCGAACACCTGCTGTTTCTCCCTTGGAGTCTTGGGGTTCCAGGTCCATGCTCAGCCAAGAACCAAGATACCCTTATGGAGTCCCACAGTTTCTTCTTTCTCAAGAGGTTGCTTTGCATGAAGGATACATTTGAGACCCCAGAGCCTTCCTCTGTGAACTTGCTGTTGGTCAGCCTCTGTCCTTTGCCATGGATGACTAAATATGCATTCAACATGAATGAATGGGAGATGTTAGCATGTCAATGGAGGATACATTGACACATTTTTCTGTGAGTCTAATTCTAGAGCTCTCTCTCTCTCTCCCTCTCTCTCTCTCTCTCTCTCTCTCTCTCTCTCTCTCTCTCACTCTCTCTCTCCCCTAGATTTTTCTCCTTTGTTTTCCTTCAGTTTTAAAATCACACAGTTAAACTGAAGTGGTTATAGAAAGATGATATCATTTCTTTTTTGATAAAGTTCACCAGTGAGCTCTTGGGCCTGATACCTTCTCCTTTGTAAAGTTATTCTCTGTTTGTTCAAAGTTTTAATAGATTGGAAGTCTATTCAGATTATCTATATTTTTTATGTCCTGAGGAAACCAGATTAATTCACATAGATTATCAAATTTGTGATACAAAACTACCATGAGATCAATGATGAAATCCTGTATATTATACTTTAAAAGGACTGACATTTTTCTTTATTTATGTATTTCTGTACATGTTCAGATACTTATAGTTACAAGAAGGAACATTTGATCCCCTGCAGATGGGGTTATAGGCACGAGTGAGCTGCCAAACATGCATACTAAGAGCCAAACTCCAGTGCTCTGAAAAAGCAACAAGTACTCTTAACTGCTGGGACATTTATACAAGCCACCTGTCTTAGGGTTTCATTGCTGTGAAAGGCCAACATGACAAAGGCAACTCTCACAAAGAGAAACATTTAATTGCGGCTTGCTTATAATTTCAGCAATTAAGTTCATTATCATCATGGCAGGAAGCATGGCAGCCTGCAGGCATGGTGCTGTAGGAGTCCAGAGTTCTATCTACATCTTGATCTGCAGACAGCAGAAGGGGACTGTCTTCCTCAGGCAGCTAAGGGGATGCTCTGATTCCACCCTTTGTTGAGCTTGAGCATCTGAGACCTCAAAGCCCCACCCACACTGTGACACACTTCCTCCAACAAGGCAACACCCACTCCAGTAAGGCCACACCCACTTCAAAAAGGCCATACCTCCTAATAGCGCCACTCCCTGTCGAAGCACTCACACACGTGAGTCTATGAGGACCAAACCTATTGAAACCACAACACCACCCTTATTTCTTTTCTAAGATTATTAAACCATGTCTTCTCTCCTTTTTCCTGTGGTAGCATAATTAAAGGTTTATAAATTCTTTTCAAGAAAACAATTTTTTCGTTCCCCTGGTTTTCTCTGTTGCCATCCTGTTTTGCATGGATTTCTGGTACAACCATCTGATATTTTTTACCTTCTGCTTGCTTCAGGTTTTTAGCCCTGTCTTTCTTTACCATCCCGGGCTGGAAGGTCAGAGGTTGACCTTACTCTACCTCCTCATACATCTCTTATGACTTGCATTTCCCTCAAAGCACTGCTTCTGTTACAAGATACACATTGTCTTCCTTCTTTGTTTCAGGTTTTCAATACAGAGTTTCCCCAAGACTTTTCCTCCCTGATTCATGTATAATTTTGTAGGTTAATCTCCTCGGTGCGTTAGTTATCATTTCCTTCTATATTTGCTTTATTGGTTCAGAGTTTAAACCCAATATGGTCTAAGTCATATGTGATAGGACTTCTATTCTTTTAAATTGAGAGTGTGTGGGTTTTATGGTCCTGGATCTGATACAGTTGGAAGAAAGTTCTAAGTTAGCTCTAGAATATTTTGTTGGTTGCTGTCTTCTATAGACCATGACTGTGGCTGATCGGGTCCAACCAGCCTCTACCTACCACTGATTGTCCATCTTACTACTGATGGGGTTAGGGAGCATTATTGACATCTCCAACATGAATAGCGGGTTTATCTCTTTCTTCTTGCAGGTCACTACTGTTTCCTTAGATATCACAGTGTTCCTTAAGTTCATAAACGTTAAAGATGACTGTGTCTTGTATAATTGCCTCCTTTTATGGCTACGTAATTCCCTTCTATCCCTTACAATTTTTTCTGCTCTGAACCCTGTATTGTCTAAAATCAATATAGCAACTCAAGGTTCCCTTTGATCAGCGCCTGCGTGTTTCCTCCTTTCTTCGGCTCTTTGCTTTTAACCTATATTTAATCTTTGTGGTTAAAGTCGATTTTTGATAGACCGATTATTGTTGTGACTTATTTATCCATCCTCTCTTAAAGTATTTAATAAGAATAGTTAGACCATCCTTGTTGAAAGGGTTCATTGACAGACAAAGAGATGGCTCTTTATTTCAGTTGAGAACAGCAATCAGTTGCATGATCACAGCTTATGGATTGATGAGATAAATGGTAAATGTCACAGGGGAGTGACATTAGATTGGTATCCGCCATGTTTACAAACATTTTCATTGTGTTAGCCCATTCTTTATTTTTAATTATCCTCTTCTATGCTGCTTTCTATATTCTGATTGAATGTTTTAGATGACTTATTTCCATTTTATTTTTTTGAGTATATAAATTATGCTTTAAAAAAATAGTGCTCTCCTTATAGCTCAGAACATATATTTAATTAGTCTTTATATTAAATGACATCATGCTTTTTCAGAATAATGCAAGTACCTCTTAAGAGAAACTCCGAGCCTCTGCCCAACACTTTGAGACATTTTTCATTTATTTCATTGGTCCATAAGCTATTAGCACCTGGCTAATACTGCTGTCATTAATTTGAATAATAGTATTCTATTGATTATAACACAATATATTTTATTTTGACTCTATTATTCCTTATCATTCTTACATTCTGTTTATAGATCTAGTTTGGTCTATATAATTTTCCTTTGCCCTGAAGAAATGCCTTAAGCACCCCTGGCAAGCCATACCTACTGACTACAGATGACCACAGAGCTTTTGTGTTGAGAAAGTATTTCAGGTTTGAGGAGCAATCCTTCCAGATCTAATATTCTAAACTAGATCATGCCCCATACCTGCTTTACTCAAATCTTTGAATATTTTATGTTTTCTGCTTCTTTTTTGGCACAGTACTAACACAGATCCTACATGTCTGTGTTCTTGTTCTTCTAACAGAAAGATGATTTTTCCCCCCTCTGACTTCTTTTTTAGAATTCTCTTTGTTTTTCTGAAGTTTGGATGAGTGAAGCCTGGGTATAGTTATCTGGGGACTCAGCATAACTACCCAGGAATATGTCCTGGGGTCTGGAATTAATTTGAGAAGAAAACTTCATCACTGTTGCTTCAAGTATTTGTTTTATATCTTTTTACACTTCTTGCTACCTACGATGTTGCTCTTTCATTATTTTGGAATTTGTCCAGATTATGGCTGTGTGGCACTCACTCGTTACTGTTTGTTCATTTGTTTCATCTTTGTGTGACCTTTGTTTTGCAGCTGAGAAAGTCTCTAAAAATGCCCCTGAGCTCACGGGCTTCGGTTTCAAGTGTATGAAGCCCAGGAATGAACACGTCAGGGTCATTGCTCAGCTCTGTTTGATTCCTAATGCGCCCTTCCCATTCTACATCAGGTTACCACACCTCTGCTTGCACTGCTGGCTCTTCTTACCTATGGCCTACTTCTTCCATCAGAACTCTTGACATTATCATAATTGTTTGAAATTTTATATTAATGAAATTCCCAAATCATTGTCTTATGCAGAACTGGTTTCCATGGGTTTGCTCTTTTATTTCTTGTTTTAAAATTTTTCCTTTCTTTGTTATCTTTTTAATGATCCGTCTGTCTGACTGAATCAGAGAGGGTGTTTGCATGTTCTGTACCTCTTCATGGTTCATGGATGAAGCTGAGGAAAAGTAAGGGCTCTCCTATGGCTGGGTCCTCAGGGCTTATTCATCATTAAACCTGTCTTACTCATCCTCTAAGGATAAGCCTGTTGCCTTCTCAGTGACTCCTACATTGCTGTATACGAGGCATCTTCCTGGTGTCATCTTGTCACAGATTTTAAATCTCATTATATTCACAGTATACACTGCAGGGTTCCATAAATATAATTTCTATGAAGTATTTAATATATTTGACATTATTCATTCCCATGTTCTCCACTTTTAGCACACTGCTTTCCCTTCTTCCTGCTAGGCCCCCTTTTCCATTCTGCATTCTGTTACACACACAGGTGTAGGGATATGTGCATATATAAAACTCAGGACCCACAAATTAGAGAAAAACATCATATTTGCCTTTCTCTGTGGTGTGTGTTATTTCTCTTACTATGCTAACCTCAGGATGCATCTATTTCCCAGATAACGGCACCACTTCATTTTTCCTTAAAGCTTGATAAAATTCAGTTGTGTTCTTTGTCCATCTGTCTTTTGATGGGCAGCTAGACTGAGAGTGAAGCATAGCTGCTGTAGAGATCACAGCCGTGGACATGGATATGCAGCTCTATGGCATAGTGACTCAGGATGCTTTGGGTATGTGCTCACACTGTCAGTAGAGCAGGGTCATAACAGACCTCTAATATTTTGGGTTTTGGCTTTATTGTTGATGTTGAGAGACTTTGTACTCATCCCATGGCAGCAGGACTAAGTTATACACCTACTGATAGTGAATGTATTCCCTTTTCCACTGCACCATTGTTCTATGAGTTACTCATGAGCCACCCACAGTTTTATAACTCTTGGCTCAAAGGTAGGCCTGTAACATGGCTGTATGGAAGCTCTGAGTTCTTTACAAATACATTTTCAAGTAGTTTTTGTATGATTCATTTTTTTTCTATAATTTTATGGATCCAACTATGGAAAGAAAGAGAAGAAAGAAAGAAAGAAAGAAAGGAAGAAAGAAAGAAAGGAAGGAAGGAAGGAAGGAAGGAAGGAAG
>NW_021604638.1:3640176-3649293 GCF_004785775.1 Grammomys surdaster | reverse complement strand
ACAAACCTGAGGTTTACCTGCTAGAATGTAGTTATCGTTCTATTGCTGTGAAGAGAAATTATTATAAAGGCAACTCTTATAAAAGAGAGCATTTAACTGGGGCATTGGCTACCATTTCAGAGGTTAATTTATCATCATCCTGATGGGAAGCAGACAGGCATGGTGCCTGAGCAGTAGCTGAGAGCTTTACATCCTGATCCAAGGGAAGCAGGAAGAAAGAGGGAGGAAGGGAGGAAGGGAGGGAGGGAGGGAGGAAGGGAGGGAGGGAGGGAGGGAGGAAGAGAGGGAGAGAGGGAGAGAGAGAGAGACACAGAGAGACACAGAGATACAAAGACATAGGGAGAAAATGGGGTCAGGGGTGGGGTTCTGGACCTGGAGTCTGCTTTTGAAACCTTAAAGCCCACCCCAGTAACCAACCTACTCCCACAATCCTTTCAAACAGTTCATCAACTGTGAGCTAAGCATGGAAATCAGTGGCCTATGGGGGCCATGCTGATTCAAACCACCACGGGGGAAAATTGCTAACAAAGATAGATACTAAGATGAAAGTCAAGATTGTTAAATGGAAATGAACACATGAAATTCTGGTTTAGTTGTTAGAAGTTTTCAGATCAGTTGAGTGGAGGGGCACCGCAGATTGTAAACGTCAGAAGATTCAAAACAAAAACTAGAGCAGACTGAGAGAGGATGAGAGTATGAGGGTGAGTTCAAGACTTACCAGATACTCAGAAATCTGTAGTAAAAAAAGTGGAAGTTGATAGAGACGCATTGTTGAAAGAGAAGCTGGGAGGGGGCTCTTCAGAAAACACTGAAAAATGAAATCATATGCGAATCCATAAGTAATTTGGGAAATTTTAATGTATATTTTATGAAACTAATACAGAATCTCTTTCCTTATCTTTTTCAAGGACCAGGGAGTAGTTTTAAACTTTAATATTTTAAATTCAAAAGAAACTTCAATAAATCCACACACTTAGGTATTCTATAGATGACAGTTACAAGTCACACACAATAAAACTCAAGTCAAGAATAAATACATAAATAAAACATTCCGCCATGCGGCTGGGCACGTACCTCTGATGATAAAAATCGTTGCAAAATATGCATGAGGTCCTGAGTCTGAACCCCAGAATCATATAAACTAGGCATGCTTGAATAAGCCTGTACTTGCAGGATGTGGGAGAGGGAGGCAGTAGGACCAGAAGTTCAAGGTCATCCTGGACTACATAGTGAGTTCTAAGCCAGCCTGAGCTACATGAGACCCCATCTCAAGTAAAAAAAAAAATTAAGCATACAATAATTCTTAAAAAATAATCTTAGGATTGAAGACTAAATTAGTAATATAGCAGCAAACCATTCTGAAATGTATGAGAACTATATGTATTAAAATATTAAATGCAGTTAGCATTGTAGGCATAAGACTATAACCTTAAATATCTGTATCACTTCAATGTAAACAATCAATGTAAACAGGGAAACGATAAAGAGGCCGTTAAAAAGCTAGAAGTAAGCATAATTTAAAGGCAGCAAAGCAGCAAGGTCTGGGTATGACAACTGCCCTTGTGCCGTGCAACGCAAAAATGAAGGTAAGATAACTAAATTGGATAAGATAACTTTTTAAAAATTTTGCATAGGACAGGATTTCACAGCACCACCCACTCTTCCGTCACCCATTTTGTCCTCAAGGTGACCATGTCACCTTTAGGAACCCTGAACCCCCATCTGCTTCTGCTTTCCAAGTTCTGGATGGAAAGACGTGTGCCCGTGTACCTTTCTTACAAAGTAGTCTTTAGACAGGTGATTCAGTGACCTGGTGCACAGGAAATTCTGATCACCTTCAAATTACTTTATAGAGAAAGGCAAAAATATCAATGTAAGATTATTAAAATGATTCAGATAGCAGTTTAAGAAAGATAGTAAAAATGCTCATATGTCAATTCTTCCCCGGGACCATATAATTTTATGTTGTATTTAAAATAATATCCCTCACATAGCATGTAGTCCATGAGAATTCTACGTATCAGACATAAAGGAAGACACAGTCATCACGGTTATTATTCAAGCCACAGGAAGGAAGTGAATAGTCATATTCCAAATAAAAGATGTAAAACACAACAATTTCCCAATAATCAGCTTTCAAAGTAAGGTTGTGGGTTCACTTTTATTTGTTTCTAGATTCTGATGCAGCCGGATGTAAGATATTAAGCTTCTTGGCAGAGGTTCAGGAGATTTGGGAGCCTGGCAGGATGCTGTGTCTGCACCTTTTCGTTTAGAACCTTATCAGTGATCTCTTCCTAATGTCTGTCTACTGTTCTTACTGCTCGATTCTGGATCCGACTCTGTAACTCCAGCGCTCCTCAGTCTTGTCTTCAAATGATTGGTTTAATTGTTAACCAGATGATCGCTGAGATAACTTTGTGTCTTAAAAAATACATTGAGCAGCTATACTCAACAAAACTGAATGAGTTCCTTGATGGAACTCTTCTACTGGGGAGAAGTGGCAGGTCTATGTCAACACCTACCAATGTTTCCTGGTCCCCTGTACCTGCTCACCCGCCGTGGAGAGGAGAAACAGTACTCTAGTCCAAGTCTGTGCCCTGACTAACAAGACCTGACACCTGAAACTAAAATGATTTTAGTATCTTTCTGAAAAAGAGCGTATGCTGAGCCAAGTCCACATGCCTGTTAAGCCAGAATTCAGAAGGTAGACGCGGGAAGTTTGCTACAAGCCCCAGGGCTGCCTGGTCTATTTAGAGGGAACTCTTCTTAAAAATTGGCAGCAGTAGCAGCAGCAGCTATAACAACAACAACAACAACCTCAGACTTCAAAATACAACAACAAAAAGGATGCATGCTGGGATTGGGGTGTAGGCATGTGATCCCAGCTACTGTAAGGCTGTGGAAGTTGATGCAGGAGAATTGAAGTTCCAAGTTTGCCTAGGAAACTTAGCAAGAAAAAGTCAGAAAGTGGAAGACTATGAGCTCACGGACAGGGTTTAAAGCAAACAAACAATACACCAGGCCTTAAACATTAAACACACACAAATGCACACACACACACACACACACACACACACAAACTCTGACACAAGCATAACATTTATTAATGATAGTATCAGAAATCATCCTGAATTATAAAAAGACACACCCTACAGTGAAGCAAAGAGCTCTTGGCTGTAAGTCCTTTTCCAGAACAACCCCCCACCCCCTCAGATTAGCTTTTCCCTGTCATGTTTAGATAAGGAACTGCTCACAGAAGATGACAAAGCCAAGAGTTGGTGAATTTCCAAAAAATGTCCCAGTGCCTAGTGGCTGATCTCAGAGGCACACAGTCCATGAACCTTGGGCACTTGGATCTTAGACACCCAGGCCACCCAGGAGCTGGCTGAGTCTCTAGCACAAGCACACCCAGCCTTTCCCACCAGGGGGTCAATGCGGTGTGACAACATGAAATCCAAAGGGATCAAGGAGCTGTGGTCTCATCTCCACAGTGAATGGGTGACAGGAAAAGGAGTTATTCACAGTTGTTCACACAACTATGACTTACTAATGCTTTAGCCACAAGTGAGAGCAAGATCCAATGTGCCTGTGTACCTGCCTCGACGTAAACAGCTTCTGTGATAGCTAAGTGAGGAAGCAAACGTGACCCACACATAGCAACTCTCCAGTTTAAAGAGATGCTAGAGGTCTCCAGTGTTTTATGGTGATAGGTATTCCAGAGGTCGGGCAATGGGAAGAAGCCCTTGGCTTTTCTCTGATGTCTCCATCCGTGGCTTTAGGAAGAATTCCTGATGGATGAAGAATTCTAGATTGATTGAAGGCCATTCTTAAAATCCCCAGAGCTCCATAAAAAAGGAAAAGAAAAGAAAAAAAGAGAAAGGAAAAGAAAAAGGAAAAGAAAAAGGTACTGTTAGTACCTGGCTAGGTACTAAATGGCTTCCTAACCTCTTTTTTTTTTGAGGACTGGACTCATCCTGCCATTTTGCTAATGCCCACCCTTAAGCATTTACTAGAGATTAAATGAGGCAGTCCAACTAGTCTCAGCTTGTGAACTTTCAGAATCATGAGTTAAGTACATGTGCCTTCTATATAAAATTTATTTATTTTCATTTTATATGTATGGGTATTTTACCTGCGTGTATATTTGCATGTTTGGTGCCCACAGAGGCCATTGGAATCCCAGAACTGAGTTTCAGGTGTCTTCTAGCTTCCATGTGGTTACTGGGACTCAAACCCATGCTCCCCTGAAAGAGCAGCTAGTGTTCTTAACCACTGAGCCATCTCTACAGCCCCTAAACAGCCTTTCTTTGTAAACCCTGTTTGCTCCAGGTATTTCCTTAAAATAGTGACAAGTCTGATGTATCATGAGATTCAAATTTCAGAAGGGTAATTCTTGGATGCCGGGTATTGCTTGCTGGCTTTTCTTCCATTTTTTAGTCTGTTATCTGTTAACCATGGATTTTGGTGTCAAGCCCAGATGGACAGAGCTATCTAGGCTCAAGTTCAGATATGCTGTGTTTTAGTGAGCAGCCTTTCTCATTAAGTCAGGCAGGTCTACAGTCCTTGACATGGCCTTGAAAGTTCCCTATTAGTAGCCAGCTACCTATTATCTCTGCTTCTGTACTCAGCATTTTCCCCTAGAAAACCATCACTCATCTCTTAGTTGAGATAAACACCGTGTGTACTTATACACACTCTGATTATCCAGCCATGTCCACAGAAGCCAAGTTCTTTGGTCTTTACACAGCCTTCCGTTCACTCCCCTGTGCTCAACACAGTGACGGACACTAATTTCTTAGACTCAGAAGACTGAAGGCTCATGCACTGGCCCTCAGCTGGGCCAGTGTTACCCTATCTGGGACTGCTGACAAGGTATGAAAATGTTTTGATTGTCATAAATGAAAGATACTACAGGTGTGTAGTATTTACAAGCTGGGGAAGTATGCTGATCAAAAAATCTAAAATGGCAAGGATAGCTCAACCCTCACAAATGTTATTAATAAAAGAACCTTACAGAATAAACAGATTTTGTACTTTCCATATTACAAAATATACTCTATGCAGCTTAATCCACAAAGTCCAAGGCCTCCGGGCTCTCCTTGGCTTTTTATTGAAATCTGTGGCATTGGATATGCAAGCCTCAGATGCCCGACTTTCAGCTCACCTCAAATCCTCCGTCTTGGACTCTAAAATATGTGTTGACAGGGTTGGTTTTGCTCTTGCCTTGTGTTCTGTTTGTCTCAGCTTGCAGGAAGACAAGTAGAAGCTCCTACTGTAGAATTAATTGAAATTTAACACCTCCTGCCTAAGTCAGCTGGCTAAAGTTGTGTATGCAAGAAGTTCACCACCCAGTACACCCAATGTGATTAAGATCAGCAAACAATTGCAAATCACGTCGCAGAATAAATCAATTAGAGACCTGTGCTCGCCCGTGTGCTTGTTGTTATTAATTACCCGGTCATACTCCCCAAACTGTGTTTTAGAAATAATTGAGTTTTTAAAGCACTCTTGGAGCACAAAGAAACTTCTTCTCAAAGGACAGAGGAAAGAGGAGGAAAAAAATAAGTCTGAAACTCAGGGACTTTGTTTACCATCATAAACTAAAACACAACAGTGTTGTGAGTGAGAACACTAAACAACAGTGAATGAAGATTCCAGGAGGGCACGCAGAGTGTGTGGGGGTGGGGAGGGGAGAGGAGGTCTGTGTAGGCGAGCATTCATCTTCTGCATCTGATAGCTGGATGCAGGGATATGGAGTGGAAGACAGACAGGAGTGGAAGGCGAGTATAAATGAAGCCTATTGGTGTTTATGCTAACAAATATATGTCTTGATGTTTATACAAGCCCTGAGCATGCATATACATAGCATAGCACATACAATCTGCTTGCTTGGTTAGTAAATTCAGCACACGATCATTGTCTAACTCTTAAAAGACAGAGGTACTCCTAGGCTTCCCAGTCCTGCGTGCCTGTTCTTCTGTTCTGTTAATTCAGGCTATCTTTTTCTTGTCTCTCCTTTGTTACCTGGAAACTCCCCAAATGTAGTATACAGAATGTATCAAACTGTATGGAATATTAACTTGAAAATTAGACAGACTCCCAAAATTAATAAAAATCAGGAAAACAATGAAAAGATTAGTAAAGACACAAAATTAGAGCACTATGGAAAATGACCATAAGTTAGATCGAAAGATAGATAAACGGAAGCCACAAAACTTTGACTAGCATGACAGGAAAGCAAATGCAAGTGTTCACAAAGCAATTGAGAAGGAAATTCAGGAAAACTCAGCCATCAACCAGTTTAAAGTTTCTCATGAAACTACGGAGGTTGTTTTTACATGAATAAATTGTGCCCCGGAAATTTATCTCAAAGACAAGTGAACAGGTTTACAGAAATGCACAGTGAAGCGTGGGGCATGGGATAGCGCATTTGTCGTCAACTGGAAACAACTCAGGAGTAACCAGTTTAATGAACAGCGAACCTGCGTCATGGAGTAGGACTATGGGAAAAGGAAGCCAGCGGTGCACACAAGTGTGCGATTCTGCCTGTTTGAAATGGTAAAGAATAACTTGTGACTATGACGAATATAAAACTTTAAATTCCCCACCCTTAAATCATCTACTTGATCGGTAAAGTAATGAACAGAACAGACAGTTCTCAAAAAAAAGAAGTTTCAGTTGTCGTTAAAAGCCTGAAAATGTGTCCTGTACTCTTAGCCATCAGGGAACTGCAAATCAGCATAGCTTTGAGGTTCTATCTCCATGAAATCAGAACAATGGTTTCCTGAAGAAAACAAATACCTCAGTGCTTCAGGGCCCTGGGAAGGAGGAACCTGCTGCTGGGATTGGAATTTGGTAGTTTCCACAGAAATGAGTGTAGAAGTTCCTCCAAAACAAAAACTGGATCTCCCCTCCTGTGATACCCCGTGGACATGCAACCTAAAAACTCTGTGCGCCACAGAGATGTCTGTACACCTATGATTATAACTGCACTGTCTGCTTTAGCCAAGACATGGAACCAGATAACTGTCAACACATGGACATGTAAAGAAAATGGAGTACATTCACAGTGGAATTTTATTGAGCTGTGAATGCTAATGAAATTATGAGAGTCATAGCAAAATAAATAGAACAAGCGACTGCTGCATTAAATGAAAGAAGCCAAACATGGAAAAATAAACTCCATGTTTTTCCTCATGTTCAAAGCTTACGCTTGCTTCTGTGTGTGTGTGAGTGTGTGTATGTTTGTGTGTGTACGAGAGTGTATGTGTGTGTGAGTGTGAGTGTATGTGTGAGTGTGAGTGTGTGTGAGTGTGTGTGTACGAGTGAGTGTGTGTGTGAGTGTGTGTATGAGTGAGTGTGTGTGTGTGTGTAAGGGTGTGTATGTGTGTTGGACATGAAAGTAGAAAGGGGACACACTGAGAGGGAAGGAAGAGTTCTGAAGGGAGAAGAGAAAGAAATGTGATTGATGCTTCAGGATGGTGAATGTGGGAACTCTGTAGGGAAGAAGGGAACCAGACAAAGGAGGAGGGGAAAACCAGGGAGGGAGTCAGCAGCAGAGATGTACAATAATATATATTATAATAGATAATAAACTATGTGAAATATAATATATCATATATTCATGTAACATATATAATATACACATTATATATTAAGTACACAATATGTAAATATCTTAATTAATGTATTAATACAGTATATAATACAATATATTACATGTGTATATATGGAAATACTACAATAATACCCACTTTTTTACATCTTCACAAAAAAAATTAAAAATTAAGGGGAATAAAGCAGAAGTAGAAGATTTTGGTGACCCAAGGCCTTAGCAACTGAGCTTGGAGAGGAGCAAATGATGCTGGGGTAAGGGGCGGGGCCTAGGGGTGAGGTTATCAGATCTTATCAGAACTTCTGTGTAGAAAGAATGCCCTGACTTGATTGTGGTGCTGAGCTCTTCCCTCTTCATGCGGTGACTCACAGGAGTCACACAATTAGCATAGAAGAATGCGAGTCAGGTTGCAGGTGTGTAAATAGATCCATAGATATTTTTTTTTGAGCCACAGTTCTGATTGACACTCTTCTGAAGACATTTCCTAACAAGACCAAAGGCCGAGCTTGACACTGGGTGTGCAGCATCACCCAGCACATGCACACTGATAATTGTCCCGAATTTTAAAACTAAACTTTCAGATGATCCCAGAAGAAGATTTTCCTGTGAATGCCAGGGGTGACGTTAAAGCCGAAAGCAGCTTATGATTTTGTCTGCAAATGAAGCGATAGACTACATTATGCTGCTTTTCTGTAATAATTATTTACGGGCATTTTTTTGGTTATGCTTCAAAAGATAAAGTCCCTGTCAAATTGGTGTGCTGTGATGCACTTTGAAAGTTTGGTTTCTATTATCTATGGAGCCGTTTTGCAGGGTGCTTCTTTCTGACGGTCGCTCTCGCAGGCTAGTGCAGACCTTCTTGAAACTAAACCACAGCACTTTCCGCAGTGGCATTACTATGGAGCTTGAATCTCCCATGGTGCTCTGGGAGGCAGAAGACAGCGTCAGCAGAGAGGGCCAGCACAGAGGGTGATGCCGGGGGACCTGGGGTCCTGCTTGTTGTCAGTTGAAGGTTTCTGAGTAATTGACAGGTACACATAGGTGCCAAGCAGATGCTGCCTCTCTTCAGGCTCCCGGTCTGTTCTTTTGTAAAGAACAAGCTTGTCTTGGGGGTCAGCTGCCACCCCTGTGTCTGTGTAAGTTAAATAAACCAGCAGAAAGCCCTTCGAAACTCTGGTAATGTATTCGCTGTCAGTCTCAGGTTTGGGCATTTTATCTTCTGTGGCTTCTAAGATTTCCAAAAGGGGGAATTGAGAGGAATCGAGACGGCATATGTACCAGAGACTGCCGGGAGTCAGAAAGCCACACATTGCCTCCAAACTTTACATCATTTTTTTTTTAATTAGAAAAGATTAGATTTGAGATGTAAGAAACTGTACTGACTTTTCCCTAGTAGATTATTTCTTGCCTTTATAAAAATCAGACTAATATTACTTTATAGATGCCAAAATAACTGGCTACATTTACTTTGACGTTTAATATGTCAATTTATCACATCTGTT
>NW_021604638.1:3639614-3640076 GCF_004785775.1 Grammomys surdaster | reverse complement strand
GAGAGAGAGAGAGAGAGAGAGAGAGAGAGAGAGAGAGATGTTTAAGGCAGCCAGCGAGAGTACTGAATGCAGCAGTTGTAAGCTGCCTGGCGTAGATGATGCAGGGCCAGGAATTGAACTCAGGTTTTCTGTAAGAGCAACAGCTGTTCATAACCACTGAAGGCCCCTCTAGACCTATTTGAGCCTTTTAATTAATCAAAATGAATTTAACTTCTTTGAAATACCTGAAATAAGCATATTATCATCATCACCATCACCACCACCACCACCACCACCACCACCATCATCACCACCATCACCACCACCACCATCACCACCATCACCATCATCACCACCATCACCACCACCATCACCACCATCACCATCATCACCACCATCACCACCACCACCACCATCACCGTCACCACCATCACCATCACCATCATCACCACCATCACCACCACCACCACCACCATCATCACC
>NW_021604638.1:3593099-3639214 GCF_004785775.1 Grammomys surdaster | reverse complement strand
TTTGCTAAGGTAAAAGAATTTTTTACTACATTTTAACTGCACCACATCAAACCCACACATTGATTTAGAAAGAAGATTCATTTTTTCTTAACGTAGTCAGGGTGATGATGTATTTCTCCATTTATTTAAGTTTTCTTTTTATGTCCATCAGTAAAGTTTTATGATTTCTTCAGAGCAATCAGGTAATTACTGGTTACAGCTATTCCTAAAAAAATTTTTATAACTGCTTGCTACTTCAAATTGAACCTCCAGCTCTGTTCTCCAAGAGGGTGTATTGATTTACGTATGCGGCGTCTACAAGAATACATCTGTTTTTCTGTTTAGACCAGAGGAGGAGGAGAGGCTTGAATTGCAGTTGAGACCCTTTGAGAAAGTTCTAAGTATAATGTTGATTATGCAAACCCAAACAATAGAAGCCTTCCGTCAACTCATGGAGGGAAGAGAGTCACCCCTGGAGTCCGTCACGTGGAAAATTTCTCATTAGTGTATATTGTTATGTAAAGTGTATTTTCAACCAAACATTTCTGACTTCACTTGTGTTTTTGTGAACACTGTCCAAAAGAAAGTATATTTAAACCCTCACTGCTGAATCTATCCATTACAGAGAACAAGGATCAAAATTTCCTAGAATCAGAGAAATTGAGGACACAATTGTTTGAGGGTGCTAACTTGCAGTTTCTGAATTTATCCCAAGTTTCTCTTATTTGCTCATGGTGACTAAGGGAGTGTCTGAGTTTCTCTTATTTGTTCATGGTGACTAAGGGAGTGTCTGAGTTTCTCTTATTTGGTCATGGTGACTAAGGGAGTGTCTGAGTTTCTCTTATTTGGTCATGGTGACTAAGGGAGTGTCTGAGTTTCTCTTATTCGGTCATGGTGACTAAGGGAGTGTCTGATTGGGGTTTATGGAGTGGGAACAAAAACTCTGTAGAACAAGCCTTTCTCCCTGGGGTCTTGTAAATCTCACAGTGACTGTGAGGTGAACAGAGAGTTCCCTGTGAAAAGTTAATTATTGACAGGAGTTATTAATTGTTCCCAAGGCTCCCAGATTTCCCTCTGCAATGATAATCAGAGGGCTCAGGTTTCAGAGCCGTCTGATCAGAATCTGTAAATGTAGCCAACACTAGTCAGGGGAAGACGTGTCTTCATAGCATTGATCTTAATGAAAGCTTTGGCAAGACCCAAGGGAAGTAGATTTGCCTTATGTTTACATTGCTAAATGTGACGTTGCCTTTTGCCACCACATACTTAGATCAAACCAGCGGGATGGGGCAGTCATTATTTAGAAAGTCAATGGCCTGCTCCTGGGTTAAAAATCAAAATCCTACTAATTTTGTCCTAAGTAGTTTTTTAAACCATTGAAAGACATGAGGCCAACGCCAAGCCAAGTGCAAAAGTCACATTTTAAATGTCAAGATGAGTTATCACATCAATAAAAAGAGATTCTTGGTGGTCTGTGCAGATTCATAAGAGAAGTGATTATTCCGGCACAAAATTGAAGCCTTTACTACAGAAACACCAAGTAGAAAATTCCATGTTTTTATCATTAGAAAAAGCACTTTCTGCCAAAGAGTGGACCAGGAGTGTCTGGAAGAGTACATGGGGCACAGTGTCCAGTTTCCATATGTCGAATAAACGTTCACGTGTAGTGATTTCCTTGGATTGGGGTTGAAGCATCTCTCCTGGAAGAAGAGAGAGGACCAGAAGAGTCAGGGTGTAAAGCAAACAGACAAGTCTCATGTAGTAAAAACTCAGAGGGCTTACATGGCCACTGCTCACAGTTACACATGCAGTGGTGATTTCTGGAACAGTTGCTCAGCCACCTGGGATCCCAGCAGGGGACTTCAGAGTTGCAAGCTTTATGAGTTCACCCAAAATGAACACCTTGGTGACAGGACTGACTCTGAATCACCCACGCTCCTGCAAGTGGACTTTGGAGGTACGTGTCCTTTGGTCTGTTCTAGAACTCCAAATCACGTGAGTGATGTTTGTTTGTAACTCCACAGAAAAAGCCACAAAACTCTGTTGCTTCTGTGTGTGTGTGTGTGTGTGTGTGTATGTTGCCCCCGAGAAAAGAAAAAAAATTGGCTACTCTCCCAACTAACTCTATTCTAACAATCCACATGTTGTCTCCGTTTGCTGTTGGATGAATTATGTCCTTCTAAAAGGGTCCGCTGAAGCCTTGGCTTTCCAAGACCCTTAGGATGTGAGGGTGGGAGGTTGTGAGTTGAACCCTAATGCTCAATAACTAAGACTCTTTATAAGCAGCAGGTATTTGGACAGAGAGAGATTAGAGCAGGAGGATAACACGAAAGAGCGAAGATAGACATGTAGATGTATCCTTTGGGACCGGGCAACTCAGGTCACATGATCCAGGCATTTGACTAGCTGTAGATTTCTAGAATGATCTCCTCTGTGCTCCTCTTCCTAGTTCTTCTCATCTGCAATGAGAAAATGTAAGGGGAGGAGGCACTGCGTCTGAGAGAATTTAAAATTCCCATACCCAAGCTAGAACTTCTGTTGCTGTATTATCAGATTGTAATGTTAGCTGTGTTCCTGGCTGTGAGGGAGCATCCTCACTTTCTATTCGCTTGACAGGCAAAGCTGGAGAGACCATCTCCATGAGCTGCTTGGGCTGGGATTCACTCTCTTGGTGACTTGTCTCTGCTCAAGTCTAATAATGTCCACTTTCAATTTCCTTCTTTTCTTGTTTCTGAGGTAAGATTTGATCCTCATCTTCTGGGTCATTTCTCTTGATTCTCCAAAGGACTGGCTTGAATCAGGAAAAAACATACTCCTCGGAGGTGAAGAAATGCATGCATTCAGAAGGGATATTTTTGCTGTGCTGTCCTAAGCTGGTGGCTGTTGTCTTTTTATCATGTTGGCACCATTAGGTACATGGGTGTAACACTTTTGAGTGTGACAGTATCAACAGCAGTGGTCCAGTATTGCTCATCAACCTGATGTCTTTCTATGATGCTCTGACAGGCTACTGGTGACCGTGTTATCATTGCTTTGATTCAACTATCCAAGGCCAAAACCAGGAGGCTGGCATATTCCTGACTTACTGTGCTGCTTCTGGATCTTTAACTGGGCCTTTCTGTTCCAGGACTCAGATTACTCTTACTAAATGATCTAATGATGACTAAGAGTTTAAAAACCAACACAGGTCATCCTAAAGCAATCTATGCTGCTTCTTCACTTCTGCATCTGACCCTTTCAGCTTGATATCTGCATCCTGCATCTTTTGCTTCTCACAACATCTCTGGGGCTGAAGAGATGGGTCAGCACTTAAGAGGACCCAAGTTTGGTTCCCGGGACCCACTGCAGTAGCTTACCATCATGTGCAGCTTAGGGGATAAATACATTTCTTCTCTGGCCTCCATGGGAACTCATGTCCATATACATGCACACACATACATGCATAAACTTAAAAATTATTCAAATTTTAAAAGAATACTCTTACCAATTTAGTTTTCCTTTTCTTCTACTTTGCCTATTTTCCCTCTTGCCTAGATTGTATATTTTCTTTAAGGAATAAAACCAAACTTTAACTGTTCCTTCAACGTGAATTTTGTATAGAGCCAAGCTAACATAAGTGAGATTGGCAAATGGGCTTGGGATGAAGAAGAGCAGCAGCAGCAGCAGCAGCCCTGGGCTATCCCTCCTGGGCTGGTGTGTGTGCCTCTCCCCTCACTGTTAGACTTGCTGACACCACTTTGGTACCTGGTGTCATCTGGTGAGTTCTAAGATGTTCTTTAAAAGGATCAGGTGATAGAGTCAGGCCTCCCACTGTCTGAAGGTCTTGGTGGCGCTTTGTCCTTGGGCCCTCCTGGGGCAGCTGCCCTCCATCCATATGCAGGCGGTGAGAGCTCCCCCACCATGCCTTGTTGCCTTTCATTATTCAACACCGAGGCAAATGCCATGTTTATCATTTATGGAGCACAACAGGTCATTGCTTTTGATTCCTGTCTGATCTCAAAGGGCATTAAACATTAAACTGAGAACAATATTCAGGCTGAATGCGGTGCACCACAAGGGGGAGAGTCGTGTGCTCAAAGACGTCTTGTCTTTATTAAATGAAGCTTCCCTGCAAGGGGATGAAGCAATCTTATTTCATAGCCCTTTATTCTGTTTCTTTAAGTGACAGAATACCAGATATTGGTTTATAATATCATTGAAGATCTACTATACATTTAAAATTGTTTTCAGAGGTCTAATTCATTTCTACAAGTATTGATCAATCGCCTTCCATATCCCTTACTCTGCTCTATGTATACAAGGGGGCTACAAATGGAATCTGTGCTCTACAAACTATCCTCAAATGACTTAATGGGAGGATTAGAGAAAGGCCTGTTGATATATACAAAGCAATCAAAGAACAAGACTCAGAGGACTGAGAAGGCCCACAGAGGGCTATGCACACTGTCTTTGACATGGATGTGGCATTCCATGAGTGGTATTGAGTAATCACAAATGCCTTCAATGCTCCTGTCAACTGCTGCCTCCAATCAAAATGGTCTACCTTGTAAATGAAGTTATATTGATGATAAATCGATTAATAATTTTACTTGGATATCATCTGTATCTTCTTGGCAAATAGCAATAACGTGGCGTCACAGATTTACACACAGGGTGGTTAGGTCACATTGCAAACCCTGATTATGACACAGTAGGAAACCAGAAACAAAGCCTTCCTGGGCTGGTGAGAGGGTTCTACAGTATTCTTTGAGCCTCTTGTCTTTTTCAGTTGCTCATAAAGTTTACAATAAAAGTTTTGCCCTTTTCTATTTGCCTTGATATTCCAGATGGCTATTTTCACCACAGTCTCATATTTCAATTGTTGTAGATTTCACAAGACTCCACTTAGCACACCCCTTCAGGAATGGAGGGCCAGGGCAAAGGAATGGCCTTACCTCAGAGTCACACCCTTTTTATCAAGTGAGCCTCATCTGACAATAGGCTGAGATTCCTGACACAGACAATGTGTGGAGGGCCATGCCATCTGCCCCGCACCCCCATTTATGCATCTTTGACTAATACTTTTGCTCAGGGCACCCAACAACCTCTCTTTCTTCAGCCCTCAGTGTAGCTCTCTTCTCTGGAGTCCGTAAGCTTTGCTGCCATGAGATCATCAAATGATCCCATTGTATCTCAAGTTTGGCCCACAGCACCTACTGTTGGAGAAAAGCAGATGCTGATATATTTTGAACAGGATTAAAGTGAACATTATGAGAAAGAAGGGTGCCGAAGCAGAGAAGCCAATTTTTTCTTAAATGCCCAGGAGAAAAGTGACCTGTTCTAATTGACAGAACTGTATTCCATGGCTACCCTGAGCTACAAGCGAGACTGATGGCATACTGTGCAGCCCGGATATATTGTCCTCTTAAACAAAATATGAGATTGCCTTACTTTTCCAAAGGATCCTCAGAGGGATGTGCACTGGGGAGAACTGACTGTCGAAGCCATCAGGAAGAATAAGCAAGGCTGCCAAATGCTCTTTTTATCTGGCACGTTGTCTGCACACACAAATATTGAGGCTCTACCAATAGGAAATGGGAGAATGATGAAGGTAGATAAGCAAATATCAGTATTTGTCATATACAAAATATAGTGGTATAAGTAATTAATATTAATGAAATCTTGACTATGCATCAGGCATTGTGCTATGCATGTTTATATGTACCAGGTGACTTCATTTTCTCGATAATTCTGTCAACTAAAATCTATAGTTCTTTAGAACTCTCAAGTCATTGGTGTTCCGTGAACCCTAATACATTGGTTACCACATTTCCTTGTTGGAATAGGCTTAAGAAATTTGTACATATTTTAAATGCCACCTCCTACATTGTCTAGATGAGTTTCTCAATGACATCATTGCTAAACTCCCTTAACAGATGGGTCAACTGGGGCCCAGAGGATTTAAGTTACTTCTTGGAGGTAACGCAGCTGCTATGATGTGTGACTTGGATTTTCATCACATCAGTCTGACCCCTTCACACACTCCAGTCAGATGTCTGATACCCAGCCCTGGTTCAGTTAAGAGAGCTCAACTCTGGGGCACCCTATCTCATATGCAGTTCAGCCTCCTCTGCCTTTATCCTATTTTAGACAACGCCTTTGATGACATAGGATGAGAAATCAACTTTTCACCCTTGCAGGGTGCACAGGAATGGGAATAGACAGCCAGGTATCCGCCAACACAGAAGAAAAATGAACATCAGTGACATTGAATAGTCATAAGAGCAGCACATGACATCTGTAGGGAAGGAAGGGACACTGTCTACATCAAACCACAGGCATCCCAGAGCTTGAAATCAATTATTAATGTCACAAGTTGCTAAGATGGGCTCTTGAGAGCCATTTGATGATATCATAACTCCTTTAATATTCTGATGACTTAACTTCAGGTAAGGAGACGTAAAGCTAACGTGGGCAGAATCTCTATGCCATCCTTTCAGGTTATGTGCCTGTGTCAATGTCAGTGTGTAGGCATGTCCGTATGTGTGTCGTGAATGTCAGTGTGTAGGCATGTCTGTATGTGTGTCGATGACTGTAGAAGGCCAGAGGCACCAGATTTCCTGGAGCTAGAGTTACAGGTGGTTGTGGGCTACCCATTGTGGGTGCTAGGTTTCTGGAAGAACAACACATGTCCCTAACCCCTGAGCCACCTTTCCAGTTACACTTATGCTGCTTTGACTCTATACTAAATGATATTTAGTTTGTTCATAAAGTTTTAATTTCAGCATGTCCTAGAACTGAGGATTAATCTGTTCTTTTCAGCAGGGTCTGGGATCAGTTACAGGCTGCCTCGTCTTCACAACTGGAGTTGCTGGTAGCTCATCATGGCTTCCATGTCTGATCTGTGTTACAAAGAAATGTTTGGGGCGCAAGGAGAAATAGACAGAGATAGAGAGATAAAGAGATATAGAGAGATGCAGATATTATTGACCATAGGAGTAATAAAGCCTTTCCATATGGAAGAGATATGTAACCCCATCCATCAGCGTGAGAACTTCTACTCACAATGAATGGCAGAAAACCTTGCAGAGTAGGAATCAGCCTTCTTGAGGAAACATCCTTCCGTTCAACCATTTAAACAAACAGTTCATATCCTTTTTCATGCACAGAGCGCTTATTAAGCATTCATGGTACTTCTAAGACCCTTCCCCGATGGTATCAGGTTTAAACTTGAAGTCCAAGAAACTGACATTTACTGGTATTTGTGTGGATAAAGTCCCTCAAGTCTGATGTCACCATCTTTAAGGTCAGTTCTAGCTCTCTCTACCTATGAACTGAAAAGAGCATCGAACTTCATCTCCTTATGTGACCAACACAAACCAGTTGGTCATATGTGCCCAACGTGTCCCATTTAAAAGGACACTGGGGATCGTAGGCAGATCTGTAGATTTCTTAGAGTACCACTTGCCTACAGTCATTGGGGAACATAGAATGATGCCCAGTTTGGGCTGTCACTGTCTCTGTAGTCCTAACCTGTGGTGTTTCTGCAATTATAACCCTCAGAGACCTTTCATACTCACAACAAACAAAAATAAACAACAGCAAACAAAGCTTTCTTCCTCTTTCATATAGCATCATAGAGACCACATCAACAAAACCTTGCAAACCCCACCAAGTTAAACCTCTCCTAACTCCAGTTTCATTTCAAATTGCTAGGGAATAGCTTTCTAATCCCTAGAAGCCCTGTTGCATACTAGAGGGGGCAAAGAAACCAAGAACTCATGGTCCATTATCATCCTGCTGAGATCTTCATGAAGAACTTCTCAATGATAGACTGAGAGACTTAGCTTCCTCAATAGTGCTTTCTCCCACACAACTGTCTGTATACAGCCTTTGCCTGTAAGCCCTGTCTCTGCTTATGTACCATTCATGATCTAAAGAGGCTTCAGAGTCTTCTGGTTTGTGAGTCACTTGTTCCTGGCTTCTTTAAACTTAGTATGTGTTTTCTTTCCCTTGTCTTTGCTCTCTCACATTTTTTATAGCAGGTAAAGAGGAGAAACCAGGAAGCCTTGGGTGCCTATGACTCTCTTCAGTTGGACCACCCGTCACTCTCGGAACATTTTTATTTCCTGCATTAGCTCCGATGGCACTCATGAGGGTCCCCTTCTCTTTGGTTCCCAATAACATTCTCTTCATTGTGTTACATAATGCTCCACTCTCTCCTGGGCCCTTACAGGAGTCCTCCTTGAGCGTTGCCCACTGTCAACCAAGGATTTCTTCTTTCTGAACACTTCCAGTTTCTCCTACTGCTCATCCTGAAGCCATGTCTGTGCTTGGCTTGGCAAGGGTGTTACAAAAACATCCTTGATGACCAACTAGACTCCATGGACCAGTTATAGTACCTCTATGCCCTAAAGCAATGACATCCATGTGGCGATTCTGGAATTTGTTCAGATTTGGAGAGCATCACTCATTTCTGCTTTACTTGGCATGAGGAACAGTGCCCCAAAGGCCAAGGGAGCCATCATTTCAGGGATTGCTCACACAGCCTCCAGCAGGCCGCACTGTTACATTGGACAGCCTTGCATGGCTTTTCCATGCATATTGGCTTCTTGATATCAGTGCTGCTGTGTTGTGAGGGCAAGTAAAGAAGAGGAAGAAGGAGAAAAAGAAAGAAGAGAAAGACAGAGAAGGAGGAGTGGACAGGGACAGAGAGAGAGAAAGGGTGGGGGGAGAAAGAGAGAGATCTGCAGTAAGTTCTCATCTTAGAACTTATCTATTTCATTTCTACCTGAATTTATTGGTCAGAACATCATCAATGAAGTATCTACACAATGATGGTGTGATGTGATGATGAATGTAGCCAGTCTGAGAGAGGCTATGTATTTACAGATTGATCACAGTAATTAGTTTTGATCTCAGATGTGGATTTAACCCCTGTTCCTGCTTCCTGGAACCTGTGCAATGCTTATCAGATGAAACTGCATCTCAGGTCCTTCCCTTGAGACAAGCCTTATTTTGACATAGTAAACATAGCTATCTGAGTCCAGTTGGGGTGTGAACAAAATACCTTAGAGTGTGTAACTTATAAACAACCAAAGTAGATACTCACATTGTTAATCTGGGAAGTCTAAGGTTGAGGCATAGACTTAGTGTTTGCTAGGGCCATTCTTTATGCTTCAGAGATGTCACCATCTCACTGCATCTTTCAAAGGTAGGAAGATGGAAAAGCATCCTTAGGCCTCCATTGTTAGGGCATCAATCCCACTCATGAGGGTGCAGTCTCCGTGACTTAACTACCTCCCAAAGTCTCCATCCTTCTGGAGGGAAATTATTAAGAGAGATTTTAGTAAAGATGTTAAGCGTGAGGGTTTAAAGAAATAGCAGTGCTTGGGAAAACAGTAAAGTAGCACCCGAGAGCACAGTGCGGGGTTCTCAGAGAAGAGCAGAGAAGGCTTCATCTTCTAATGCCAATCACTGCACAGGAGACTCGGTTTCGGCATACAGGGCTGGAGGAAACATACTGAGACCATAGCAAAAGATTCATTAACCATTCTCCTTATTTGGGACTGGTCCTTCACATAATTTTATTTGTTCAGACCAGAATATCAGTTAGATATTTTTTTCCCCAAAGTGAGCAACAAACTGAAGCCAAGCCTCTGAGACTCACCACCCTCAGAACTCAGAGCAACACAGACAAGGAACATGGAGTGACCTCAGTTATAGTGGTGACAGAGTAACCCAGAAGATGCCAGTGAAATGTTAACTGATGGCCCAGACTTCCAAAGACCATGTAACCCAACTCTCTTTTCTGTTCATGAGAATCCTGCAGTAAGTGTCTCTGGGCAGTCTGGATACTCATATGCCCATGGACTCCGGTATACTCTTCCTTGAGACAGTATCTCTCACTGAACATAGAGCTAGGCTAGTGGTTAGCAAGCCTCAGGATGCTTCTGTGTCTAATCCCCACTGCACTTGGAGTACAGGTCCATGCATAGCCACATCTTGTTCTTTTTTTTAAGGAGTGCAGTTCTGAGATCTGAAACAAGGTCCTCATGATTAGTCAGCAAGTGCCTTATCCAGTGAACAATTTCCCCAGTACCAATACATATCTTCATAGGCTTACAGAGACTGAAATTAATTTTAATTAGTATTTTATGTGACAATATTAAGTCTCATGTCTTGGTGGAGCTGTATATAGTCATGGAATTTGTTTACAGAATGTAGCCAATGTAGTGAGAATTTTCTAGAATTCTAGAATTACTACAAGTAATAATATTGCTATAAGCAATAACATTATGGCCATATAACAGCACATATCTGCCTCTTGCCCCGCTTCTTCAGAGCACTTAATGCAGCCCTGAGCACTGGACAGTGCCAGTGCTTTTCCTCTGTTGCCTTACAACTATCATAGGCTGGAGTTCATATGCCTGGACAGATGTCATTTGGGATCCTATCTTCATCAAGGAGGTGAAAATGTAGACCATGTTAACCATTACTGAGGTCAGTTGATAGAGCAGCTATCCCACTCCTGGGCATTTACCCAGAAGCCTCACAGTGACACCCACAGCCTTCTTGTGTGTCAGTGTTTATCAAGCCCTGTTTCACAACAGCGAAGCCAGAGACACACTCTCATTATCTATCAGCAGAGGAAGAGCTGAACAGAGTGGGGTTTCTATGTATAGCAGCAGCCTTTAGAATAACGGTATGTTATCTTTCAGGAAAATAAATGTGACTATGGGCTATTACATTAAGGGACTCGAGTCATTTGTGGTTCTTAGACTTCATGCAGATATGTAAAATGTAGTTATACAGAAGACTTGAATTCAGAAGTAAAATTGTGACAACAGAAACTAACGGGAGTGGGTGGGGTCAAGAAAGGGTAAGGTCCCCGAGGCATAGACTGAGGCACATCCGTATGCAGGAAAATAGCTGCACATAGCCAAGTACAATAACGACAAAGGACTCAAAGGTCTGTCTGTCCTGTGACTTCCTTCCTGACACCTGACCTCTTTTTCATTTCCAGACTTGGTGTGACCATGGGTAAGTGCCTCTCTGGCTTCCTTTACTCATCTTCAGAATGAATACACTGAGCCACATGATATTTTGAAATCATACTTAGATGCAACACTGAAATTCTATGTCGTTCACTAAATAATATTTATCGGTGACATTGTCTACCGAACACTGTTGTTGAGTTTGGGTAATTAATACTTATATCCTTAAAGGTCACAGTCTGCATTAGGGAAGAAGGGCAAAACAGACAGACAGACAGGCAGGATGGCAGAAACATTCACACACACACAACACACACACACACACACACACACACACACACACACACACACACACAGAGAGAGAGAGAGAGAGAGAGAGAGAGAGAGAGAGAGAGAGAGAGAGAGAGAGAGAGAGAGAGTAGAGAGTAAGATTGGGTAATAGAAATAACCTAGAAGGGAGATAAGAGAAACAGGTTTATGGTATTTTAGAAACACATCTTTCACAGCAGGACGTGAGTTTAAAAATGCACACACTTGAGGATATGGGAGAGAAAAGAATGTGTACAATTTAGCGTAACCTTCTTGGTGACTGAGAGAGGAGCTAGGGAGGCACACTTAGCATTACCAAAACCAATAAGGAAAGAAACAGCACACCACGGGAAACCAACATCTCATCTCAGGACAAAGTCAATCGATAGCCACCAGCAAGTGCCGGCAGCACCAGATCATAGAGCTTAACGGGTCCTCCCTGGGACCAGCATCCTGGGTCTGTCTGTCTGTTACGACAGTGGGGAAGTTAAGAGTTGTGGGCATCTGTTACTTACAGCTTTCCTAATATTTCCATTTTAAGACTTCCTCGTAGTGTGGTCCTTGCCATTCCAATGTGAAATACTCACTCTCCAGTTGCTAAAGTATGCCTCTATGGCTTAGGCTCTGCCAATCAGACTCAACATTATGGAAAGCGATTTGGGACATTAATCCTGTGAGGAAAGAGCCAGGACACTCAACTGTCCCCTTGATATGTATCCCCGCAGGACTATGGAGGCAAGGTGGCTTCAGTAGGGAGTGATAAAAACTGCTTTCCAGTCTCAGCTGGTCACAGTGCTGAGTGATGTTGAAAGGATATTTTTCTAAGAACCTATTTTTCATGTTCTTTTTAAAAATAACCCTGTAAAGTTACTCAATATTATGTATTATGTTTGTCCCAGGTAACTGTCTTGAACAAATTCCAAGTTTGTAGCCAAGATCACTGGCAGAAGCAGTCAGTAAGTGTGTACTTGTCATCACACATACACACACGCACACATGCACACACACACACACACACAGAGAGAGAGAGAGAGAGAGAGAGAGAGAGATTACTGCAGGGATAATTTAAGGAGTGAGCCGAATAACTTATTATTTGTGTTGTTAACAAATTCTCTGTTATTGCGAGTGGGAGATGTCAGTGGGGAATGCATTGATTTTACTAATATCTTCGACATGTTTTTAAAATTGAAATTACAGGACTTAAATGCATGGCCTCACATGCATCTGTAGCAGTCAATATCAGTGAGCCTTGTTGGCAGCCTCTGACAGTCCCAGATCAGTTTAGAATGTGTTCCTGAAGTCATGAGGTAATAGCTTCTCGACCTTGACTTTGGTGACCAAGCTCTATGTCCCTGCACAGTCACCCCCACCCCCCTCCTGCTGGCTGCAGACTCCTGAGACGTTTTCTTTAGTTTCTTTCTGTTTTTCTTTTGTCCTCCCTCCATCCTCCCTTTTCCCTTTTGCTTCCTCTTTCTTATCTTTAGACTTCGAGTTTTTTATTTAACATACCAGTTACCCTTGCCATTGCTGTGGCCAGGTACCTCACGAAAAGCAAATGAACAGGGGAAGGGATTGGCAGGGTATAAGTTTAAAGGTGTGCACACCCCCTTGGGGGAGTCATGACAAGAGGATCTGGGCAGGAGTAGAGCAAATCTATCATCAAACCTCAAGGCCTGGCCCTAGTGGTGCACTTTTGTTCAGTGGAGATGGGAGAGCGCTCTACCTCCTAAAGGTTACACAACCTTCCATAATATACTACAAGCTGGGACCAAAGGCTCAAAACATATGCTCTTGTAGAAGATCTTGTTCCCTCTGACCACAATATTTATAACTCGGAATCATCAGCATTGCATCTCCATCATAATGAAAATCAACATGGCTGTCCTGGTGTATGAATTGCCATCTTGAAGACAATTAGATTACCACTGTCAGCAAGCCAGGAGAATTATGAATATTTTATCTGATTGAATGCAGCTTTCCACTCGCTTGCTGTGTTTCATAGGTACTGTGTTATCTAACATATGAGCGAAGCACTCACCAGCAGTTTTGGAAGAAGAAAGAAGTCAAGTCCTATGCAGATCAGATTGTGAGAGAAAAATCTTCATCCTGGTCTTCTTCCCCTGTGTTGACTCCATCATAGCAAGGATCAGGAGCTAGAAGGGGAAAACTCACTGTACTGTGAGGAGAGAAGGGCCAGGTCATCTTCTTTAACCTTCCTTAATCTTTAACATCAGCAAACTTCTTGGGCATCAGTTGTCTGATTTATAACTTAAGAGAAGCCTGCGCTCCCAGTGTGCATGATGGTTCTTTAGATTTCTTTCTATCAGTAATGGGTAATCTGTATTTGGCAACTGCAATTTCCAGCATCTGACACAGATGGACTCTGGCAAACGCCACAACAAGCCTGGCTAAGCAGACATGATTGGCACTGTACCCTAGCTGACCAACATGAAGTGACAAGTGACTTCATTCTTGCACACAGCCTCAGTGGTCCATTGTAGTGTTGGGCAAAATATTACTCTCAGGTCACTTTGTTTTTCTTGCTTTGGATTAGTGATCAGTACTGGGAATCTCTACTTAGCCTTGATAACTGACTGGCTGTGCCTTGGTTTCCTCCCTGATATAAGGAAATGATTTCAGTGTATTCTTAAAGCTGCTTGAAGAAATCTATTATATGATATTATTGTGTGAGGCAAGACAGTCTGCTTTGTGATTTAATATCCTAACCTTGGAGACTTCAGATGACAAGAATTCATTGGTTATTGTGCTGAATGACCAGTGTATTTCCCAGGGTTTCTACTCTACAGAGTAACTCCTAGGCCTGGGATGACAGCAGGAAGATTTCTACCCTTACTAGAGGAGACAGTGGGAAAGTTTCATAGTTAAGCTACTAATCTGAATGTGACCCACACCCAGCTCAGGGGCCAGAATGGTCATATAGCTATGCCCAGCTGTGTTCAGATGGATAATTCAAACTTAAAATGTCAAGTGACCAAAGTGATCTCTCGCAAAGAAATGAAGGTTTTCTGTAAGCCTCCTACTATATGGAGACTAAACAATAAACAGTAATAATAGCCATTCTGAGCTTCGGTATAACTGATGTTAGCATCATAACCAAACTTTCATATACTATTGAATACAGAAGAAAATAGAGTTTGAAATAGTTGATATCATATGTATGAGTGTATGTGCATTGTGGGTGTGTTCATGTGTGTGCAGTGTACATGTGCAGGTGCACATGCATGTGCAGGTGTGTGTGTGTATGTGTGTGTCGGTCTAGAAATCAACTTCAATTGTCACTCCTTTCATTCTGTTTATCTTCATTTGCAACACACACACACACACACACACCAAACATGCATGCATGCATGCACATACACACACATGTTCTTGTTTGACATAGGTTGTCTCATTGCCCTAGAACTCACCAATTCATCTAAATTGGTTGACTGATGAGCACCAGGGATCCGTCTACCTCTGCCTCCCCAGCACCTAGATGACAAGTGTATATGACCATACCTGGCTTTTCATTCACATGGGTTCTGAAGATCTTGAATTTGAGGCTATGTCTTTCCAGGACCTGCCAAGCTCTCTCCCAAGTCTCTTAAAGCACTTGATATCTTGATTTTGGAGGAGGTTTTGACATTTATCTATTTTTAATAAACATATCAGATGGTGGCTTTTAAATCCCATCAGATAAATCATGGATGCTTTCCAAGTCACAGGACATTTGGAGGGACCTTTTGTACAGTTATTGCACTTTTATTTGGCTTTTCTTCCATGTGGCACCGCTGATCCTATCACCTCTCCACAGACAGCACGTGGATGTCATTAAAGAAAGGACTTGCCTGTCTCATTGGACGTCAGCCGTGAATCATCTTCATCCCTTTATGCCTCATCAGCCCATCTATAAGGCATTGCCCTTTATTATGACAGATGTTATGTCGTTCAGTGATGACTGGCCATGGGGAGAAAAAGGTTTAATGCACTGATGTCTAACTTTATTATCTGTGGTACCTATTCATTTTCTAGAATCATTCCCTGACTTCATGCCAGTTTAAGCAAGAAGCTTTATAAAGTAGATGATGACAGGGCTGGGAATTAAACCTTTAAATCAGAACAAGATTGAAAAGGCAAATTGTGAAGAGGTTCTAGTCATTTGGCATTACCCCTAGTGTGTGAATAAACACATTCACATTATAACAAGCATGTCATCAACCCCTGTTTTGTGGAAGATATGGGGAGAGTACTAGACGTTGTTTTAGATATAGGGAAGTCATTAACATTGGTCCAAGGTAAGAAAGAATGTGATTATGGGTTGAACTGAAATAGGCTTTCCCCATTCAGACTCTCTGAACAGTTGATCCTTAGTTGACAGTGCTGTTGGAGGGAGTCTGTAGAACTTGACTAGTGGAACTGAGGGCAAGTCTCGGAATGCTATCACTCAGCCCCACTTCTGTTCTACAGCCAAGCCCTGAATCTGGTCTTATTCTCAATCTTCTTCTTCCTCACCCACCAAAGTGTGAACAAGCCATGCTGCAAGCTCACTTAGCTATAGATTAACTAAGCTATAGATTAACTTAGCCATAGATTAACTCCAACTGGCATGACCTCACCATACAACGCATCCTGGGCATTTTGGTTATGTACTTATACTGCCTTGTGATAGAGATATCTTTAATCATTTAAAAGGCAATCCTGACTTGACCATATTCTTGTTTAACTATCTTAAGCAAATTAATTAGCTTTGTGGGGCTCCTGATGACATTAATTCATGGTCTATAAAACCTCAGACCTAACTGAACTTTTTAATATCATCTTTACTACCTGATATATGTATCTCTTAAATTACAGGAATTTCTTCAGTTAATGTCTTGCTAAGTAACTACACACACACACACACACACACACACACACACACACACAAAAAAAAAAAAAAACTAAAAAAGTTTTCCAAGATTGCAAAGTAATCAAAACTGAGGTTAAATTATGGATAATTCTAGATTTCCTCCTCTACAAATAAAAATGTAAAAAAGTATGATTAAGTATCAGGTAATATAATTCTCACAAGTATAGCTTGCAAAGAATATGAGATCGTAGGGCAGGATTAGGTATCGGAAAGCTTGTCAGTAAGTGTTACTGGCTGACATGTGACAACAGAAAAGCCATAATCTGCAAAACCATGAAAACATACCACCACATGCTCCAGCCACATTCTAGTCTCATTGCTGTTGCTGTGATGAAAATACTCTGACCAAAAGCAGCTCAGTGGTTCAGAGGGCCTAACTTCAGCATAGAATCCCTCACTAGGTCAGTCAGGACAGGAACTTGAAGCAGAGACCATAAAAGAGTGCTACTTGTTGGCTCTCACAGGCCTGTGCTCAGCTGGCTTTCTTACTCATCCCAGGCCACCTGCCCAGGAATGGCACTGCCCACACTGGGGAGGGGGGAGGAGCTTTCACACCAATCCCAATAAATAACAGTAATCCTCATAGACATGTCTACACGCCAATCTGATGGAGGCAGTTCTTCAAAGGAGAGTCCCTTCTCGTGTGACTCTAGGTTGTGACAAGTTGACAGTCAAAGCTGACTAGGACAGGCATAATCAAGAAGACAAGACAATAACAGGTGTTCCTGAGAAGTTGGAAGCCTCATCCATAGCTAGAAGGAGTATGGAATGGTATATTACCCTTGGAAACTAGTCCAGCGGTGTGTAGCCATTCCATTCCTAGGTTTCTCCCCAGTAGAAATAAAGCATGTTCCTAAATTTTAATAGAATTATTCACAATGGAAAATGGTGGACTGTACCAAAATTCTCATTAGTTGATGAACAGATCTTTAAGGCATTCTGCATCTGTATAGTGGAATATCTTTTTGACTATAACATTCCACAAAGGTCTAATACATGCCAGCACAGATTGACTTTGGAAACACCATGCTAAGTGAAAGAAGCCAGTTGCAAATGGTTGTATATTGAGGTGTGTCCTTTATATGGGATGTCTAGGCTAAGTAATCTTTTAGAGTAAGAAAGTAGACTGATAGTTGCCTAAGGCTGTGAGAAGAGGTAGAGTAGAGTTGGGCTGATAATTGTCAGAGTCCCTTTGGGAGGTAGCAGCCATACTTCCAAAATTAGATTGTGAGGATGATACAAAGTTCTATAGAAAGAAAAAAAGCCAATCAAATTACACGCTTTACGTGAGTAAAATGCCAGGTACATGGGTTAGATTCCGGTAGAGCTGCTTTGACAAAATTTAAAAGAATCCACAACTACATAAACACAAATAAAAAGCTATTTTGTTGACATAAGGAGTGGGATAATGAGTGTCAATATTGCTAATGAATGAAGTGGAGTTAAATATGTCAAAAATCTATAAATCTATCATGATAATTCAGACTCTCATTATTCTGCTTTAGAGCATCTTCGGATGTCAATTGGTGATTACAAAGTAAATAGAGGGGAAACCGTCGAGCATTTCCCTCCCTTTCCTACGTTTAGCCCACATCAGAAGAAGCTACTAATAAGATGAGAAGTTCTCTCTATAATTACATCCAGCTCAAACGTGGAGAATGAGCTAAGGAAATATAACAGTATGTTAAAAAAATCCATAAAAATCACATATAGGCAATGGTTACCAGTGGCCAAAATCGCACGAGAAAGATCTCACTTTTAAGTGCCTTCTGATGGAGCTCATAATATCATGTGCAAAAATTTAATTTTCTTCTGCTGATGATACTGTTGAGCACAGACACTCCATGACATCATAGAAAAGCAAGGAACAAAATACCTAATGAGGGGAATTCACGAGATATATGCTGATGTTCTGATTGACAGCAAGTATTAACTGGCCATTTTCTAAAATCAATCCATTATTGGTCTCTGGGTATGACGATCATATTACACTTCCATATCCAGTAAGGCTTCTTCCCTTTCAGATATATGTATTGAAGTACTTACGGTTAGATCATGTGATATTTTAAATTTGCTTTCAAAGAAGGCAAATGTGGGAGGAGTTCGGTGGAAGTGTGGATAGCACAACTGTCCTGGTTTCATCATGTCTGCTGGCTAGCAATGGGCATATGAGAATATGTTTTGCTGTGTTCTCTAATTTTCAACATGCTTTAAATCACCCATAAAAAATATCAGAAACACATGCATCTGATAACCATCACTTGGCGATAAATGCATACAAATAAAAGCTGAGAGGGAATTCGAACATGATGAACATGGGCAAGAAGGAGTGTGTGCAGTGAGGTATGTTGATTAGTTCTTATCAACTTGACACAAACAGAGGTACCTGGGTAGAGAGAACCTCAGCTGGGGATTTCTTTCATTGCTTTGGACTATGGGTATATCTGTGGGGGCAGATCCTTAACTGATGACCCATATGGGAAGGCCAACCCTACCCCATCATGGGCATTGCCATCACGATAGGTGGTCCGAGGTGGCTAAGAAGTGTAGCTGAGGAAGCCATGGAGTGAATGCCCGGAGGCAGCACCCTTATGGTCTCTGTTTTTAGTTCCTGCCTTGACTTTCCTCAGTGATTGCTGAACTAGCTGTTGTTATTAGAGAGTATAAAATAAAATAAACTCTTTCTTCCATGAAATTGGTTTAGACCAGCGTTTTGTCACAGCAAAAGAAAGCAAACTCTGACAGAAGTAGAAATTAAAAAACAACTTCAAAGGGACAGATGATCCTTGCCAAGCCAATGAGGAATGTGAGAGATCCGTCTTACTTCACTTGCTGTCGAATGGAGGACCTGGGGCTAGAAAATGTACACATGCACACACACACACACACACACACACACACACACACCACATACACACACATATACAACTTGGAAAGAAAGTTACAGAGGCATATCTGAGAATTCTGCATCCACCCATGCAACTCCTTCAAAATATCTATTTCCAGATAGCAGATAACCAGAACAATAGAAGTGAAACTGAACATGGAATATGTGTCTAACCAGCTGACCTAACCAGTTCTGTATTAAATAGGCCTCATCTAACTCATCGTAGAAGCCTCTGTCATAGAGTTAGGGCCAGGAAGTAGATGTACAGCGATCAGTGACATTCAATTATGTCGTAGGGTTGTTCTGATGATAATGAAAAATACTAATTATGAGCTTCAGAGTCTCCTAAATTAACTCATTATGTTGAACCATATTGAAAATGAAGATAGACAACCCTGCCAATTATCTGGAGCAGCTCCAGCTCCCTTCCACGTGGAGGAGACACCGTGTGCTACTTTCTGGGGCTCCTTTGGTAATTATGAATATATTTCGTAGGTAATTATGAATATATTTCGTAGGTAGGTAGAGTCCTTTCAGCTGAGATGGTGACGAGAGTTTATTTTAAGCCCACTGTTCCGTCACAACCAGCGGAATTAATTATCACTCACTGATGTTCGCCACAGTTTTTTTCCTCAGATAACTAAACTTGATTTACTTTATCTTTTTTTTTATCAACACAACACATACGTAAATAAAACTCCGAACTGCAAACTTATTTCCAGGGTGCAAGATTACTGTATGTAATGATTTGCTCTGTATTAGATTTTAAAATGTCAGTTTAGTTTTTCATGGGACAGTGAGGTACAGTGAAAATTTCATATCTCCTTTTCTTGTATGTATTTATGAATTCATGTATGCATGTATACATGTGTAAGTGTACATGCATGTATGTGAGTGTTCATGTATAGGCTGGACATTAATGTCAAGTTTCTTCATTAACCCATCTTATTCTTTTAAGAGAATATATCCCACTGGAACTTCATGTCAACTAGACAGATTAAGCGAGTAAGTGCCAGGAATCCTCCCGTCTCTGTCCCTACCATCAGTGCCAGGATTATAGGTGTGGATGACCATGCTACTCCTTTCATTTTGGGTGCTGGGGTCTTAGAATTGTCATCATGTTTGTGTGGTAAACACTTTACCCACTAAGCCCTCTGACCAGCCTCTATTCTTTATATTTGATAGCAAACTGAATCCAAAAAATGCACTATTTGCTTATTGAAAACACAAGGTTAAATGCAAAGAGATCCCATCGGATGATTATTGTAGAACTGTAGCTTTCATCTGAAAAACTCAGGCCAGCAGATGTCTGGAGTTTTGCGTTTCAATCCTAATCCCCGTGCATTTTCTAGTTCACTGAATTTTCGGCGAGTGAGAAACAAGCCAACCCTGTAGCTCCTGAGGGAGATGGAAAGATACAGCTCACAAATCAAGTTGTCCTGATTCTGATTTTTGAAGAGCTGTGAACACTTCAAATGAATGTTTTCATGCCACTTGTAGAGGACTTGGGAAAAACAAGGGCAACGATGAAAATTAATGCAGCTTCTATTTTGCTATGGGTAAAGTTTGGCTGGAACATGGGTACACATTGGTACAGGGTTCTCAGTGGCTGCCTGTAGGCTACAGGGAGAGCTGTGTCTTCCCTGCAGAGACCTAGAGACTCAGCATCTAAAGGCTCTACTGGCTAGCTCTTAAAGGAGGCTTTTTCTCTAACATCCTGTCAAGCCAGAAAGACTATGGCTGCTGGGAAGAAAAGGGGTAGATGAGAAAGGTATCTGCTGTCTTGGAGACAGCAGAAGAATCAGAAAAGTTAATATAAAAGAGAAGACTTCTCTCCCTCTCTTTCTCTCCCCTGCCCTCGTGTGTATGTGTGTGTGCGTGTGTATCTGTGTGTCTGTGCGAGGGATCATTGTGAAGGCTGAGTGTGTTGAAGCCAGGGGAATGTGAGTCAGATTGATTCCATTGTGCTGCAGATCTAGCTTCTGGCTGTCATACCTTGCCTGAAACCCTTGCTGCTTGAGAAAGACTGAGGCAAGGGGACCTTAAATTCATGACCAGCCTGGGAAACTTAGTGAGGTCTTACTCCTAAATTAATGTGGAATAAAAGGACTGAGGATCCTGCTCAGTGGTAGAGCATTTATTTCCATGCACAAGATCCAAGGTTCAATTCTCAGAACCAGAAGAGAAAGACTGCCACTCAGAATCTACCCAGCTGCTGCAGTGTGGCATTTAACATAAGGAAGAACAAGCAGAGAATACATCACAAACACATATGGAAATGTCCAAATGCTAAAGCACACAGTTACATTGGATGGGTAGCCCTAGGGTACAATTAGCATCCTGTGCCAGTAAGTCATGCATGCAGTGAAGGGCTTGCTCAGTGTTTGCTGCTCTGTCATAGGTAATTGATCTACAGACTCAAATATAAACTTGCCCAAGATGGGTTCGAAGTCAAGCATCCTCTTGGGGTAGAGATTATAGTTTTGTTCAGTGTAGTGACTATCCTTCTCCTGAGTCGGAGCATCACTATGGGGTAGTGAGACCATGTCATACATGAGAATGCATTTGAAAATGTAACAAGAATGACATCCATCTATGGGATCTTACCTCCACCATCACAATCGTGACCATTTTGCTGTGGCCCTCATCATGGACGAGCTGATGTGCAGTGTGTGCCCTCTATCCTGAGCTTGACTGTTTCTGAGTTATGGTTAGTGTGGATTTGCCACAGGGAGCTTCCTGCTGAGAACGAATTAACCATACTTATGTAGTTGACCTAAAACAGTAGGCACAGCCAAAGCGACGACCCTGCTTGGAAGGAGCAGGGGGTATTCTGACATGAGGGATAGTGTTGTTAAGTTAACCCAGGAGTCTCAAAACCAGAGAATAACCTTAGAGCTTCCTTTAGTGGCCGTGTGCTCTTAGATGGAGGAAAGAGATTGAATAATTTCTCAACATACTTAACCTACTTTGTCAGCACCGAGGGCTTCACAACTCACCAAATAGAGTGTGCAGACTATTACAGACACTCAAACTCTGCACCATTCTAAAATGCCAGTGACAAGAATGATAACCTAGGTACATTTTCACAGTGAGGGCAAAATAGCCAACCCAGAGGTCTTCAGTGGAGATGAAAAATCCACACACCTCACACACAATCTATTAATTATATGAAACACGGAATAGAGGGAGAAGGGAAAACTATTGGGTGAATTAAAGGTGACGTAGACAAAAATCAGATGTACTGGAAAGCACAGGGGATATACTCTTCTCCTAGCATCAGAAGAAGACCTACTGTATTGACTACAGAGGTGACGAGAGCCACTGCAGTGACAGAGGCAAGGTCCATTAAATTTGAGAATGAGGTCCTTCCTCATTCTCGGAAGCCACAAAATGGAACCCACTCCAGCAACCTGTAGTTTCCTTCAGTATTGCCACTTTTCCTTGGCAGTCTTCCAGATCTTCTCTTTTTTCCATTGCTTCTTTGCCTTTCATAGTCAAGTCTCTTATAAGGAAATAGAAAGAAACAGGAAGACAGGAAAGAGCCGGAGAAATGGCTGAGCATGTAAAAGCACCTGACATCAAGGCTGAAGATCCAGGTTTGAGTCTCTGACCCACATGGTGGAAGGAGAGAATCAATTCCCAAGGGTTGGACTCTAGCATCTCCATGTAGGCTGTGGCGTGCATACACCCATGTAGGCACACAAATAAAATATTCTTTAAAGCAGAAAAGAAAAGAGAGATCATTTCCCAATTACATAGCCCCCCTACATCCCTTTAAACCAAGTTTCGTCTTCTAAGACAAATGTGCAATGCGTTTGGATGAGGTGTCTATAACCTTCGACCCACTTCCCTAACTTTGAGCTTTTCTGCTTTAACAGAATGGGCTGTGCTCATTCCTTAGTAAACACTTCAAAACCAAAAAGATGTTTTATTTTATCAAATACTTCTTGGCAGTCAGGTAAAGTCTCGTGTGACATTTGTCTTTTATTTTAATGATGTTGGGTGTTATAAGAATAAGTATTCAGTTATTAGACCTACCTTGCATTTCAAAGAACAACCCTACTTCTGTATGTAATCTATTTTGTTTTTTACTAAATTTAGTTTGCTAGCATTTTGTTGAGTATTTTTGCGTCTATGTCTTTAACTCATATTAGTCTATAAATTCCTATTCCTGTGATGTATTTAGTCTTAGTATTGATGGTGTGGTCCCCCAAGACCATTGTCAGGTTTGGAGATATGCTAAAAGGAATTGGACCACCCAGGAAGGCTGAGACTCTTGTGGGGATGTTTGGTTATTGCAAAAAGAAACAAGTTAAAAGCTGCACAGAAAAATAGTATGTTGGATCATGTCAAGGAGAAACTTCTAGCCTTTATCTCTCAGAGGAAGCATAAACTAGCCCTTAATATACTTTATAATGATGTGTGATAGTGTGTCCAGTGTACTGCCAGACAGGGAGCTTTGGGGTGAGTGTTTGTGTTGAAGGTTAGATATTTAGGCATAGAACACAGAAGAGACTGACCATAGCCTCCAGTCTCTCTCCACCTCCAATGTAAATCAAACTGCCAGATATAGCATGGTCAAAAGACTGACACACAGATCAGACATTTGCATAAATCACACCATTGCCACAGACTATGAGACTTACCAAGAACAGTCTATATTTGAATGTGCGTAGTAAGAAAACCCATTCTTGGTGAGTTAACTGCTCACAGTGCAGCCAGCACTACCCTGTTGGTAACACCATCATTGTTGGGCTGTGGGGATACCTCAAGTTCTTGGGCGTCCTTTAGCATTTCTGAATATTGTTGTAGCATAGTTGATGAATCCCTTCCATTTGTCTAAGTATCATCTCTCTGTTGCTGCCTCTTAACTCACTAATGTCTCTAAACACATACCAATCAACTGCTTATCAGTGTATGGACCAGCATGTTAATATTTGCCTTCCTAAGTACCTACAACTCAATGTGCTCTAAACGGAAATCATCATTCATATTTTTTGCCCACTATGTCAACATTGTAGATACTATTTATAACCAAGGTAGTTTCAGGGGAAAGGTTTTATTTGGACTTGCTGTTATCTAGGGCTAGAAGTCCCTGATTGGTGTTGGAGCAGAGGCATCAGATGGTGGTCATTGGCAGCTGAGACCTGACATCTTGAACTACAGCAGGAAACTGGGATGGTGCTAGTCTTTAGGTGCACAAAATCCACTTCTGGTGATATATTTCCTCTCACAAAACCATACCTCCTAGGCCTCCCTAATACTGCCACCAGTTGGTGACCAATATTTAAATGCTAGAGCCTATGGGGAAGATTCTCATTCAAAATAACAGTCAGTGAATGTTGGCCACCATTTGTACCACAAATATAAATTTTTAAAGTTTTATAATATTTATTTGTGTGTATGTACGCATACATGTGCATATGCATATGTGCATATGTATATTATAGATATATCATGGCACCATGTGGTGGTTAGAAGTCAAGTTCCAGGATAAGAGGATAAGTGGGTTCCAGGGATTGAACCCAGGTCTTCAGGTTTGCAGAGCAAGCACTCTACCTCCTACCAACCATAAATCTTGGGGTCACTCTGGAGTTTAAGCCTGAGCTTCACGTAGGACATCAATGCTTTGTCCTTTGATCCTGCTGGAGGTATATCCTGCATTCCATTCCCACTCCCACCTTCTAGTCCCAGACATCACAGTCCTATGAGAAGACTGACAGCAGCTAGCAATCCTAACTCTCACTTTGGTCCCAGAAAACGAAGCCACCAAGACACAAACAGAATAACGTTTATAAGAAGTAGGTCAAAGACTTCCTGAGTCTCCACCTGTCATGCCTTACATCCTCTTGGGGGCCTCTTGGTTCTTCAGGGTGGAGTCCACCTTCACCCTAACACAGCATAATGTGTCACAGTTGGCACTTAGTTTGTGACCCCATCTAATTTGGCTCCACTTTCTTATCTCATGCTCAATGCTCTTGATAATAGAGGAGACATACATGGTTGCTTTACTGGAGTTTTCTACATGCTAACCTCTCCTTTTGTAGAACCAGTCCTGACCAGTAGGCACTCCAGTGATGTCACCTATACCGTCTGCTATTCCACACAGCTCCAAGAGACTTCCGGAAGTACCCCTGACAACTCCCATAGTCTGGATGAGATGCCAACCTAGACATTGAACTTGCATCTGCCTCCTCTCTCATGAGAGAGAGCTCAGCTCCTGTTTGGATTGTATGGTGCTTTCTCAGCATCCTTCAGTTGAATGGGAGCTACACGGTCTTCATCTCCACTGCCTCAAACATTGCAAAACACTCTGAGAAGGTATTGGGTGATACACAAATATTTACTGTGTAACTTTTTTTGTTTTGCCTGGCTTTATTTTTAATTCATACAAGTTGTACATGATCTTTTAAGTAAATAGATTTCCAAAGCAGGTGCCAGCCTGGGTGAAAGTCACAAAGCAATAGACTATAAAAATACAGGGTTTGTAGTAGGCATTTTCCTCACTACAATAAATGTGTTGAGAGAGCCTGTGTCAGTTCCTGCTGTAACCCAGTGTAACCTTCTGTGCTTCTTTCCTTCCTCAAATATATCATCCCTGTGTCCTATGCAGAAGAGACATTCTATAAATGCTTCTTTAATTGAATTTAATTATTTGAATTTTGTATCTGTCCAATCATGTGCCTTGATGTGCCCTTTGAAAATGTAGCATGAATCACTGACAATAAAGGTGACTTTAGCCGCTGGACTCAGGCTTCAATATTCATAGATGGAATGCCAGACATAGGGACATAATTCAGACAGGAATTGTTTTAGGTCAGAACAAGGTATAAGGCATTGGATTTTTTAGTTGTTTCAGGAGACCCCCCTGAATAGAAGAAAATGTGAAGCCTTGGATCGTGCCCAGACAAATGAGAGGCAGATGAGACACTGACACTAGAGCACATTGAAAGGACACCAAGGACTTGGCATTGCAGAGGATAATTTGCAATGACATATTCAAAATCCCAAATTATAATGCACCTATATGAAATCACTAAACATGCTGCTACTGAAGTACCTGGATTTATTGTGCAGTCTTTTTTTTTTTTAATTGGATGATTTATTTACATTTCCTATGTTGTCCCCTTACCCCATCCCCCACCACCCCCTCGGAACACCCAATCCCCTCGCCCCTCCTCCTTCTTCTCTGTGGATGTAACCTCTATCTACCCCCCCCACTCCCACCTCCCCACCCTCAAAATTCCCACCCCCTGGGGCATCCAGCCTTCACGAGGTCAAGGTTCTCTTTTTCCACCTATGCCCAGCAGGGCCCTCCACTTCTACATATTCGGCTGAAGCCCTGGATCCCCCCCTAAGTGCTCCCAGGCTGGGGGTTTAGACCCTGGGAGCTGTGGTTGGTTGGTATTGTTGCTCTCCTCATGGTGCCGTAAATCCTTTCAGCTCCTTCAGTCTTCACTCTAACTCCTCTATTGAGAACCCCATGGTCAGTTCAATGGCTAGTTGTGAGCATCTGCCTCTGAATATGTCTGACTCTTGAAGGCCTCTGAGGAGATATCCATATCAGGCTCTTATCAGCATGCACTTCCTGTCTTCCACATCAGCATCTACCTTTGGTGATTGCACATGGGATAGATACTCAGGTGGAGTGGTCTTGAGATGGCCCCTTCTTCAGTATTGTGCAGTCTTAATGGCTCTTTAAAGTCATCTGGAAAAGTTTCCTGAACCTGCATGGCCAGCACATCCTCATCTGGGTGAGCTTCTGTGGATGAACAGTGATGTGAAGACAAAGGGATCAGAGGGACCTCTGCTACTGTGGCCTCCCTCCTTTTGTGCATTGTGATGTTGAATTAGTCAGGGTTACTGAGAGGAACAGAACTGTTTGAAGGTGTGTGTGTTATGAAAGGGGACTTAAAGAATGGCTTACAGTCAACAGGATTTGGGTAGTCCAACAACGATTGACCGTACTCTGGAGAGGCCAAGAACTGTGTGTAGCAATCCCATTCCTACACATGGGTGCCTCAACATGCCTAATTTGATGCTAGAAGCCTAGAAGATCCTGGAGAGCCACTGGTCCCCAGTTCATGTTGAAGCAAATGAAACTGATTGGATACTGGTGAGGGATGGCAGCGGTGGCAGCAGCAACAAAGATAGATACCGGTAACATATGAAGGCAGGCAAGCAACCCTGACCTTCCCCTCAGGCCTCTATATGTGGCTGTTCACTGGAAGGTATCATCTACTTGTGGAAGGATATAACCCCTTATTTCACCCCTCCTGGAAATACCCCCAGATTCTACTAGGAGTGTGACTCTTAGTTGATCCCATCAAGTTGACAATCAATAATACCCAGCATGCAATGCTTCCATTAATTTTCCCATTGCTCTAAAATAGCAGAGTGTGTATCTCCCTAAGATCCAATGCTTATTCCTGGAGTAACTGTCCTTGGAAACAGCCTGCAGATGCCTTATTGTAAGAAACCAACATCAACTAGTCTGCCTGAGAGTCCTGGACCAGAATTCAGTTAAGGACAGGATGTAGGTGGACCTGTCAAGGCATTGGGAGACCTTTGGCTTTTAGCTTCACTCACAGAATAAGCTGTTTGTTAGTGTTCTGTCAACGTGACACAAAGTAGAGTCATCGGGGAAGAGGGGGCCGCAATTGAGAAGATGACATCACCAGGTTGGCCTGTAGGCAAGATGGAGTGTTTTCTTGATTGATGATTGCTGTGGGAGGTCCCAGCTTAATGTGGGTGGAGCCACTCCTGGGAAGTGTATAAGAAAGCAGACTGATCAAGCTAGTAAGTAGCATCCCTCCATGGCCTCTGCTTCAGTTCCTGCCGTCAGGTTCCTGCCTTGAGTTCCCGCTCTAGCTTCTTTTCATGAGACTATAAGCTATAAGATAAATATTTCCTCCTGCTAAGATGGTTGCCTGTAACTGACAACTTTTGTTAGTACTACCCATATTTGCATGAGTGTAGTATTATCCACTGTAGCATGGAACCCCTACCAGTAGTTACCCAGTCAAAGGAGCAAGAGTTTCACTTCCCCAGAAGCTATTATGTGCCAATAGCTGTCAGTATGGGGTGGGTCTGGGAATCCCCTACCCCATCTTTGTAGAAATTTGGGCTGGCTTGATCTTGTTTAGGTCTTATGCAGGTTTGAGTAGGAATTCCTCCCATAGACTCATGTGTGTGAATGTTTAGCCATAGGAAGTGTGTCTTAGTTGGGGTTTTGATTGCTGTGAAGGGACACCATGACCCAAGCAACTCTCATGAAGACAAACATTTAATTGAGGCTAGCTTACAGTTTCAGAGGTTTAGTTTATTGTCATCATGGTGGGAAGCATGGCAGCATGCAGGGAGACATAGTGCTGGAGAAGTCAAGAATTCTACATTTCAATTCAAAGGTAGCAAGGATTTTCTGAAGGCAACCAGAAGGATGGATGGTCTTCCAAACTGGGTAGAGTTTGGTCACTAAGAGCCCTCAAAGCCTGTCCCCACAATGACACACTTCCTCCAACAATGCCATACCTCCTAATAGTGCGACTTCCCATGAGCCAAGCATATTCAAACTCCCCCAGAGTAATACTATCAGGAGGTGTGGCCTTGTTGGAATAGTCATGGCCTTGTTAGAGGAAGTGTGTCACTGTGGAGGTGGACTTTGGGGTCATAAATGGTCAAACTACACCCAGCGTGACACTCTGTCTCCTTCTCATGTCTGAAGATCAAGATGCAGAACTCCCAGCTCTCTCTCCAGTACCATGTCTGTCTGGATGCTACCATGCTTCCTGCATGATGATAATGGACTAAATATCTGGAACTGTAAGCCCACTCCCATTAGGTGTTTTACTATATAAAGGTTGCTGTGGTCTGGATGTCTCTTTATAGCAATAAAACCCTAACTAAGACACTCTGTTATAATATTCCAATGTCAGCTAGTCTGCCTGAGTGTCCCAGGCCAGAATTCAATTTAAGGACAGAGTCGGGGTGACAAAGCATTAGAAGTCTATCTGACTATGAATTCATGGGGGCAATAGACATGCTATTTTATCTGGGCCTTTTGGCTAAAATGAAGTATATTACTTGCTCTCAGATGAAATTTCTTTTGATTAACACCATACTTTTATTTTTGCATGAAGTTTACACAGTACAATTTTATTGCATTTAACTTCAAAGTTTTTCTCTACTTGCAAATCACATTTCCCTGTAACACATCCCATGTCATTTATGTGTGTCTGTTCAATTTCATGTTACTTTCTAAATGCTAATTATCATCATCAATCTCTTCGCATTTTGATAGGATCTAAGAAAACATAAGAAATGAGTCAAGCTCACCTCAAGATATGTATGTCTGTGAGGTCTTTTCCAGAGACTAGGACGGGCTCTCTGACTAAAGTCACAGCTTTCTTCCACTGATGAGTTCCAAATCTGAACAGACTATTGGGAGATGGTAGGTCTATGAACTGCAAAGCATGGTGGAAGAAAGAAACTCACTGCTCAGGGTGATGATGGGGAATCAGGGCTCTCTGTTCCCCAGGTCCCTTCCCTGCCTACTACTGTTCAACTCTACTTGCTGAGAACCATGATATGAACTGTCAGGTCATCTCAGCTATGATGGACACAGAATCTCTGAAACCATGGATCAAATGGATCTTTTCTGTTAAGTTTTGCATCCTCACTCATTAGCTGACTACTACAGTGATTGATGGTCTGAGGCTGTTTACAGCAAGAGTGGTGCACTGCCAAACACTGAGCACTGGAACACTCACCCGTCTTTCAGTGGGCAACGCCTATTTTGTAACCCTTTCTCTATCCCAGGACAGTGCTGCAGTTTCCCAGTTCTCATAGCTGAACAGGGAAGGGGGTAATTTTGTTTTCCTGTTACTCTGGGTTTATTTGGTTATTTGGGTAATAGTCCTTTGATACAAGTATCAGCATTTGCCTTTGACATTGAAACAAGCAAGCAGAAAGGACCTCCTGATCGTCTTAATGAAATTTCATTTAGTTTTGATTAATGAGACAGCAAATATCTTTATGATAACAACTCTCACTATCCTTGGACACGGTGCATACTTCTGTTTATTTAGCCTGTGTTCCTAATTTTTATTATATTTTATGTTATTGTTTTATGAGATTTTAATTAAACTTTTGCAAAGTTTTGCTAGAAATGCTCTCTGACATTCAGAATTTTGCTTGCTATTTTACATGGTACCTTTATAATTTGTATTTACCAAATGCTTCTCTATAGGATTTTTATTGTGTATGTGAGTGTATGCCGTGAGAAGGAGACCAGAGAAGGGAATTGGATTCCCTGGTGCTGGAGGCCATTTTGAGTCTCTTGACATGGGTGCTCAGATAAGAACTCAATTTCTCTGGTAGGGCAGCAAGCACTGTTAACATCTTAGACATTTTTCCAACTCTTCTACAGAACTTTAAAAATAAGTTCCATATGTAACAGCCTTGTCAAGAATGTAAGTGTGTGTGAGTATGTGTGAGAGTGTGTGTGAGCATGTGTGAGTGTGTATGAGAGTGTATGTGAGCATGTGAGTATGTGAGAGTATGTGCATGTACATGTACGTGTGTCTGAGTGTGTGAGAGAGTGTGTGTGAGTGTGTGCGCACACACACACTATAAATGCTTAGAAGCCCTCTGCCCTTCCCCTTGTCATTCCTTGATCTTTATTGCAATCAGAACATTGGGGAAAGTGAGCCTTGGAATAGGATTCTCATGTCTATGGCAGGAGATGAAGGCAGTGGTTTTCCTTCTGACAAAATCACTCGGTGACTTTGAAGGAACTACAATTTCTCTAAATATTACCATTTATTTATTGTTACTTATGGGTGTTCAGTAGTACCTATCCTTTGCTGTCTTGGAGGAAAGAAGCCAATGGATATAAATGGTGTGACAGTTAATTACTTGATAAACACCCTCTATGACTGAAACTATTAAGTTGGTTCTTATCTTCGCCCACATCCCAGGTGATTTGTGATGCAAACCTGAGAAGTCAGGCAGGGTCAGGGAGTCCGGTGTCTTCTCAATCTGGACTAGAGCATTTCCGTATTGATGCCGTTAAGATTTGGGGAATGTTTGATTCTTTAGAGTGTCTAAGTAGAGGATTCTGTGCATTGGAAAATGGTTAGGTGGCACACAGACATCTACTTATTAAGTGACTGGAGTGCTATGCCTGTCTTCCTTATCACTGTGACACCCAGAATATCATTAGAGTTTTAGTGTCCCCAGGGAACACAATCCCCTCTATGTAAGGCCCCTGGCCTGTGTGAATCTCTGGTCTCTCTACTGTGGTCTTCTTACATAAGCTCCACACATTCCCCAAATGACACAAATTTAATTTCCTTAGAGTTCTCTCATATTCTTTACCCAGTCTTGTCCCTACACCTCTCACCCTGAATGTCAGTAGGTCAGTAGTGTTTTGGAATAAGCCAAGGACCTCAAAATCTGGCCCCTAAAGAATGTCTGACCTAATGCTCAAATCCACGTTAGCCTTCATTCCTTGTGGGAGGGAAAGTCTGGCTTGCTTCAGAGCTGACTGATTGGCAGGTAGTCTTTCTGTCTTTCTGGTAACCTGGTCCAACTCCCTCCTGAGTGTCCATGGACGGCCTGCTAGAATTCCTAAACATAGCAGCCTCTGGCAGAGGACAGAGTCTTTCAAATTACAGAGCCCAGGCTCCTTTCAATAAAACCTTCAACATCTGATTGTGCTTTGGGATGAATAATGAGAAGTCCAAGGAAAGGATTTCTGAATTTTGAAAAGAGCAATTAAAAATAATGAGTATTGAGAAGAAAGCATTATCCTCAAAGAAAGGATGTAAGGACCAGTCAGAACGTGCCTGTGTGTGCTTTGGGTATATTAGGCTGCCATTAAAAGCTGTAAAGTGTGAAAGGGCTTTATCTTGATGAGATGTATGCATGATATATGGGGGCCTGGGATGAATGGTGTTCTTCCTGGGTAGAGTGTTCACTGTTAGACTAGTAATGAAACTTGTCTGCTGAATAGTGACTGAAGAATGTCAGAAGCACCTGCTCTGCTCCTCTTCCATCTTGGTTGGTCTCTCCCAGGTGTACCCAAGCTCACCTCCCACTGATGCTGAGTGGGATTGCCACAGAGCTGCTAGTTCACAAGATAATGGCCTTGGGAAGGCAAGTGTTGATTGGCAAGGCTCATATAACAAAGGTCTCTGCTCTGGGCTGCTTTTCCTTTCTGTGGCGCATCCTGCAGCTAACTGTGTCCATACTTAGATCCCTTAGTTTTAGCAACATAATTGTCCATGCTAGATCAAGCAATGGAGATCCACTTTCGACAGGAAACCCTTTGAAGATAAGCCCCTGTAGTCTTGCTCATCAGTGAAGGAGCAGAATGATCTCTTCTAAATGAGACAGTGTGCTTTCTAGAGTCCTCCATTGCCTCTCTGGCATGCCTTCAACCATGAGTCTCCTTGTCCAGAATCCTAACTATCAGAATATCAGCACCAGTAAAAATAGAGACAAGGGAATTCACTAAATGAATCAACCATGAACAATAAATAAACAGATCTTTCAGAGGAAAATGTCACTAGGTAGGTTAATTGACAAATGTTGCTTGATTTAAGATGTTTGTGATGGGAGATGTAAAGGCAAAATTGAGTAGGATGGGAAAATTATAAGCAAATTCACTTACTATGCATATCTCAGGGAACGTGTAGAGAGAATCTCTTATAAGCATCACTTGTCAATAAAAAGGCCTACTGCCAATGAGCTGAGGCAGGAAGTAGGAGATGGGACACTGGCAGGAAGAAAGAGGACTCTGGGAAATACCAAATAAATGGAGATTTACCAGGGAACTCGGGGGAATAAATCAGTGGTAGGTAGTTGACCTCAGGATATTGGGAGATGCAAGCAAGACACTGAGAGAAAGAGGCTGAGGAGATATGAAGGAAGAAGCAGGCTGGGACTCAGGAGAGGTAACCAACCATGTGAAAGACATAGACTAGTTTGAATGGGTTAATTAAGTTATGACCTAGTCAGAGAATGAGCCAAAGGTATAGCCTAGGAATTTTATAATAAATGAATAGTCTCAGCGTCATCATTCTGAAGATGGGGTTGGGAAGGAAAAACATTTGTTTAAACAAATGTATGAGACTTGTGTAAAGAGACCACAGCAGAGCCCCGAGACACTCACACAGGCCAGAGCTACTTAACTAAAGGAAAGCTCTGTCCCCCAAAGGACATGGACAAATCTGCAAATATCTTTGGCTAACACCACGGTGGGAAGAGCAGGGATTATAATACAGCTTTACCTAATGGGTAGAGGGTAGGTGTATCCCTGACTAGTCTCCAATGCACACAGTCTTATAATTGCACACTGTGAAGCAGTCCCCAGCTGTAAGTAGCAACTATTACAGCAAGGGTCAAAGAATGACTTCCAGCTCGAAGATACAAAGGTCAGTGGGATGAGGGTGGGGTTCTGACACTGAGTTAAGCTCCTGGTGAAGGACGAGGAGGCTTTAAAGGGAATGCCATGATGAAATATCAACTTCATGACTTTGTATGTTAATTTAAAAAAATAAAGAGCAAAACAATAATGTCAATAAGATTAGGCTCCCCGTGTCTGCTGGCCAGTTTTCGTGTAAGTGAATTTCCAGATGGTAGTTCCTGATTGCAAACTGAAGGGTGTTCCTGTAGTTGATTAATATGCTCTACTCCCCTTGAAAGAAACACACACACACACACACACACACACAGCCTTCTATTTTAATATGCCTTCAACAGCTCAATGGCTGGGCCACTCCCAAACTTCCATGTTGCTAACGTCTCCCCTCCGATACTCTTGAGTTACTACTTACTAAAATCTATATTCCGTCTTTGCTACCCTAGACCCAATGTGGGGAGGCTGGGGCCACTCTTCCCCGGCTCTTACATGATTGGAATGCCTCTCTTCCTGCAGCTCTCAAGCCCAGATCTTATTCCTCCCCTGGCATGATGAGTCTGCTTCTTCCTGGGTCTCCTTGCCTATGAATCCTTAAGTCTTACCTCTGTCTCCTTGCCCAGCCTTTGGCCACTGGCAAGTTTATTTACCAATCAGAAGCAGCTGAAGGCAGGGACCTTCAGCGTCATCTCACATGAGGAATTCTCCTGCAATCTGAGGAACCCATGATGTAACCATTAAACCAAATCCACGACACAAGGGATGGAGGGCTTTATGACCTTTTACGTTTCTTCTCAGAGAGTGATAAAAGGCTGCCAAGTTTGCATTATCAGTGAGTCAGAGAAGGAGTTCCTCATGGGAAGCTGTCTTTAGATATGGAGGTGGACTGCAGTCCCCGGATCTCAGATTTAGTCCTGGCTCTGCTGAAATTCTAAGTTTAACTCATGTGCCTTCGTTTTCTCTTTATAAAGCAGAAACGATGACTACGACTCCTCCCACAGTGCTAAGACAGAGCAAGATTTTTCAGGTAAAGGCATTATGGTTACTTCCTGTTCACTCTCGGGGGAGACCGAAATTCAAATAGATACATGTTTGTTTTATCTTAAGAAAATACACCTAGTTTTTTTTTTTTGTTTGTTTTTTGTTTTTTCTTGCTAAGGTAGGTGGGGAAAGACAGGGGTATTTTAGCATCTGTTTTGTGCACCAAAAGGAAACCATAACACTGAGTCTTACAGAAGAATCAGAAGCGTAGAACCCTCAGTTCAGTTTTCTCTAACATAAAGTAAACAAACAGTCTATACCAAGAAAAGAAAATGTTGCTAAAAGCAACATCAGGTTATAAACCATTTCTTAGGAATGTATCCCCTACAAATAGTTGTGGAGATACATAATCACATAGCTAAAATATACTGTGACATTATTTCCTAAGAAAAATGCACTGAAGGAGAACACACGCAGAGATCTCATGATGCTAAAAAGTATCTATACAGCAAAGGATATGATTATTTGAGCAAAGAGATACCAGTAAGAATGGGGAGAAATTGTAACCAGTTAAACATCTGACAGAGTGAGTATCTGAATATATAAAGAAGTCAAAAAACTGAACAATAAGAAAACAAGCATCCCACTTTGAAAAGAGGGTGCTCATGTGTCTGAGAATGATTTAAAGGATATTCAATATCATTAACCATGAGAAATATGCAAATTAAAATTACTTTGAGATTTCATCTTGCCCCTGTCACAGTAGCCAAGATCAATTAAAAACAAACAAACAAACAAACAAACAAACAGCAGATGCTGGCAAGGATCCAGGGAAAGACAATAACTAGTTTATTGCTATTGGAAGTGTAACCTGGTACAGTATCACACAAAGGAAATCAGTGTGGAGGTTCCTCAAGAAGATTGGAATAGATCTACCTCAAGATTGAGCTATGTGTCTCTTGGGTATATATGAAGAGGACTCTACCTCATACAACAGAGACATTTGCTAATTCACGCTCATTGCTGCTCTCTTCAAAATAGCCAGAAATGGAAAACGACCTATATATGTGTCAAATAATGAATGGATAAAGAAGATGTATGTTTACATGACGGACTATTACTCAACTACTAATAAAATATCATGAAATTCTCAGGTAAATTGATGGAGCTGGAAACAATCACCCTGAGTGAGGCAATCCTGACCCAGAAGAGAAACTAGTATGTTTCCTCTTATATGCTAATGCTAGCTTTTATGCCTCAGATATTCGTATTTCAGCCCAAAGAAAGGCAGAGATCAGATGCTAGGTACTTAGCAAGGACCATGGGTGGAGGAGGGGATCTCCCAAGGAAAGGGAAACAGAGTATAGTGTAGAAACATCTATGAGCATTTCTTGTGGTTTTTCTACATCTGATTTTTCTGTCTGTGGTTCTTGGGTAGGAACTCTGTGGGTGACATCATTGTGTTTCAACATCATGAGGCCAGACAGAGACAATGTCAGAGCTGTCTTAGGAATGTGTCCTGACTGACTGGCACTCCCAGCACCTTGCTAAGATGTATTGATGTCTCTTTGTTTTTCTTGTTGATATAATATAGATCTTTATATATTTAGAACCAAAGCTCATTTTTTCCAGATAAATAATAAATGCTTCTACTTTGAAGTTTAAATATTTCTCTAGAAATGCTATTTTTCACGAACAATCTCTTCGTTATGACCCATACGTTTAAGTTCTGGCTTAAAATATCCTTGTCTATGCTAAGGTTATGAGGTGTATTAATTACTCATCTCATTGCAGGGACAAAATATCTGACAAGGAACTAAGTTAAACAAGGAAGAGCTTCCTTTGGCTCACAAATCTAGGACACAGTTCGTCATGGGAGGAAATCCATGATAGCAGGACCTTAAGGACGCCCCCATCAAAAAAGAAGAGGGCAGTGAACACAGATGTTCGGCTGGATTTTTTCTTTCTATGAAGTTTAGAGCCTAAAGCACAGAGAACCATACATCTGACATTCAGTAAGGCTATTCCCGAGTCATTCAATTAATATAGATAACTTACCCTAACAGACATATCTGGGAGAGCAGGCTAACGTAGGTAATTCCATGTGAACATTCCCAGACGTGTATCTCTAGGTGATGCTACATGCTATCATGTTGACAATCAATATTAGCATGTGATGATATTAGCCTATATTTATTGCCAGCATTTATTTTTAATAGAAAAGTAGTATGAAAATATGCTAATTAAGTAATCATAACAGATTTTTAACACATTGGGAATATTTAGGGTATGCTTAATATGTAAGCAATAAAATCTATATAATAATATATTTTGGAAAAAGAATTATACTATATTTTAGTTTGAAAAATAGGACATAAAGTGGGAAGTATAGTGCAATATTTGAAAATTACACACAGAAGGAAGGATATATACCAAGTTGTTATGGTAATTATCTTTTAGTTGTGATAATTTAAATCAGTATTATTTTCTCATTACTGATTCCTATTTTGTGATATTTATACAATCATGTGCTCTTGCTCTAATAAAAAAGAGAAAAATCTGTTAAAAGTAAGAGACAGTAGCACTAAATTTGGCAATAAATATTTTCTATCAAATTATAAATTATTAAAGAAAACATGATGTGAATATTAGCTTATTATTTAACTGGTGAACTGTCCTGTGTTTGGAGGTGCTCACAGGCACAGAGGCGAGTACAGGTTGTTGAGAATACTTTTATGTTTTAGCCATCAAAGCAAAAGTTTGAAAACATTCATGGCTTCTCATCAAGGATAATTATCTATTGCCTACTGATGGCTGTGCTTTCACCAACTGGCTCCAGCCCAACTGGCAATTGCATATTTAATTAGCATATCAATTTATTCTCATTAGTGAGTCTGGGAGAAAGTAAATAATTTAGAGATTTTCTACCCACACAGTCACACTATGTCTGAATCATAAGTTAGAACCAGGAGACTGGGTGAGCTTACAGCTCTTAGGAGGATCTCTCTTCTCCGGAAAATCTTACTGAGAAAGTTAAAAAGAATGACGTAATAAGTTAGGAAACTCATTCTGATGAGCTCAGGGGTGGCTTCATATTCCCTTTGCAAATTACAAAAATTCTAACTGGCCTTTGTAACTCTGTTGGCCAAGGATCATATGGCTTCTCAAATTCTCTACTTCAGTTTTAACGCGAAGTGTCTCAAGAGACCTTTTTAATGCTGGTCTTTGGATTAAAATCTCCAAATCCTTATTTTTTTCCCCTGTAAATTGACTCAAAAGAAGCACTTCTTCCTTCTCCAGCCCGCCTAGAGCAAGGAGGTTAAATCAGAGTGCTGGTGGCTGCCATGCATTTATTCAAATCATTGAAACAACTGGCCCTGTTAGGTGCTCCTCTCTCAGCAAGAATTGCAGTCCTAAATAAGACAGAGAAACGTCTTCATCTCAAAAAAATAAACACTCCACTTACAGTTTACAGAGGCAAGGACAATCAAGCAAACAGCATCCAAAGTAACTTTAAATAGAATTGAGACCCATAATAAAACCAAACACCATTGGGGGAAAAAAAGTCAATGAAATGATTCCTAATGATAGTCTGCTCTACTCATAGACCGATTGGTGCCTTGCCCAGTTGTCATCAGAGGGACATCTAGGAACTCACAGGAGCAGATGCAGAGACCTACATCCAAACATTCAGCAGAGCCTGGAGAATCCTGCTGAAGAGGAGGAGGAAGAATTGTAGGAGCCAGAGGGGTCAAGAACATTATAAGAACACAGCCCACAGAATCAACTAAGCAGGGCTCATAGGGGCTCACAGAGACTGAAGCAACAAACATGGACTCTGAATGAGTCTGACCTAGGTTCTCTGCATAGCTTATGGTTGTGTAGCTTCGTGTTCTTATGGGTCTCCGAACAGTGGTAATGGGGTACCTCTGACTCTGTTGCCTGCTTTTGGGACCCTTTTTCTTCTACTGGCTTGCCTTGCCCAGTGTCATATGAGGGTTCTGTATTATGAGTCTTATTGTATCTAATTAAGACCATGTTCAGTGGGTATCCCTGAGAGGCCTGCTCTTTTTATTTTTTTATTTTATTTTTTTTTAAGAAAAAACAGAAATGGAGTCATTGGGAGAAGTAAAATGGGGGGCTGACTGGGAAGGGCGTAGGAGGGGAACTGAAGTCTAATGTATGAAAGAAGAATAAAATTAAAAGAAAGAAAAGGCAACAAAGGCCATGGAAAGTAGTATACTCTAATACAGAAGTGGTCCCCAGAGTGCTAAATAGACAGTCTCTTCCCTCTTCACTGGAAGAAAGATCAGGAATCTCACTCACTAGCAGTGAGTCCTCACACAGGACACCATTAACTATGTCTGTTGGCCCCTAACAGTGACTTACACAGAACACCATAAACTGTGTGTACTGGCCTCAGCTGCACAAGAGGACGAGAAGCTAGTATCTTGTCTACTTGTGCCAAGGCATGGTCTTGCAGTCCAGGCCACTGATAGACAATGATATACCTGGGGCATGCTAAAAGGCACACACCTGCCTTAATATCTTTCAGTTGTTACCTCAGTCCTTTTAACAACCTTGTCTCTGATTTTTTTTTTTTAATCTTGTGAGTGATTGTCAAAGGGATTTTGGAACATTTGCTTAAGAAGAGACAAAAACATGAGTGCCCACAGCACTTTCCCATCCTTTCCTGTAAGACATCTGTAATGGCTGATGACACAGTTTTCTTGTGTGCATATGTGTGTGAATGTGTGTGCATGTGCATGTGCGAGTGCATATTTGCATGTGTGTGAGTGAACATGTGTGTGTGCATGTGTGTGCATGTGTGTGCATGCATGTGTCCATGTATGTGTGTGCCTGTGCATGTGCATATGCATTGCATGTGTGTATTGTGTGTGTGCCTGTGAGTGTGTTCATGTGGATATGTGTATGTGTGCACATGTATGTATGTGTGCACATGTATGTATGTGTGCACATGTGCATGAACATGTATGCATGCATGTGCACATGTAGGTGTGCTCATTTTCTATGATTATTTCTGAGGAGATGTGAACAAATGCCTTCTCATCCCAGACATGGAACCAACAACTAAACAGAGTAATGACACCACCTAAGTCCAGCTTGATGGATGCATGAATTCATCAGGATCACCTTCAAGAGTATGGGCAAAGAGTTACTTACAGGACCAGGATGACTTAAAGGCACCTGCATCACAGAAGGCCCAGCAGAGACAATTGCTCTTAAAGCAGGAAGCTTGGAACTTCCTACATGACCTGCAGGCAGTTGGAGAGGCTGGGGTGGTTTTTCTTTTTAGCAGTCCTTATTGTTTATGTAACTTGGGGAAGTATGGGACTTGTAAGTCTGGTCAGTTTCAGGAACTTCCTGATTTAAGAGCTTATTAAGTCCTGAGCCTTAAAAAGCCCCTGCTTTAGAAATTCCTGAGTCTGAATGAGCTTCCTAGTATAACAAAATATTTCAATTCAGAGGGAATTGTTACATAACACCCCACTCAACACACACACACTCTTCCTCCTCCTGCCAGACACTGAAGTAAGGCTTTCCTTGATCATCTCCACTTGTGTTTCTGAGGCAGAGTCACAGAACCTAATGCTCACTGATTTGTTTAGACTGACTGGCCATTATGCCCCTGCATCTACCTGTGTTCAGTTATCCAGCATGAGGGTTATAGACACACCCACCACACTCTTCGTCTATGGAGATGCTGAAGATTCAAACTCAGATTCTCGGGCATACACAGCAAGCACATCACCGACTAAGCTGTCTCCTGGCCTCTCACACAGAATTGTACTGAACATACAGAAGATACAGACAGAACCGGAGCCAGAGATTATATCCGTAAAGAAGGGCACAGCAAAGATGAGAGAGCTGGGGGGCAAGGGGCATGTTTTCTATTTGATCCAGAATCTGCTGTTCACTCAGAAAAACAACAACAACAAAAAAAACCAAAATAACAAAAACCATGTTGTGTGGGAAGCATGGAGGATCATGGAATCCAATCACAACTTTCATTACCTCAGCCCTGAACTAGACAACCACATAGTCTCAGGAAGATACTGCAGAAAAATAAGGACACCAGCAATCCTTTGTATTCCTGCACGTTCTCTCTGTCAGGAAATTGAAAGCAAAGGATGTAGGCAGAACATGTCCACAAAACCAAGACAGCGGAGAAATCCAGTCTCCTGCAGCGTGTCTTCTCTGAGGACAAGGAAATACATGAACACGCATGAAATACAGATTCTACACATGACGTAGTGTCATGCTACAGCATCTAATTTGGCATGGCATCAAATAAAAGATGAAAGGAATTCATTAATACTATAAATTATCGTATTTATATTTACTTAGAATAAGAAAAATGGAACATTATAAGAAATTAATAAAGAGACAATGGGTTGAAGGACAGAGCTTTTGATTTGATTTAGGAGCCTTTAACATTGCTTTTTTTTTTTTTTTTTCTGGATTTCTAAAAAAAAAAAAAAAAGACTTTTTTTTTCAACCAGAATCAAATGACATGGCTGGCCATGCCTGTAAGAAAGTAAGTTCTGCTTAAGGAGTCCAGAGGACTTTATTGAGGACTCTATTTAAAGTTGAACAGAATGTAGGAGACTCATGGAGATACTAAAGGACTCAGAGACCTGACATGGTGGGGTGTCAGCAGTAGCCCAGGACCTAAAGTGGCAAGGACGGAGACATGTTTATCTCAGCCTTCAGAGGCCGAGACAGGATCATTGGACAATAAATATGCTGCTCTCCAGGACTCTTTTCTGTTTCCCTTGATGTCCTTTCACTGACTCAACTGGAATCCAGCCATGAAGGGAAATTGACAGAAACAGACCCTGAGATCAGGCTCTGGGAGCAATGAAGTCAGAGGAGGTCAGATAAAGTATCCTGAACAGGATGGTATGGGCTGCTTGCCAGTGAGGATGGTATGATTAGCAGAAAACTGACCCCTGTCCACAGTTACAGATACAGCATCCCTAACACCCTGGTACTTCCCTTGTGAGGAGTGTACTTTCTTACATCCCAGTAAGGACCCCTGGATAGCTCCAGAATTGAGACTGGCTGCAGAAAGATGGACTCATAATCAGGGAACTTGAGCATTCGGTTCAGCCTATACTACCCAATCAAAGAAGAAAGGAAGCAAGTTATCAGGTAGCTCTGCTTGGCAAGGTAGCAGTGTGGGTAGCCTGGGAACTACATTCACAATAGCCCCTTGAATTTGGCTTGTTTTATATCAGTGAATCCTTCTTCTCTGTTAACTGCAGAGTTAGCATCAGAACTCAAATGAGTTATTGGATAACTTACTGTTGTAAAACAAAGAAACAAAAAATTCCATGCATCTGCAAGGTGTCAGATGTTGGATCAGAACTTGCACCCAAAATGACCACAGTAACCACTAATAACGATGGTAATCAATACCAGGCTCTTTATTAAGTATCATGTTTTCATTTCTCTTCCAGTTCTCAGTCATACAAAATGGAAAAAAAAATGTCAGTAATCACAGTTGAGAACCCAGCCGGAGAATCACAGGTTTCAATCCTGTATTTAACCATGAAATAAATAGAAAGTGTTATGTCAGAACAGGATTCAGATTCCATTTGCATCTAACTATGACTGTGACAGTGGACACAGGTATCGTGGCCCCAAAACATCACTAATACGTTACAGTTTTGGAAAGCCGGAGGGCAATGGTTCTCGAGGAGTTAAGAATCCAAATGTTTGCAAGGAAAGGGTTCCATACTAGTTCCAGTTTCTAAAAGGCATCTGTGTTCCTCTAGGTGCAGTCTCTTCCTTCAGCATTAAAGTTATCAGCATAGCATCTTCCTGCCCCCTCTTCTCTCTCCAATAGCCTTGCCTTTCCTTATCCCTGCCCTGTTCTTTAGGATGGCTATAGTCACACTGTTTAAGATCGCTTTGCCTCACAGAGAGTGTCCCTCATGTTACATGTCCACAAATTCTCCTTTCCATGCAGGTGGCATGCTCACAGTCTTTGGGTGAAGCCGCAGACGTCCCGAGGATCCGTTATTCTATTTACCACACACCTAACTCTCCCGTCCCATCCTCCACAGCTGTAAAATAAAGCAAGGGCCGAAAATGGCTGCTCTCTTGAGTTTCACATGATCGTCATGTCATTTATTCGATTGTTTATTTGATTTTGTTTGGCAGAGAACAACTCTATTCGTGTCACTGAACTCTGGTTTAACTTTCAATAGCAAGTAGCATTTAGAGAAAATTCTAGTCTGTCAGATTGACCTCTGTGAGCATGCTGCATCATTACAACCCTATTCTGTCTGAAATTTAGAAATGCCCCTGCCTCATGTCCCAGAGGCTATGCAGATAATTCAGTTTTTTAAAAGATTTATTTTGTGTGTTACTCTATTTACATGTGAGCCACAAGAGGGCATCAGATCTCATTACAGATGGTTGTGAGCCATCACAGGTTGCTGGGAATTGAACTCAGGTCCTCTGGAAGAGCAGGTGGTGCTTTTAACTGCTGAGCCATCTCTCCAGGCTCCGTAATTCTGATTTTTTTTCTAAATCTACACAATTAAAATAAATTTAAATTAGTAACTAAAATGTAAGATCCGGTTGTTTTCAGTACAGAAAAAAAAAGATTCTATTGTCTCTGAACGATGGTAGCTCTTTTGTAGCAGGAGAGTGGGGCTATGGAGAGAGAGGAATCAAACTTACTATGTAAAATCCACCTGTCGACAGAAAGAATGGCAGCGGTTTCCCATCCTGGCCACAGAGGACAAACAGAGCATGCGCAGCAAACATAGGCGCTTTGCAAATGTGGAAGAAGACAGGCTTTAAGGGACCAGAACTCACACAGTGTGGGGTTTTTAACTTCTACGGCTGCAGCTCAGTAGCCCAGTTCCATGCTCAGGAGTGTCTTTGCTCCATCCCCATCCTCATTCCCCTCAGTTTCCACCAAGGCCCTTGCGTCCTTGGTCCAGTTCACTGTTCTGGATGGACACAAGAACCTGGAAATCTCAGTAGGTGTTCCCTGGACTCTGGTCTGTACCTCTAACTGCATGACTGCCCCTCTTCCCAGGACTGTGGGCCACCAGGTACTACATCCTCCTCCATGGTTCTGTTCCATTCTTGTGGCGGGTACTGTGTGAGAGCTACCAATCTTCTTGACCTCTTAGCCAGCTTGGGCACTGGATTTTGCGATCTCAGTCTTCAATCTTAATTTTTTAATTTTTTAAGATTAATGTACTAAGGGACAGATATCATTATGGCATTTTTCCACTATATGGTTCTTCATACTTTGTTCCCACACGTTCGTTTTTTTCTGGCCACCCCAGCTTCGTGGAATTCATCAGAACAACGAAATCGGTGTGGATATGTAAAGACAAGCCTTCAATTTGCTAAATTCGGGTGTTTTCCAAAGAGTTCATCCTTCTACCTTCCATCCGGGCATGACCGAGTAAGCACGGAGGCAGACAGAGGAAAATCTATGCCGGTGACTGCCCGTGTGGGGCTCACGTTTCCTCTGAAAGGGTTTTGAAGAATCAACCTTCCCCGTGTCTAGAGCAATGGAATGCGGCTCATTAGAGCAGGCGGTTTTTTTCGAGCGACTGCCAAGAAATTGCTTTATGAAAGGAACCTTCCATATGGTTTTAGATGAGAAGTGATAGAAGACCCGGCTAATGTACCGGTGATGCTGTTTGCAGTATGTTAAAAAGAAAAAGAAAAAGAAAAGAAAAGAAAAAAGAAAAGAAAAGAAAAGAAAAAAGAAAAGAAAAAAAGGTGTGTTTGTGCTTGGCAGTTGCTATGCAACAACGCATTTGGCCATTTCTATTCCAGGTTTAATAACCATTAACTCATGCACTTTCCTGGGCACGCAGGTAATTTCTAGCAAGTAACATGTTGATTCTTCCTCTTCATCGACAATACCAGTGCTGTGCTAAATTATGTGGTTTGAGGCATGCCAGAGTTATGGCCATTCAGGTGAGTATACGCCTGCAGTGTAGACCTGTTGGGGATTGCTAAAGAAATGTGGCACTTGCTGTCAAATTACTGTGACCCGTAGTTATTTTGTGGCCCCAAAGCAAATCCTACTTATAGGTGATTAGTGAAAAACTGAGCTGACATTTGCCCTTTGCAAACTGACAACATTCTCTCAAACGTCAGGTAGCTCACCCTCTGGTGGGGCAGGCAGGGTTCGCCTGCGCTCACTTTTGTATTCCACCAATTTCCAACCCTGAAAGGTGTGTGTGTGTGTGTGTGTGTGTGTGTGTATGCAATGCAAATGTGCACACAGGAGTGTATCCTACCTATATCTAACCCTGAAAGATGTGTGTGTGTGTGTGTGTGTGCAAGCACACAGGTGCACATGTCTGGGAATGCCATGTGCACACGGGAGTGTAGTTGGGTAAATCAAATTACTCTATACCAAGACTATTTCTTGTAATTGCTGTGGCCCCTGTGACTGCTTTGTGTCTAGTCCATTTCATTCCTTCACTCTCCATGACAACGTTTATAGGGGCGATGGTGGTTGGAGAGTTCTTCCTTGTGATCAGAGCTCTGAGTACTTTCTAGCTTCTCAGTGCCGCTCATGAAATACCCAGCATTTCGTGCAGTGTTCATCTCTGGTGGGCTTTCAAGTTTGGTTCTGCAAGCCCTATGTCTTCTTTCTTCCGACTCTATCCAACTACATGGTGCTAAGCATGGAATCCACATCAGACCAGTAAAATTCTTCCACCACCACAGACCGGTAACCAGGAGTGAGCCAGGACCCAAGCAAGTCAATCAAAGACTTTCCTGTATGTGTTTGAAATACATTGAAGGTGGTTTAAAAAAATGGCTCTTCCCTCTTACCTATCGGATAAGGACAGGGTGTGACACAATATCAGAAGGCATTGGCTTTCAGCATGTTACTTTAAAGCAAGAGTCCTACTGTCTGGCTCCTTGACTTTAGCCCAGGGAGTTCAGAGTGACAGCAGCATCTCTTCATCCCTCAGAGAAAATCCATTTCCTTTGAAGGGAATGAAATCAGTAGGCGAAGAAGGTCCAGGTCCACCATTAGGGTTTATAGGATACATAACAGGAACACAGATGCACCCATGTATCAGACATATAAAAATGTAAGCATTGATAATGTGGATCAGATATTCCATGGCCCATGGTGCTACCTCAGAGCCCAGAGGCGAAAGGGACAGTAGACTTCTCTCCTGCTCCTCTGTCCTTGCTGCTAAAAAATCCAAAGAACTACAGAGATCATTGTAAAGACAGCCTAGTGCTGAGTCTGGGTCCAAGACCCCAGGAGGATGGTTCAAACCCACAACCTATGGAACTCTGGGGACACAACCCAACCTAGTCTTTGATAAACTAAGATGAAGAACAGGATGTGGGCCTTCCTCCTCTCTCGCCTCAGTTTCCTGGATTAGAATTTCCTAATCATTTTAGAATCTCATTCTAGGAACAGAGGAACCAGTACAGGTTCTAGAAGGTGCAAGTTTGAGTGCCAAGCTTGGTCCTAGGAGCCAAAGGGATAGAGAACACCAGGAGAACACTGCCCACAGAATTGACTAAGCACAGTTTTTAGGGCCTCAGAGACTGATGCAGCAGTCACTGAGCCTGCATGTGTCTGTACTGTGTCCTCTGTATACGTGCTGC
>NW_021604638.1:3586936-3588099 GCF_004785775.1 Grammomys surdaster | reverse complement strand
CCCCTCTCTCCCCTCTCCCTCTCTCCCCTCTCTCCTCTCCCCTCTCCCGTCTTCCCTCTCCCCTGTCTCCTCTCCCCTCTCCAGTGTGCTGCACCCTGCTTCACACTTGGACAACTCCAAAGTCATTCTTATATCTCACCTCCAACTCTCATCTTGAAGCTTGGAATCCATACCCTGCCTTTGGAGTTGAAGGCCCCTAGCTGTCCGAGCTTGCCCAGTCTTCAAGGCTGCAGGATGAACAGTGTAGCGTCCTGTGCTTTAAAGTGGGTCTTGAACCCTGGAGGCCGTGTGTCTCAGTGTTCACTGTAGCCCAGAGTCTGTAGAAAAGGCAGTATAGCTTTAGTGGCCCTATGTCATTCATTATGAGGCTTCATAATTTCACCATTGGTCTTTTCAACCTCATAGACACTATCTTCATATTAGTTTGGTAACTCATATGTATGGGATTATAGGAGAGAAGATTGGAGCTGCTGTCCCAGTGCTCTGAGGAGGAGCTAAACCACATCTTCAAGACAGTGTGTGTGTGTGTGTGTGTGTGTGTGTTTATTCATGGGAGGAATGGAGAGAGAGAGAGGGAGAGAAACAGAGAGAAAATAATGATACTCAAAAATCTTCTCAGGAACCTGGAGCCTCAGTAGTTTTTTTTTTTTTTCAAATACGTAAGTATAACTGAAGTTGAATTTATCACAGACATTGTATAGTTAGATATTTTTTTAAATTTATTTTCCCTTATACAATACTTCACCTTTGTAGTTTCTCCTCCCTCCATTTCTCTCAGTCTTATTCTCTCCCCACCTCCCTCTCCCGCCTCAGATCCACTCCTCCTCCATTGCCCTTTGGAAAAGTAGAGGCCTCCCAAGGGTATCAACTGAACACGTTATAACATAAGACAATAAGACTAGGCACAAATCCTCATTTCAAGGCTGGGAGAGGCAACCCAGTAGGAGGGAAAAGGGCCCAAGAGCAGGTGAAAGAGTCATAGATATCCCATTTCTCCTGTTAGGAGTCACACAGAAACACCAAGCTAACAACCACAGCATGTATACAGAGGACACAGTACAGACCCATGCAGGCTTAGTGTTCTTCTGGTGTTCTCAATCACTCTGGCTCCTAGGACTCCTCCTCCTCCTCCTCCTCCTCCTCCTCCTCCTCCTCCTCCTCCT
>NW_021604638.1:3584346-3586926 GCF_004785775.1 Grammomys surdaster | reverse complement strand
CTCCTCCTCCTCCTCCTCCTCCTCCTCCTCCTCCTCCTCCTCCTCCTCCTCCTCGGTATTGCCCCAGCTCCAAGTGTAGGAACCAGATTGACATCTCTAATTTGGGCTCTATCTTTCCAATTTTTGGGTGGCTGGTGGTCTCAGCATCTGCTCCCATTAGCTGCCGGAGGAATGCTTCCTGAACCTTGTAAAATTATTAGAAGCTTTTAAGAAAATAATTAATGTAGATTATTTTGAAGTTCCAAGGCTTCTCTCAAGGGTTGCCAGCAAGACAAAGAGAATCCCACCAAGAATCAGTCAGCTCCAATTTCTACCACCTGTTGGTGACATATCTGGCTGCAATGTCTGGGATACAGGTGTATCTCTAACAGGAATTTTCTCCCCCTGTTCAGTTAACTTCACCAATGACCTGGAGCAGGACAGCAACAGCGGGCAGGCTTTTTATCTCCCTGTGAGACTAGAAGAAGAAACATTCTTCAGGTCACAGACATGCCACAGACTGCCAGAGCTTGAAAAATAGCCCCGTAGGCTGACATCTACATGAAATGAGCTTGAAGAAAATAAGCAAACAAGTCTTTGAGAAGTGTGAACCCCCCTCAACCTCTTTACTACCAGGCACAGTTTGAAAATGTCATACTAGAAGCAACTTGAGAAAAAAGGGAATGTCTGTAACAGCCAGGGGAGTGTATACACAGCCTAATTACAAAGCCAAGGCTATTCGAGAGTCTCTGGAATTTTGTAGGCAATTACATGCATAATTATATTGCTAAGCATCGTGTTATATATTATATCTGCAGTATACTTAGATGTTATAAAATTGTTGCTAATCCCAGAGATAATTGTATAGCTAACTCTGTTATCTGGATTTGTGTGTGTGTGTGTGTGCGCGCATATGTATGTGTAGTACATGTGTGTATTAGTACAGTATGTGCACATATACATGTAGGGGTGCACGCATGTGTGTTTGTATGCCTGTGACCTGTGGAGATCAGAGTTTGAAGTGAGTGTCTTCTTTGATAATACACCATCTCATTTTGTGAAACAAGGCCTATCACTGAATCACCCATTTGGCAAGCCTGGCTGTCTGATGAGTTTCAGGGATGCAACTCCCCACCCCAGCCCTCTTCCCCTTGTCTACCTTCCCAGCATTGAGATTCAAGACGCACAAAATATTTCTGTTTGGTGCTGGGAATGGGAACTCAGGTCCTTTCTTTGCTTAAATAACAAGCACTTTGCTGACTGCATCATTTTTCAAGCCCCAGGTTTCTTACCTGATTATAAAAGATGCTTTATATTATACATATTCTATAATATATCTGCAATATATTTATATTTATAAATATGTTTATTCAAAACACATACAACATTCAGATAAAAATCTTGGAAACTGGCTCTTACTTGCAGGTAAAATAACTACTCTGAGGGTTTTTAGCATCAGGTTTGTGGTTTTAAATTGTTTTTCTTCCATCTAAGTGTTGGAAGAGGAGAGCAGCTCCGAGTGATCCAACTCCAATATTTATCAATCAAATGTGCTGCCGTGGCTCGGGCAGGCTACACTACAGTATTTGGGAATCTCTGAAACAAACTTCATCTCAGAAGATGGCGGCTTACGATCCTCCTCCCCACCCTACCACGGAAGGATGGTGGGGAATGTGAAGAGCTGTTTAAGTCAGGGGATGCCAGATGAGTCTTCAGGGCTCTGTCAGAAGGATGGCGCTCCCTTCCTGGTATTCATGGTGATGGCTGTTCTCACTAAAACAACACAGGCTGATTCTATGAGATATGCTCTAGTCCAGAGATCAGCAGGCCACATTCTAGGCCTGATTTCTATGTCTCTAAGCAGCCAGCTTCCGATCTTTAGCACTGATGACAGCTGTGCTGTGTGATTCTTAGTTCCGTATGACTGAAGCTCTGTCCCATGTACTAGACAGTATGCTACCTCATGTATGCTTCTACCTACTGCTGATGTAACAGCAACCTCCCTCAACCCCATCATTGTGACAGACAGACAAACAACTACCCACAAGGGAAATTCAGTCCTGATGGAGAGCCATGTTGGTAAAGAAAACTGGAAAACATCTGGGCTTTTTTCTTTATTTTACTTTGTAGAGAAGGTACATTGGGGCTGGAGTTCTCTCCGTGGCTATAATCAGTGCTGCACTTACAGACAGTATCCGGTCCTTGGCACCCTTCTTGGGAGCTTCATAACCTCCTATAACTCCCAATGCAGGGAATCTGACATCCTCTTCTGCCCTCCATGGACTCAGATGTTCAAACCCAACTCCCCTTATGACACATCCATATACACCTAATTAAAAGTAAGCATGAAGTCTTTATAAACGAAGTTTCTTTTCTCATCAAGATAAATGCGAATGTCTCATCTTCCACCAAAAGATCTGACTGGGTTTTTGAAGATACATTTAGGACAGCCAGTCATCTTTTGGGGAGACTGAGGCTATCTAGCCAGCCTAGCCTACTTGAAATTTCCAGGCCAGTGGCAAATCCTAGGGAGGGGGGAGGGAATGAGAGAGAGAGAGAGAGAGAGAGAGAGAGAGAGAGAGAGAGAGAGAGAGAGAGAGA
>NW_021604638.1:3543419-3584336 GCF_004785775.1 Grammomys surdaster | reverse complement strand
AGAGAGAGAGAGAGAGAGAGAGAGAGAGAGAGAGAGAGAGAGAGAGACTGATTAGTGAGACTAGAACTGACCTCTAACCTCTAGACACATAAGTATCTTATGCATACAAACACACAAATTCACACAATAATCAAAAATAAATGCCTGTATGAGTATTTTGCCTGCATATGTGTAAGTGTATCACCTAGTGATTATGGAGGGCTCAGATACCCTAGAACGGGAGCTATGTGCAGCTATGAGCTGTCATGCATATGTGCCGGGTTCTAAATCCAGGTCTTGCAAGAGCATCTGGTGCTCTTGCATGCTAAGCTGTCTCTCTAGCCCTCAACATAAAGTCAAGGGTAGATTGAACTATCCCCTCTTTGGTTTCTCATTCAGTAATACATTCTAACTCAACCACAAGATCAATGAACCCAAATCAAAAAAAATCATAGAAAAATAACTACCCAAACTGCCCTAAGCTATGTAAATAGCTGAATAAGCCATTGATTTAAGTCAACAACTTACAATTAAGTAAAATTTATTAAGCATTGCCCAGTACCAGAATCCCCTGTATCTTAGGATTCACATTCTTTTCTTTACAGATGTCTTCTTTGCTTAAAGTAACCAACATTTGCTTTATTTATTTAAAACAAAGAAGTCACAGGCTGGCACAGATTCCAGCAAGTATTTACTATGGAAATGCTCCTGGCTTAGTAAAAATGATAAACAAGAAACAACGCAAATTAAACAACATATTCAAACAAATCCTTTGCTTTAAACATAGTAATGATCTGCTCAAAAACATTCATTTTGAGTTCATATATGTAAGATTAAGTCAGTCGATGAGAACGCTTATAGACCAGAAAGGTTTTAATGACAATATTTAAAATGTTAAACAATATTTAGGCACTTCAGTTTTCCTCACTATCAAAGACTCTCTCTCTCTCTCTCTCTCTCTCTCTCTCTCTCTCTCTCTCTCTCTCTCTCTTTCAGAATTCTCCATCCAATGGATTAATTTATTCCTTATAGGTCAGTTGTCATATGTGTTAATCATCAGATTATTATTTCTTAGGTTTAATCCGCCCTTCAGTCATTTTGGAAGGAAGAACCTCAATTTAAAAAAAAAATTGTTCTTACTAGATTAGACTGTGGGAAACCTTGCGGTATATTTTCTCAGTTGATGTGTGAGGGTTCAGCCCACTGTGTGTGGGGCCACCCCAGGACATGTATTCCTGGATGGTCTGAGAAAGCAGGTTGAGCAGGCCATGAGGAGCAAGCCAGTAAACAGCACCTCTTCATGACCTCTGCTTCTGTCTTTACGTTCCTGCCCTGTGTGGGTTCCTGTCCTGTGTGGGTTCCTGTCCTGTGTGGGTTCCTGTCCTGTGTGGGTTCCTGTCCTGTGTGGGTTCCTGTCCTGTGTGGGTTCCTGTCCTGAATTTCCTCAGCAATGAAGTATGATCTGAGATATGTAAGCTGAAATAAACCTGTTCCTCCTCATGTTGTTTATGGTCATTTGTGTAATAGGAGAACCTATTCTGCACAAATGCTGTGGGTTTCGTCCTCAGCTGCTTTCTTGTCAAATGCAAGTGGAGAGAGAGAGAGAGAGAGAGAGAGAGAGAGAGAGAGAGAGAGAGAGAGAGAGAGAGAGATCTCATGCTGCGCACATGGAATCTTCCCTGTTCCCCTCCTGTACTTCAGGAAGCGGCTGAAGAGCATGTGGCCTCTTCAAGACTGGATTTTGTAGCTCACACATCCCCCAGGAACAGCTTTTGTCAAGTGGCTTTGAAGGGTTCACTGAAATTAGAATGTACTATAAATAGCTTACCCAACACATCAGAGATATTCCTAGAGGATCCTGATGGTGATACTCTCAACAAACCTTTCTACTCTCCAGTGGGCTGTGTCCTCAGCCTTACTGCCAAAGTCCAGCATAGTCATGATCTCTAGACAACTTCTTAATTCACTACTCGGTTTTAACCCAAGGTCTGATGGACACTTTCAACATTTGTCCTCTCCGAATTCTTTACAACAACAACCTATTTTTCTTTTTCCTTTGTTCTCACCCTCATCACAATTCTTCTTGTCTAGCTTCTTGAGTTCTAAGGCTACAGGCATAAGCCAGTATTCCCAGTGTTTCCTTTATATTTTAGAACACTTTTACTGGCCAATCTCCTGTAACCCAAATCTTGTGCTAGAATGTAATAATCTATGTATATTGTAATTTTCTTTCTTATTTGAATTGCAATTCTCTTAGTCAAATTACTAGATGGTTACTCTTTGCTGTATGATATACCAAAGCTTTTTAATCTACAAATTCAAGTGTGTGAATCAGCTATGGGTATTTCCCCTTAATTTCATATTATTTTAACTCTGAGTCACAGTTTTCCACTTCTTCAAATGTCTATTTATTGTTTTATAATGTGATATACATTGTGGCTAGCACACTCTGGTAGCTCTGAGTATTATTTTTAAGAATAATATGTACTGGTTAGCCTTCTTGCTACAAAATAGAATCATCTGGGAAGAGATTCTCAACTGAAGACCTGCTGAGATCACATTGCCCTGGTGGCCATGACTTTGAAAGATTGCCTTGATTGTTCATTGATGTGAAAAGGCCCAGTCCACAGTGGGTAGCACCATTCCCTAGAAAGGTGGTGTCCTGAACTGTTTGAGAAAGCTGCCTAAGCAGGAGCCTGCTTGCCTTTCTGCAAGCAGCATTCTCCACAGTTTCTTTTGTTTTTCCTTGGCTGCGAAGTGAGCTCCTTAATTGGAAGTGATACTGTGTGGAATAGCAAATGTGTCTGTCTTCAAGTTCCTGCCTTGATTTTTCCTCAGTGATGAACTGTGAACTGCAATTATAAGCCAAATGCCTTTCCTTCCCTACATTGGTTTGTGTGTTTTATCACAGCAAAAGACCTAACTTAGAGCATGATGGCGATGAGTTTAATCTAGATATAATCACTAGAGGGTATTTTTATTGTGAGACCTTGGTTTAGACCTTGGTCTCTGTGGGACTATGTTATTTTTGTTCTAAGTCATAGGGTGAGCCCTTTCATTCAAGAACATGTCTGTATATGAACATTGAATAGAGCTATTTGTCATTTCTTAAATCCCTCTTAATTTGGCAGAGATTGGCTCAAAACTCCATGACCTCGTCATTTATCAGGTACTAAAATTCTGCGAAATTACTTTAGAGTCTCCTCCCCCAAGAGATTGTAAGATCACAAGTCTCAATGGGCCCATTTTCCAGACCACCAGTTGTGCCCTAATTGTAGTGTTCTATTGGACAATACCAGTCCTCTGGCCTTCCAGATGCAAAGGGCTAACAAATAGTTCTTATCTCTTGATAAGGAGTTCCATCTCAGCTCTAGTGGGTAAATACAAGAGAGAAGGGTCTGTGCTTCTTCTATAGATCTATTATCATCTTTTCATTACCAGAATTTGTATTTACTTGTAGTTGCTTCAACCAATGTTGCTCCACCATCACCACACATATGCTCAATGGATGTTAAAGTGAACGTGCCCAGTATGTACCATTTATTATCTTATGCTATCCACTTCTCAATGCTGATGAAATGCTATGTGGTCTGCTGAAAGTTTGAACACTGAGTTAAATTTAAAAAGAGCCCAGTATTGCAAAAGTCCCGATTATGCCCAGGCTGCTTTATGCAGGGGATTTTACTTGACAAATAGGCTGATTTAAAATTCCCACAAGTCAGGACAAGCTTTGATGCTGCGTGGTTCTATTTAAAACGTGATTTGAAGAGATTGAAATTATTTCTAATTTTATAGAAAGCCAGAAAATGTGTGTGTGTGTGTGTGTGTGTGATTTCAAAGCTCTGCTCCCCTCAAACTTCAACCATGTTATATATTCACACAGAAGACAAATGTTGAATAAAGTTAATTAACATGACAATGTTAGTTCACAGATTTGAGAATTTTTGTATTAACACTTTTCCTATAATACTAGATGAGCAAAATACTTTATTGTATTTTTAAATAATCTAACCATGCTTTAATAGCTTTCAAATAAAACATTTGCACAGTCTGGAGTTATCTCTGCTAAAAGGAACAAATTTAAAATTCTTTTTTAGTTATATAGTCTCTGATAATGAGAAAAGACATTTCTAGATTATGTGGATGATGATTATTATTACTAACCATATATTATTTATTAATATCATATTCTAAATCTTAGCAAGCACTGATCCCAGATATTTTCTTTACCTCAGGCTTAATCAAATAATAAAGACTTAACAACTTGGTTACTACGTTGATCAAAATTTTGTTCTGAATGATGATAGTAAATTTGCTTAAGTTCTGAGAACTATTAGGAGGCCATTCAGTTCAGTTTTTAAAAATACACTCAGTGTAATGTTTAAGTGACTGGGGTTCTCCATGGAAGAATTCCTAAATGTAACTTTGGCCTGGTAGCTTTTATGGAAAATTCTGAATAGAAAGAACTTGGAAATAAGATTTATCTGCTTCAGAGTTCTACCTAGAGACCATAGAATAAATACACTGTTATCCATGCACTTGTTTGACCAGCCTCCCCCTACAGGTTAGGCAATTGTAAACTTCCTTAAGAGGGAATATTTCCTACACATATGTCTTGTCTAACTATTCTTAGATGTGTGTGTGTGTGTGTGTGTGTGTGTGTAGGAGTTGGTTGCAATGGGACCTGTCTCCATTCCTTTTCTAGTTACTGTGATAAAAACAACATAGGAGAGGAAGGGTTTATTATAGCTCATACCTCCAAGTAAACAGTTTGTCACTGCAGGGGACTCAAGGCTGGAGCCTGAAGCAGTGAGTCATATCCACAGATGAGCACAGACAGAGAGAGAAATGAATGTGTTCATGCCTAATTGTTCAGCTCAGTTTTTACAATCTCATACCATTAATGGTCCAGTCTGTGAAAGGCCGCCACCTACATTCAGCATGGCTCTTCCCATGTCAATCAACCTGAATAAGAACTACCTCTTATAGGCCTTGTTCATGTCCTCAGATGAGGGAGGCAACCCCTCACTGATACTCTCTTTCCAGGTGGTTCTAAGGTTTGTTAAGTTGACAAAACCATCTACCACAGGACCACAGTCTCATATATCACTATTGAGGACCAAAGAACAGTTTCTTGAATTTGAGGTACCAAACATAGATCAATACAGCCAATTACCCACAGGATAGATACCAGTCAATATCTAGAGCATGCTGGAAGGGAAGCCCCGTGAGGACAGTCTTGCCACTTCTTTACCTCCAGCACCTAGAACAGCGCTTTGTGTGCAATAGGCAGAATGTCTCTACGTTCTGGAAAGAACAACGCTAGGTCCTTAATGTTGGGCAGGACCAAATGGGAACAGAGAAACCACAGGCAAGCATGAGTAAAGCATCCAGAGAGCTGCCCAGGAGGAAGCAGAGATCAAGAGCTGGAAAGATGGCTCAAGGTCAGCTAAGAGCACTTTCCACTCTTGGAGAGGTCTGTTGTTCAGTTTCCAGCACCCGTCTCAGGCAGCTCACAACTACCTGTAACTCTGGCTCCAGGGGACCTGACACCTTCTTCTAGCATCTGTGGGTACCTACATTCAAATGCAGATGACCTCCTCCATCAGACACCCATACGTGCAAATATTAAACAGTAAAAATAAATCTAAAGTAAACAAATACAACAGACCAGACACATTGATTGTTGATGTCTTCATTAATGATAAACATCAAAACCAATGTGGAAATTCTAACCTTGAAAGTCGTTTGAGATCATTAAATAAGCTAAACCAAATAGTCTGGAAATAACAAAATCTCAGCTAACATCAATCCATTGATTGAATTACATTCTCACAAAACAAAACACAAAACAAAAAATCAGTGTGATCCAGGGGCAACTTATTCCCAACCATACTGCACCATCTTAAGTTATCACTACAAACAAATGAAGACCTCCTCTACATGTGATTTTAAACTATTTTTGTTTCCATGGGATATCCAAACATACTTTTGCCAAACCAGCTCCACACCAGAGGAAACTAATTAGTGTTGTCACTTGTGTGGATAATTATCGTATTTATAAGCTAATCGTGGCCTCACACTGGAATTACTCTCTTTTCATCATGCAAGAAGAGCACAGTTTTCTATTCATTATACACAGCCATCCTAGGAGCATCTTGGGATAAAATTCTTCCAAATTCAGATGCTTGATGTCTCTATTAAGGAGACTGAGACTTGAAAAGCTCCCGTTCACATTGGCGTCTGCACAGTCTAGGAAGCAAGTCTGTGAGAGGCGCAGGAACAGTCTGAGGAGTCCACTGGGGGAATTATGGGCACCTTCTCCCTTGAATTATTGCTTCAGTGATGCAGAACTTGGCTGAGATAAAGCACCTTTGGGACTAAGGATGAAAGCAGATGTTGTGACATCTGTCCCCTTTAGTTATCAGAGGTCTATTATTTGCCTGGCTTGGTAAAGCTGGTGTTGGGCGATCGAGACTATTTATCTAGAATTTAAGCCACAAATCTGTTCAATAGTTTAAAGAGCAGAGAAAAAAGATCCCAGAGATTTGGGATATATTATGGGATATCTGGATGTGGAAATGTCAGCAGCACTTCAAAATGCTTGAACTTCCTGCAGTACTGATTAAAACATATCTGCTGGGGGGAAACTGAGCGTCTGTCGCAAATGGGCAAAGTCTAAAGTAATGGACAGGCATCCACCTCTTGGACTGGCAGCTGGTTTTCATCCTACGGAGGCAGGCATCTTTTCCATCTAAGAAATAGGCTTTCTTTTCTGGATATCATAGGTAACCATGTCATGATTAGGAAAACAGAGAAACAGTAGGTGTTTGGATTATTGATCTGTAGGTGAAAGCATGGATGGAATATCAGAAACCTATTTTTCCAAAAAGTTCCAACAATAATGCAGGTTACAAAAACCCAACATTCAAATAGTAGAAGGATAACAAATCGAGGGAAGCATTTTTTGCTCTTCCTTTGCACAAGGCAGACATTGCTAATCAATTGCTCTTCCTCTGCACAAGGCAGGCATTGCTAATCAATTGCAGCTGAACTTATTTGAGGAATATTTCTCTACCCCATCTTTCAGATACCCACATACTCTAGCTCAGTGGATGAAGCCTACTTATGGTACCTAGTAGAAACGCCAGCTGAAGAGTTCCATTTACGTTTCCACAAGGATCAGGGTAGAATACACAAAGAGGCTGCATTTGAGTGAGAATCCCGTGTTATCTTAGCACTTTCCCGGAGTGTCCTCGGATCCGCTGAAGATGAGGTATCCAGATCAAAAAGGGAAACGGCTCATCTCCTCAAGTTGCCTTTGAGTATAAAGTGTCCCATTGAGTTCTATCGCCTACTTACATTCTGTTGCTGTGATAAAACACCAGGACTGCAACAGTGTATAGGAGGAAGAGTGTAGCTTGGGATTATGGCTCCAGTGAGTTAGCATCCAAGATGGCAGAGTGGTGGTCAAAGCTGGTGAGAGGCTGCACTAGCAGCTGAGAATTTAGCTTCAGGACCACAAGCAAGAGGCAGCGAGAGCTAACTGGAAATGGCGCAAGTTTTCTGAAGTCTTCAAGCTCATCCCCTTGACGCCCCTCCTCCAACAAGATCACACCTCCTAATCTGTCCCTGTAGTGAGAGTTTAAAATTCCAGTTATATTACGTGAATATGGTTTTGTTCTAATCCCAGGTGTGGGAAATGAGGCCGTTTCACAGCAGAAGACTATGGTTTGCTTCGTGCACTAGCAGGAGAGTGATCTTTGCTAGCTGCAGATAGATTGATTCTGGGGACTCTAGAGACAGGAAGAAATGGGAGAACCAGAGAGGGGCTGTGGCAGCTGCTACTTCCCCTGATGCTGTTTGCTGTTGCATTTGTTATTGTGAGATTCGTGGATTGTTGGATTGCTGGATTGCTGGATTGCTGGATGTTCGGATGAAGGTGCTACGACTTGCTCCTAGGAACGCATTGCCCCTAATCAGCAGGAAGTAGCCTAAAAAGGTCTATGTCCCCTTTCTCTCTGACCTTCTCTCTCTCCTACCTAATGTTAGAGGGTTGGAAAGGATTCAGATAGAATAAGTGTTATAAGGTGGGTAGATAAAAGAATCCAATAAAATAGCTAAAAACAAAACAAAACAAAACACACTTTCCAAATAGTTCCACCAGCTAGGGATGAAGTATTCAAACATGTGAGCCTATGGAACTGCATGCTAGACACCCACAAAGTGACCCTTTGTTCTTCTACTCCCCCCCATGTGCTCCTCGCCATGAGTGCTGTGTCTCTTCTCATTATTTTCGTTTGTTCTTCTGTGGATTTTTAGTATCACCTATTGCTAATCAGGTGTCTCTCTGAATGGGACTGGCTTGTCCCAGGTCCCGTCAGATCCTCAGCACGTCTGCCACAGTGACCTCTCTCAGGCTTCCAAGGGTCTACTCCAACTTTTTAGCCATCCATTGGCAGCAAAGATGTTTTGTCTAATATGACCCGCTTGTCTTCAAAGGCTTTCTCCGAGTCTCTTCATCTTTGGGGAAGTGTAGTATAGAAAATGGCCAAGGGCATACATGAATAAGTTATGTTGTAAAAATCTTAGCGGAGCGCTAGAGATGTAACCTTAGGCACCCGTTAGATTTCCCACAAACCTTGTCTGTATCTAAAACATATTTTAAGATATATTCCCCTAAATATGTGACGGTTTATAAATAAGTAAACACTGTTTCATACTAGGTTGATTCAATAGAATTTTTATTTAATCAAGTATTTGTCTATGCAAAGTATTATATAACTTAAAAGCATGCAAACCACAAACACATTATAGACAGAGAAACATCGCATTATGTACAATGTCATACTATTAATAATTAATCATTTTTGCAGTTCTTCCTTAGTTTCATTTTCTATTGGTTGAAACTGATTCAGATATTGAAGGTTGCTGTGCTAATATCTGCCAAGAGCCTTTTATGCTGACTGTGACTGACACATCTCAAATATTGCAAATTCATCTCTGTATGTATGACTTGATCAGGTTGTGGACATTTGGAGCATGATTACTGTTCTTCCCAAATACTATAGTGTCTTCCAGGCAGCTCACAGTTGTAAATAGCATAGAAAAAAAATAACTTGTACAGGATTTTTCATTACATGGGGAAAAGTAAAGTTTATCGGATGGTGGGGAAGGGCAGGCACGCCAGGCATGTGGATGGGAGAGACCTTGTTATCACATACCAAATAATTCTTGAACTGTTTTACAGTTTTATATCTTAAGAATTGTGAAAAAAATCCAACGTCTAGTTAATGAAATAATTACAGTTTGGATCCTGGCAGAGATCCCAGGGATTCCCAAGTACACTCAAGCTTGAGAACCCCATTCTCATCTGTATTAAAAAAAAATGCTGCAGAAAAATAATAGTGAGCCTTGTCACAGCTCTAACAGACCCGTTGGTTTGGACGTGAGACCTCTGGTTTCCCCTGTGGGCGTGCCTTGTAGTACCCAGCTAATGAACTCATCTTCTCAGTCCCGGGAGGTGAGCTCTGAACGTTGTGTGACCTAGTGTCGGATATGGAGTCGCAGTATGGACTGAAGGAAAGAGTCCCTCGAGTACTGTACTCTGAAATTTGAAATCTGAAAATGAAGACAATTTGGCTGAAAGATGATGCTTTCACCTTTGGATATGAATTTCTGGATGCCGGTGAGGTGCATATTGGGATTCCCAAGTCCGTAGTTAAATTATAGGTCTGCAGAGGTTTGCTCAGAGGGATGTCCAAACAAAAGGGCCCACCAACATGACTAACCACGTGTCTAATTAAATGATAAATCCATAGCCAAGACAGGGCTCCGAACACTAACAGAGGAAGCCGGGGAGGTGACAGATCACTTGGAAAAAAGCCAATCGGACATGATGTCACAGAAAGAAGCAGGAAGAGTGTTTTAACATATACATATGCATATACTTGTGTGTGTGTGTTTGTGTGTGCGCACGCGCCATCTTAGCTTACGGAATTATTAATCTTCCTAGATGGATTAAAAATTCTGTAATAGTTTTAAGATTTCTAAACTTTAACCTAGAAACGGCATATCTCAGAAAGTCTGAGTGCACACTTATTGCTAGCCTCCTTGGATAAGCAACATGGCCCTCAGTTCTGGACCTGGAGTGGGCTGTAGTTCTCATCCCTGATCCAGTCTGGAATGTTCTTCATTCACCCAGCAGCCAATGTGAATGTGCCATAGGCATTGATCCCACCCTTCAGCTGGGCATCCTCCTGCCTCACCGATAATCCCCAGCCTCCCTCCCTTCTCATTCTGCTTCCTGGCCTCACATTCATCACGTTCTCTGTTACCATGGTGATCTGTGTTTATTATCCATTCTGGAACTTTCTCCCAAATGGCTTCAGGCGTCTCCCTTCAGGTATCTGTCTATGATATGTTACTTGAAAAGCTTTCTGGCACACTAGATAAAGAAGGATCCTCACCCCCACTTTTCTTCAATTAACGAGTCTGCAGGTAAGCACACAGCAGGCTCACCCTAAGATTCCCACTTTCTAGGCTCTCACAACAGCACTTAGGAGTGAGCAATGGAAATAATGCTTTACGAAAAAGACGGAAAGGATGCGGGTGTTTGCAATAATTTGCTCTAGCATAAACAACTACGAGGAAGTAGAGGGGCGCTTGAGCCAGGCTAGCTGAAGCATCCGTTCCCCTCCCCCACACCCCCAGCTTAAGTGCCCCAGCTGCCTCTGACAGGTAATGCTTAATCCTCACTTAGTACTTTGGAGCCTCTTGAGATTATCTCTGACAGTCAAGCATAGATATATATGTTTGGGGCTGTATTTCTGCTATCTGGCTGCATCCTGGACACTCATCTGGTAGTCACAGGTTTCTGGTAGCATATAAGCTTAAACAAATGTGTATCTTGTAAGAAACAAAAATCAAAACAAAGCTGGGGAAATGCTTTGGTCCAGAGGTGAGTTTTCCTGGGTACTCCTTGCTGGTTTTTAAGCATCCTCATTCTGGCTACAGTTCGCTGGACTGACTGCAACCTGAGACTCATGTGGATATTTCACTAAAAATTAGGCATCTGTGGCTACTTTTAGGGAGTTTTTTGGACAATAAACTCCCTAAAACCTGGAGGAGCATTTCTGGGTCAGCTTTTCACAATGAGGAAGCAGGCTGCACCAACCTGGAGCTGGTGAGTGCAAGGAACCAGTTTTTAAGTCTTATCAGGGACACCCTTTCTGCTTTGTAATTGATTCACTTTTTCTGTGTTGGCTAACCTACACCACCAAGTTTTTTTCCATATTGTGCATGCTGCCATTTTTTTAAAAAAATATAATAATAATCAGATCACTTGCTGCTGATTTTGCCTCAGCTTGAAGTTTTGGATGTTTCCAAAAAGGATGTTTCCTTGCAGTTTCCAATTCTAGTATTTTCTGTCTCATTCTTACTCTTTTTTGAATGAGGTGTGATCCCAGATTTAATCTGTTCTTTGATCAGATAGTAAATTAACCATATCCCCAAAGGTTGACTGAGTTTGGGGATTTGATCTCTCCATATTAGCTCTAGGCTTGCTGCAGATTAATGTGGCTGGCTGTTTGCATGTTGGGATTGTTTTTTTATGAAATGTGAAAGAATATATATATTGTCTTCTCAGGACTTCTGTCTCAATGATTTAAATGAGTTACTGTGTTTTTATTCAGCTGCTACAAATGTAGCATAGTGAAGTCCATGGCCACAGTTACCACAGTTAACTATGCAAAAGCCACCATCACTAAATCCTCAGCAGTGCTAGCCCTTAGGTAAAGACATTGCAGTTTGCATTTCATTAGTTCTTTTCTTCATCAAAGGTGGGGTTCATTTTACCCTTGGCTGTTTTCACTGGGCTGGTATTACTTACAGGGAGTCACCCACACACATCAGAACTCTCCAGTTACTGTTGGTCAGAGCAGACTATGTTGCTGTTTTGTGTTTTTATCTTTGTTTCTTTTAGTCTTATAAAATGACTGGCTGCACCTGTTCTTGTAATGGTTTCCTAGTTCATTCTCTCCTGGCTTTGTGCTGTTATCCAGGCTAACAGTATCATCTACACAGTATGAGCATTTTGTCTCCTTCTTGGCAATAGTTCTACCTATTAATTCTCTGCTGGTGACATAGTATTCCCATGACTGGACTTCAAAGAACTGTTAAAGTAGCAGTAACAGAAACTGGGACATTGTATTTTAATTGGAATGTTTCTGTGCTTAATGTCCCTTTAAGTGATGACAATTGGTTTTCAGGTGGATGTTTCTTTTTCACAAAGAAATTAGTGTTCAAATCCTTGGTTTGGAGTATAGCTTGTTAGTCAATTTTATATGAACATATTATGACTTTCTCTCTCTGTATGCACTATAGCCCACAGAACACAGTGCCCTAATGTGATACAAAGCTTCATCATTTACATACTTGTAGCCAATGCTTGCAGCCCGTGAGTAAAGTTTACTTAGCAATGAGAGAGACAGGATGTTCATGATTTCTGTTCTGTTTGCTGATTTTGAGAACATATAGTCACTTAGAAGTCTGTCTGTATTGATGGGAGGTGGTTGTCAGATGGCTGTATGTGTGTGTGTGTTTGTGTTGTGTTAACTGGCATTGGAGTGTGAAACAGGGCCACTCTCTCTGTGTATGTATCAGGTGTTTCTGCTTTTCTTACTTCTGTGACACAATCCCTGTTACACCAACTTAAATTTGGGGAAAGAATTAAATTGGTCATGGTTTCTGACCATGGCTGGCTCTGTCCTTTCTGTGTGATAGAGAAACACAGAACATCACAGTGAGGGAAAATCTGTTCAGTTCATAGAGAATAGAATACAGAGAGAGAGCGCGCGAGAGAGAGAGAGCGAGAAAGAGCGAGAGCGAGAGAGAGAGCGAGAGAGAGAGAGAGAGAGAGAGAGAGAGAGAGAGAGAGAGAGAGAGAGGAATCTAGTGAGGAGATGCCCTAGGAAGGCACACCATTCCTGTGATCCCCTTCCACGAACTGGTCCCACTTCCCACTAGTTTTCAACAATACCACTAAAATATGAATCTCTGTCAGAGGGTTAAAGAAGATTCATGGTCAAATGCCTCCTCATCTATCTTCTGGGGACCAGGTCTTCAAGACATGAACTTTAGGAAGCACACCTCATAATCAAACTACATGCCTGAGTAAGTCAAAGAGAAAGAGTATGTATTTCTTTACTTTTAAGTGATTTACCCTGTAAACATAACTATATTTGGCATAATAAAAGAAATCAATAGAATGTAATAGGAAGTTCCAAATACAACCAGATATATGAGACTTGTGCATTGCATACTCTGAATTGCAGGTCTTTACAAGCTCCAAGGCTGTTTAATAAATAATACTGGGTCAATTCTATGTAAAAACAGAAAATTGAATCTCAAGCTCACACTAGATACTACAATCAATTTCAGATGGAGATATGCTTTAAATATGAAAGAAAATACTTTAATTTTATGAGAAGTTATAGGGGAATATCTTGTAACATTAGAATAAAGAATCTTAAATTATAGAACAGAGACACATAAATATTGTATAATTATATACTAAACTGTATCAATGATGATTTTCTACCCTAAAATTATATCAAGCCCCAAAGTCAGATCAGATAATGAAAGAAAATATTTTCAAATATATAACTAAAAAGACCAGTATCCATAAAATATAAATAACTTGATGAGAAAAATTAAAACAACTCATTTGGAATTAGAAAAATATCAAGGATAATGATGAGCAAAGACACACTTTCCAAATGGCGTGAAATGAAACCACAGCTCGGTGCTTTCACAAGCTCCTGTGTCCCCTAAGAAGCCCTTATGGGCAAAGGGTGTAAGGCTCAAATGACTGCAGGAACTGGGGAGCCAGAGTAGGAGGGAGCACTGGTGATGGGGTGGGTGGATATGCAAGGTTATGTAGAAGCTGGAAAATGCCATATCCATGATGTCAGAAAGTTGAAGGGAAGGTCAGAGGTGCTGAGAGAGGACAGAGGGATGGGAACAATGGCAGGAGCCCAGGGCCACCAGCAGGAGAATGGCACCACCCACAAATGTCTAGGCACTGACACATCAATCGTCAACCACCAAAAATACTACAGGCTTGCCAACAGGCCAGTCTAGTGGTAGCAATTCCTCCACTGAAGCTTCCTTTTCCAAAATGGCTCTAGCTTTTGTCACGCTGACAGAAAATTCACTGCCCCATGGGTATGGATGCCTTGCCTGCTTGTATATCGGTACACCATGCTTACACTTGGTAGCCATGGAGGTCAGAAGAGGTTGTCTGGTCATCTTGAACTGGAGTGATGAATGGTTTTAAAGAACAAGTGCACTTAACTACCAAGCCTTCTCTTCAACCCCCAAAGTTCCCCAATTTCAACCAATGGGAACCAACTGTACACTCATAGAGAGAACAGGTTGGAACTCTAAACCATTTGTGTCTTTGACAGAGTCTAGTCTCTTAAATGCAGGGATAGCTGGTCCTGCAACCCAGCCTTTGATCCTCTGGTACTCTACTCCAGATGCCCTAGTCAGTTCCCTGCTGAAGAGCCAGGGAACCTTTTCTATGCTCGGCAGTACTCCTGCGCTACCAGTGGCCTGACTTTCAGTCAGTCGAGAGTTAAGACAAAGATTTCACAGACGAGCTCAGGAGAAGTCTGAGATCCAGTGAAAAATTGGATCCTGGGCAAATTCTGGTACCATATCTGTCAAAGAAAAACTAGAGTCAGGGGGAAAGTGCTATGTGCTATGGCTCGTTTTTGTTTTTTTTTTTTTTTGTTTTGTTTTTGTTTTTTTTTTTGATACTGCAGTAGAGAAAAGGGTATCTCGGATGAGAAGTAGATTCCCTATGAACACAGCATGGATCCGTGAGAATTTACAGCTAAGTTATAGGTTGGAAAACCAGGTCCAGGGATCCATGGAACTCAGACATGCCCCAGGCCATGAGAGAATGGGAGTGGAGTTGATATTAATGGTGACTAAATATGCAGACTGTAGAGACAGTTCCTGCTCAAGTGGTTCAGCTGGGTTCTTGATGAAACTATGCTCGATCTTATAATGCATATATACATTAGGAACAGCACTTAGGAATTTATCCAAGATTGACTGGAAAGCACGTATGCCCCAAAGAAGTACAGCTAGACCTGGATGTTGGGTTGGGAGCCTGAATCATCTTTTCAACAAATGTTTTTCATGACTTCTAGAAAGATTCCCTACTTTCCTTTGTGGACGTCTTTTGTAGGTCATGTTTTTATTTTATTATTATTATTTTCGAAATAGGCTATCTTATGTATCCATGATTAATATGAAACTTACAATGTAAACTTGCCTCAAAAAGACGGATCCTCCCTCCTTGTCTAAGAAGTGCTGGGATTACTCTGTCCACTTTAATTTATAAGCTTGTTCCTTCTACTCTCCCATCCCTTTCTTGATAATTTATTTGTTGAAGAAAAAAGATCATTTCTCTTTTAGACTTTCTCTCAGTGTGTTTTGTTGATTGCACACAGATCATATAGTTTAATGTTTTTTTTTCTCTACTGTGTGTGCATATGCATGCCTATAAGCATGTGGCTTCCTAGATAGCAATCACCAATCTGTCTTATAAAATAAGTATTTTAAGTGTGAGTGCTCTATTGGGATGCAGAAAATGTTTCATGTGTCATGTACCGCAACTATTGAGGTATCTGTCAACAGCAGGTGTTGATGTGGGTGGGGAGCATCCTGATCTCTCAGGTGACTGTTGACGGGAGCCTGAAGTGATATGGCTCCCCAAAGAAAGATTCTAGTCACTTCCAATACAAGTGTGCATGTATACATTAGGAACAGCAATTTGGAATTTAACCAAGATTGAAAGGAAAGCACACGTGCCTGGAAGACGTTGTAGATTAATTTATATAAGCATGCCGACAGCAAACCGAGGAAGAGCCCTGTCATGTTCTACAGACACACTTTGCCGGTCCAAGACTGAGGACGCCTGCGCCAACACTGGCATCAGCGTGCTGAACGAGAAAAGCCACGTGATACGAGGCGCTGAGCTGAAGGAGGCACATGGAACGAGCTGCCCGTGGCAATGCCCTTCACAGAAGCTTCTTTATGATTCTCTCCTTTCTCGTTTGTTTTCAAAAGTTTCCTCTCTTTGTTTCAATTTTCTTCTCTTTTTAATTTGGAGATTTAAATTTTGATTTGACTCACTTTTGTTTTTGAGCCCTCTTCCTATTTATTATAAAACGTAAGCAACCACTAAGGTTGTGACAGAGTCTACTGAGTTATGTTCTTTGATTTGTTTATTTTCAGTTTCATTAACAAACCCTCAGAGCTTTCATAGGAAAAGATAAACATGTCTGGAGAGACTTGGATCTCTGGCTGATCTCAGATTCACTATGGAGATCAGGCTAGCTGTGAACTCAGAGATCTACCTGCCTCTGCCCCTCAAGTGCTCCTTAATGGTCAGTGCTGACACATCTGTCTACATGTCAACAATAATTTTAACACCTCAGAAAATGTTTTAGCCATGTTAATAATAACTCGGGCAATCTATTTTTTTCACAATTTGCTATGTTAAGTGTCTTATTCTATTTTTAAAGATTTAAATCTGTTTTAGACTGAAAGAATACAAAAGCATTTTTTCCCCTATATTTTATTTTTTCTAGAGAGGAAAAATTAATAATGCAATTGTTACACAAAATAATTTCTCAGAAGATGTCAGACAAATATATGAGGTGACAAGTGTGTTAATTAGCTTGATGCGAAGATGAGACAAGATCAGAAAATGTATTCATGTATGAAAACACCACATTATAGCCTACAAACACACACAATTATCAGTAATCAACAATACATTTGTAAACTGAAGTTACAGACTTAAAAATATATGTATAATTGACCCACTGAATGAGAGTAAAGACCATCACCCAAATTCTGTCAGGTTAATTAAACAAGCTTTATCTATCTATTTATTTATTTATTTAGAGATGTCTCCCTACAGTGGAGTTTGAGAATATCGCACTGAGTACAGGAAAAATGGGACTTATATGTCTCTCAAACTGCAAGGTTAGAACATTTCCAAGGGCTTTGGTTACCTGGAAATTTGGCAGAAAATCATAAAGTTACTCGACAGAATATCTTATCTTAACAAAGTGGGTATTAGTGTAGAGCCTGTCAAATTCCAGAAAATGGGCCAAGACCTGGTCAAATCCAAGATTTACAGAAGACAGGAATGAATTTATTTTGACCTTGTCACAGGATGGCTTTTAATCTTAAGATGGAATCAGGCTGGTCCATCAGTATCCTGATGCAGACACTATTGTCTGTTGTTAGCATATAAGGTTCAGGATTTTCTCTTTCTGCCTCTGTCTCTCTGTCTTTCTCTGTCTCTCTGTCTTTCTCTGTCTCTCTGTCTCTGTGTGTGTGTGTGTGTGTGTGTGTGTACCTGTGTCTCTGTCTCTCTGTTTCTCTCTCTGTCTCTCTCTGTCTCTCTGTCTCTGTCTGTCACATACACACACAGACACACACACACTTCCTCCCCCCTTCTCTCTGCTCACTTTACCCTTGACCACCAGAAGGCTTTTCTCGGGTTAGATCACTGGCAATTTCTTTTCTGTACATTAGAGCTTTGTAAGTATCTTCAGTGAGTGTCAGGCTATTAGTGGGTATGGTGCTTAATTTCCATTCTCAGTTTGACTGTGTTTGGAATCCCCAAGAAGATGCATGTTGGGCATGCTTGTGTGGGAATATCCAGATAGGATTAACTGAGGAGGGAAGAGCTTCCATGAACAGGCTGGAGCCATCCCCGTATGCTGAGGTCTGGGACTGAATCCAAAATAGAAAAAGAAAGCTGCATACCAACATTGATCTCTCTCTCTCTCTGCTTCCTAAGTGAGACTGCAGTGTGACTCTTGACACCCTGCCTTCCTCCAGCGATGAGACCTAACAAACCCTTTCTTCTTTAAGTTGTTTTTGACAGCTACATGTAAAGTAACTAATGCAGAGACAAAGCAAACAAAACAAAACAAACAAACAAACAGTAAAAACCAAACAACAACAACAAAAAACCTATACACATTTCTTAGAGGTAGTTGAAATAAGTCAGAAAGCCAGAGATCAGGAGTAAAATTCATGATCCATTCAGTCATTAAATTATACATGATGTTCAATCTCTAATGCTTTATGAGATCACACAGGGTTGAAAGAAAGGAAACAGCCTTGCCAGGGAAGCTGGATGAATCTCCAGATCTCCAGAGTAGGAGGGGAGATGGGGAGCCCTGGAGATTGCTTTTACCCAAGCTGGAAAGAAAGCACGCAGAACACACAAATAGCTCTTAACTCACCAGCTAGCTCTGACACATAGGCAGCTACAGTCCTGCAGAGAGAGGTGCCTGAGTAAAAGGGGGACACGCTGGGGGTAGGGGCTGCTATTGATATGCAAAGTGAATTAATTAATTAATTAATGGAAAAGGGGGTCAAGATGAATCTGCATTTGGGAAGTAGGAACCATTTACTATTCGTCTTTAAATATATACAAAGTAACAAAATGATGCATTTCCCAGCTCCGTTCCTGGTGGCCATATACTCCTCTCTTTATTCAAATCACACAGTGATATACATCATTGCAAAGAAATATTTATGTCCTCTTTATTTCTTTACAATTATAATATGTGTAATTAACCTGAGATATTTGGTTTATTAATTTTCATGTATGGCTATGTTTTCCTCTCAGTTTCCTCTTTACTGTATTTCATGATTTGGCTACTTTCGTATTTCCTCTGTGGACTTGGGAGAATACTGCTTATTATTAATATTATAGTACAGAGTTCAGCATATGCTTAGAAAATCTTATTTATTCGCGATGTATCCATTTATAATTCAGTTTTGTTTTGCTTTACAAGCTTTAATATTTTTGTAAATCTTGTAGCGGTGTTGTTAGAAACACAATTTTATGATCTCACGTTAATAAGATTTATTTTATTTTTAGTCATGTTTATGTCCCTGTCTGCTCTGGGATAGGTGTGTATGAGTGGAGGTTCTTACAGAGCTAAGCGGGGTGTTGGAGCCTCTGGAGCTGGAATTATAGAGATTGTGAGCCACCTGATGTGGGTTCTGGGAACTGAACTCAGGACCTCTGTAAGAGCAGCAAGGGCTCTTCTCTGGACCACTGAGCTGCCTCTCTGTGTGCAATTTTTGGCACATTGAAGAATCTTTGTCATTAAATGCAGTTTGTCTGTTGTTCGTTTTTTGCTTGTTTGTTTGTTTGTTTTTTGTTTCTGTCTGCTTTTGAGATGGGTCTATGCTGTGCAGCTCAGCCTGGCCTAGAGTTCCATAGACCTAGTTGGTCTTGAACTTGCGGGAATCCTTCTGCCTCTACTTCCTGAGTTATGTGGTTGCAAATATGCAACACCACACTCTACTTTGTCTCAAAATTAGCTTTATTGGCTACTTTACCGTCAGAGGTTTTGTTGACGTTTCTTTTTCCCATCTCCGCATGATCTATCTTATGTGAATATTGTTTCATTATTATCTCACGGTAACACCTTTAGACGGCTATATTAACCATTTTTAAATTCAAATTCACAGTTACTGAGTTAATCCTGTTCCCATAACGTTCCCTGTTTTTTTGACCACAGGATATTTGGATTGATTTCTTATTCTAACATTCAAGCTTGTTGATTTTTCCCTCCCCTCCCCGCCCCTAGTCCCCCCCCCTCATCCCCTCCCCTCGCCCCCTCCCTCCTCCCCTCCGCCCTCCCCCTCGTCCCCTCCCCTTCGTTTCTTCTCTTTATGGTTGCTGTTCCTTTTGTAACATACTGGCATTTTCTGTGCTTGTTCTGAGACTTTTCTCCTACTCATTTAGAAGCTAACCTCTTGCTTGCCACAGAAACAGTTCCTCAAATGTCTGATTCACACTGGGTCCAAAATCAATCTTTGCTCTGGGTTTCCCACAGCGGCTGAAACAAAACAATCCCAAGCAGGTCGGCCTCAGGGCAGGCGCAGGCGCAGTGCCTCAGGGCCACTCTGGTGTTTTCCTAGTCTCCATATTTACTCTTGCTGTCTGGATTGGCCTGCAGTCTCACCTGTATCCCTCCCTCAGTTCAGAGCTCTGAGTCGGCTAAGCATTCCCCTTCGGGAACTCTAAGTTTCTTGAGTAGCCATGGCTGCAAGCCAGTAAATGCTCCCAGCTTCAGCTCAAGAATGATCTCAGTTTTCCTTCATCTTGAATGATTAATCCATTAAGTATAAATTCCAAATCGATAACACTAATTTTATTATTAAAATATGTGTATGTGATTTCTATCTTTTTTCTGTACTTGTTCTGAGATTTAGTATTTTTATTAATTATTAACCATTATCACTATTTGTGTATGTGTGTGTGTGTGTGTGTGTGTGTGTGTTATGGTGTCCATTTGGTCTTCCCCAATCCTCCCTTGTTTTCATCCCTCATCTGAAGCTATGTTTGGTGAACTGTGTAAACTCTCTTATTTTTCTATTATTCTGATACATACATACATACACACTTACATACATACATGTAAACTTTTAGCTTTTACTCTCTTAGTTCCTGGAGATTTGATGATGTCGTCTATAACACTATAACATGTCTCCATGCCTCTTTTGTCTGGTTCTCTTATTTTGCCTAGCTTTTCGTGTGTCATGGCGATCCTTACGACTCCATGTTTGCTGAGAATTTGCTTTGTAGAGTCTATGATGTCTGCTTAGAGCATGTTGTCCTATGAAGATCTGAATTTGTTACTGTAGGTGCCAGGGCCTTACGCTACACCAAAACTACTTTAAAAGAATTTTTGAGACAAGATATTAAGTCTTTAATTCTTGCACCTGGAAGGCAGAGGCAGGCAGATTTCTATGAGTTTTAGGACAGGCTGGTCTATATTGCCAGTTCTAAGCTAGCCAGAGCTACACAATGTGACTCTATCTCAATAAATAAATAAATAAATAAGTACAAAAATTCTTGGTAGTAATGCTTCTTAAAACATACAAGACAAGTGGCCCAAGAACCAGTTGGTGAATGTAGATTTCAGGATCAGATATTTCAAGTTTTCTCCTGGAATGGACCAAGGATTAACACACAAGAGCATCCTACATGGGTCCTTCCTTGAAATGGATGCAATCAAACTTTATTACAGCTTGAGATGTAAGCATTTGTGATTCTGGTTAGCACAGGTTAGTATGTTCTTTACTCCCTGTCTTCTGTGGATCTAAGACGGATCCCTGTTTTCCTCGGGCCCCTGTGGCTAAGACCTTCCTGGGATGTATAAAGGCAATCCCTCCTAGCACAGGCTCCAGCCTCCATGGCCTCCTGAACTTGAGCATTTTATCATCACAGTACAGGCTTTAAAGGATGTGTTTGTCTTTAATAAGAAGAGCTGGGTTTTTAAAAAAAAACATATCTCACTTTATTCTTTTTAAGAAGATGGTATTGACTCATATGTATGTTTGCACCTAGAATACTACATTTTGAAACTGTTTATTGTCAAGTGTACTTGGAGCTAACCTGGCACTCTATATTAAAGACAAGGAGACAGTGAAGAGCTACCCAGTATCCTTTCAAGAGTTAGATTTTTCTCCCTTTGATGTTTGCTTCTTTGTCTATGAGATCCTGAGGTGACAGCACATGCTTTCTGGAATTGGAGTTGATACAGACCAGTTTTGATGTCGCTTTGGGAAACAACAAAGCTCAATTAATAAGGCTCTTCTATTTGAGGGTTGAACTTGAGTATTGTAAGGGAGCAGTCCGGCTTCAGATAACTAGCAAAATCATAGAAGAACTCACCGTTTTTATGGGGAATAAAGAGGCACAAAAAGAAAATTGTGAATGGTCCCAGCTGCAAAGTTTGACATTTATTAGATGGTTGACTGCAGAAATTTCCATTAAGAATATATGAGGAGTCCTTCCACCTCACACCTTATCCAGTCAGAATGGATAAGATCAAAAACTCAGGTGACAGCAAATGCTGGCGAGGATGTAGAGAAAGAGGAATACTCCTCCATTGTTGGAGGGATTGCAAGCTGGTACAACCACTCTGGAAATTAGTCTGGCAGTTCCTCAGAAAATTTGACACAGTATTACCTGAGTACCCAGCTATACTACTCCTGGGCATATACCCACCCAAAAGATGCTCCAACATATAACAAGGACGCATGCTCCACTATGTTCATAGCAGCCTTATTTATAATAGCCAGAAGCTGGAAACAACCAAGATGTCCCTCAACAGAGGAATGGATACAGAAAATGTGGTACATTTACACAATGGAGTAATACTCAGATATTAAAAACAATGAATTCATGAAATTCTTAGGCAAATGGATGGAACTAGAAAATATCATCCTGAGTGATGTAGCCCAATCACAAAAGAACACACATGGTATGCACTCACTAATAAGTCAATATTAGCCCAAAAGCTCAGAATACCCAAGATACAATCCACAGACCACATGAAGCTCAAGAAGAAGGAAGACCAAAGTGTGGGTGCTTCGGTCCTTCTTAGAATGGGGAACAAAATACTCATGGGAGGAAATATGGGGACAAAGTGTGGAGCAGAGACTGAAGGAAAGGTCATCCAGAGACTGTTCCACCTGGGGATATACAGACATATACATATATAGACACCAAACTCAGACACTATTATGGATGCCAAGAAGTGCATGCTGACAGGAGCCTGATATAGCTGTCTCCTGAGAGATTCTGCCAGAGCCTGACAAATACAGAGGTGGATGCTTGCAGCCAACCATTGGACTGAACACAGGGTCCCCAATGGAGGAGTTAAGAGAAAGGGCTGAAGGAGCTGATGGGATTTGCAACCTCATAGGAAGAACAGCAATATCAACCAACCAGACCCCCAGCCCCGAGCTCCCAGGGACTAAACCACCAACCAAAGACGGACCCATGGGTCCAGCTGCATATGTAGCAGAGGATGGCCTTGTTGGGCATCAATGGGAGGAGGGATCCTTGGTCCTGGGAAGGTTCGATGTCTCAGTGTAGAGGAATACTAGGTCGGTGAAGCAGGAGTGGGTGGGTGGGTGGAGGAGCACTCTCATAGAAGAAGGGAGAGGGGGGATGGGATAGCGGATTCTAGAGGGGAAACCAAGAAAAGGGATAATATTTGAAATGTAAATAAAGAAAACATCAAAAAAAAAAAAAGGGAATTGTAAGAGGAGCCCAAAGAGATGGCTCTGTGGTTGAAAGCAAATGGTGCTCTTGCAGTGGGCCTGAATTAGGATCCTAGTTCCATGCTTGGCCTGCTTACGACCCCCAGTAACTCAAGTTATAGGGGCATCTGCTGCCCCTTCTGGTCACCACAAGCACCTGCGCTCACATGTGCATACCCACATACAGACACATTCCACAATACACATACTTAAAAAACAAAATAAATCTTAAGAAATACATTTAAGACAATGGCTTTTCCAGTCTCTAAAAGGCAACAAAACATATTTGATCATTAGTTGTATTAGCCATGATAATTTCTGTTTAAGGTTAACGACTCACTCAGTGTCCCTCGAAGGTATTGTGTTGAATCTGTATCTATATAAACACTGTATCTGCTTTAAAAATGGAAAATTACAATTATCACAATGATAACTTACTTATGAGGGGTGGTGTCTATATATCTAATAGAAGAAAAGTCATCAAAAGTGTTGCAGCTAAGCATTCTGGCCCTCCAAATGCTTCAAATCCTGTTTTCTTTGTTCCTGGTGGCATTGTGAATGTCTGCCTCGGAGTTGGAATGAGTTGGCTTTCCTCACATCTGTTAGTCAGCCCTCAACTTTCAGTCAGATTTGCAGCTTCCTACTCAAATCCAGCAGTCCACCAATCTTCCCTGGTGAGTTGCATAGCAACGGCCGTTCAGTCTCACCTGGAAAAGGTTAGCCCAACGGTTTTCATGTTTTTCTGAAATATTTTATTTTCAGCTCTTGAAATAAGCAAACCAGCTGGTAGCATTCTAAATAGATCTCCTCTGATCTGCTTCTTAAGGGCAGTACAATTGTCTACCCAGTCGTTGCAAATGAACTATCAGAGAAGCATTCTGCACCCGAGCTGGGGTGTGAAGGGGTGCTCACCTCTGCCAGTCATTGGCCAGTAATCTCAGTGATCACTCTCAGTCTTTCCAGACCTCTGTTTTATCATCTGAGGATGAGGCAGTTAAATGACCAGCTCGTTTTGGTAGCGAGCATCCTGGCAAAATCATGCAAGGGGGAACCCCTGTGAGCAGTTGTACTTAGGGATTGTCTGTACTTCTACAAGGCTGCTCACTGTGCACCATAGAGTGTCAATGCTCCCCGTAGGGAATTCTGTCTAATGCTGCCTTCTGGAGGACAGTCCAACAGGAGCCCTAGACACAATCTCAAACTTGGGCTGGAGTATGCAGTGTGCGTGCTTTCCATGAAGGAGGTCTAAAGGTCAGCACGGTGAAGCCTCCTGCTCAACGTCACAGGGACAAGTGGCGGGTTGTTGTGGTTTGCGTCTGAAATGTCTCCCAGACTCATGTGTTTGAATACTTAGCTGATGGTACTGTTTGGGGAGCTTATGTGACCTTTGAGAATTAGGAGCTAACTGGCAGACATGGCTCACTAGTAGGGGGTCTTCAGTGTTGTAGACTAAGTTTGCTTTGAATTCTGTTCTTTCTGCTTTCTTGTCAACCAAACTGTGCAGAGCAGTCACCTCCTGATTCTGCTGCTGTAGATGAGTCCCTCCCAGGCTCCAGGCTTTCACTGCCATGCCAAACTGAAACTGAACCAAGAGAAGACTGAACTTAATTTGCCTCCCTCAAGTATTTGGCCCCACTGATACAAAAACAACTAATACAGTGGGAAGGGAAGCTCAAATCTAGATGGCTACAGGTGCTCCTTGAAGCCCGCCTTCCTTAGTTTCCAAGAGTTACCATTGAAGTCACGCAGTGAAGAACCAACTGTTTTCCCAGATTTCTGATGACTGGTGGGAACTAGTCTTGGCCTGCCTGCTGTGTCCTGAAAGGTCAAGAGGATGTGACTCACAGTCAGCCTCAGTGAACCACACAAACGGAGACAGTGTCTGTTCATTGTGGCCTTGGAGAAGAATATCATGTTGGCAGCAGCTGGGAAGGGATAGGGACAGGTGAATGAAACCTAGTGTTCCTCCGGTACCAGTGTTTTCACGTTCCAAAATGCAGATGCAGCGCCTGTCTGTCAGGCTCAGAAATGAACACAATGAGAGGGGAGGCAGCTACTCTCTGCACAGTATTTTTCAGTGAAGCTGTCTGACACGATATTCGGCCAATTTTCCATTGCCAGGTTGTAGCTCTGGCTGTCATGAAGGAATGATTATTTTATCTAAATCTTCTTCTGCCCTTCCTGCTATAAGCTCAGGCGTTGTCTCAGAAACAGGGCTGACTGAAAGGAGATAGCATTACAGGCAGTGAGTCACTTGGAAGAAGACACTCTGATTCTTCCATAGTGCTGCCTTGAAAACAAGCTTTCTCTCTTTTTGTGTCTCATGTGATTATCCCAGGAAATTGGTCTTATTCCCTGCAGGGAATTCTTATTCCCTGACCTCCAGCTGTAGGTGGAATGTCAACGTTTCACAGTCTTACATTATTTGCACAGATTATTAATATGTCATCTTTCTCTTGATATGAATTCTTCAGAAGCATCCAGCTTTGTTCCAGGTGACTTCCCAGGATGATCTCTTAAATAGCTCCTCATGAGAGAGAAGTGATCAGATGACGGATTGATAGTTTCAAAACAGTTCTAGTTAACAGACAAGGATGGTTTAAAACCGAGCCGACTACGGCTATTTTAAAAATGAGCAATTGTGTACTTTCAACAATAAAATATGTACACGTCACCTTTTGGCAACTGTCAGGAAACAACAGTTGCATATTCTGTGTTTCTGTAAAGGAGTGAACTCTCAAAAATGATACTTCAACATGAGCAAGCAGCAGTTGTCTGCAAAGGCGGTGAAGCCGATCTTGTGTTCTTATGATCCATCCTTGACTTTGAAACGATGTATCTATTTACTAGTCTGAAGTAACAACTGCCTTACTCAGGCTTCTCTTCCCTAGCAGGGCTACTTGCAGACATATGTAGGATGTAAAACCATGCCAGGAAGTTTGGTAAGGCAGAGCAGGTGAAGATCCGGAGACTCGGTGGACACACACCTGGGGCTTAGGAAACTCTCAGCTCCCTGCGAGATTCCTGGCCTGGAACTCTTCCTGTACTCCTCACATAAGGAAATGTGTGGTCATATAGGCCCAGAGCAGGTTCTCCATGCTAATGAGGTACTTAGAGACCCAGAGGAATTAAACAATAAGCTTCCCTTCCTAGACATTTGTCCCTGCAAAAGGTATTTACTCTCATGGCTACCCTGCAAAGTGGGTATGGTACATGCCATGCATCCATTTTCTGCCATGAACAATCAATACACTGTTTAGAACCATGGACTCTCTTTCATCAAGATCCGCTGCGAGGAGCCAGGGAGAAGGCATCGCCCCACAGAGTCGGAGCTTAATTCTCCTTTAGAAGGTCTCTCTGTGCCTCAGCCACCAACCTACCTCTGCCAAGCTAAGGACAGCCACCACTAGGAGAAACCTGAGCTCTCCTTACCTGCCAGCTCCCTGGCTAGATGCTGTCCCCAGCCCCTGCACCCCCACCCCATGTTCTCTGCTCTTCAAGGACTCCCAGTGGCACCTGGATGTCCAAGGGTCTGAGAGCCCCATGGCCCCAGCCTCATCGCAGGCCTGGGGACTCCGGAGCCACCTCTGGCTTTCTCACATCTCAGACTGTGCTTCCCCACCCTTGGAGCTGTGTCTCAGTGTGTCCCTAGGGCCCAGCACCTGCCCCAGCGGCGTCGCGGCGTGGGATAAGAACAATCAAACTCCCCGTGATCCGACTCCCCAAGCAGCCAGGCACAGCTGCAGAGCAAACGTGGATGGACAGACGTGTGTGTGTGTGTGTGTGTGTGTACATATGTGTGTGTGTATGTTATTTATTTATTTAGTTATTATTTTAGAGATGATTTCTCTCAATGGCCTATGACTTTACAAATTATCAAGTCCCAGGCCCTTTCTGTCTCTGCCTCCTCAGTACTGGGATTATGTGCATACACTACCACACCCTGTTTTAAAAGGTGATTTATGGATCTCAAACTCAGATCCTTATGCTTACGAATCGACTGTGTTACCAATTGAGCCATCTCCCCAACAAGGGTTTCTTTCAGTGTTTAATTTCTTGTTAACAAAGTACTTCTAGTAAGTTTCTTGCTCAAGGCATATTCACTGAGAGTATATTAACATGAACAAATGTCATTTCATTTTTTAATTCTATGATTTGGTTATTTTGTAGGACTTAAAAGCTACCTGTGGAATAGAATATGCCTCTGTATTTTCTGCAAGTGCAAATTATTTTGACAAGCGTCTGAATGGGATATAGGTAGCTTGAAAAAAAAAACATTTACCAGCTTTTACAAAAGGTTCTGTGCATATTTATGTAGTGCCACATGGTTTTAATACATATGTGCATTGTGTCACATTGAAATGGGTGAAATGGGGTCAAGCATTTGAAGTGTACGATTTGTTTTTTAAGTAAAACAACACCGAATATGAGACACTCCAGCCTCGTAGGCATTAAAGCACATTTTTCCATTCAGTTGTAACAGGTAGCACTTAATTTATGAGTCACAGTGGATATCCCTGCCCCAGAAGCTAATTGACTTTGACCCCAGTTAGGAATTCATAATGTGAGATGAACAAAAGGTAGTTATAGAAATAAACACATCTTAACATCGTGACCTTATAATGTTATCTCTTTGAGACTATGGTAGCTCCTGCTGAGAAATTAGCTAGGCAAATAAATTATTGCTGTAAATACCATGCTGTTTACCAAATAGGATTTAATTTTATGTCACTAGAAGGCTAGCAATAAATCCATACCCCAAATATCATTAATGATGAAGACGTTGACTAATCAGCTGTGTCTCTGTCCTTTGAAAATAGTGGTTTCCAATGCGACTGAGCCATTTTAACACGGTGAATGCTTTTTCCTTGTTCTACAGGAAGGAAGGAGGCTCGGTTCATTAAATTGCCTTTCCTTGTCTTCTGGAACATTTATTGTCAGTCAAAACATAAACATAGATTTAGATCACTCTCAAAGTATATGTTGCTAGATTAAGATCAGTAAACATAACAGTTAGTAAATTAACCTCTCATAATATAGGCAAACACATACAAATTTCAAATCCCTAGAGACTTCCTAGTAGAAGAGTCCATTTAAATGTGACAATACTTCCTCCACGATGTGAAATTGTCAAGAAACTGGTTGAAAGGGAGAGAAATTGGCTTTCTCTGAATGCTGAAGACCCAGCCCTGATTCCGTACTGGACACATAGGGACAACCCCAGTCTTTACCCGTTGAGTCAATGGAATCAAAATATCCCAGTCGGTCTCTGCAGTGAGCTGACTAGCAGCTGATCCTGTGAGCAGAAGCTAAATAGATCTGTTGGTCATCTCTGTCTTTCAGAAAGGCCATCTGCCCAGAAAGACAGTGCCAAGTTCTGATGCTCATGACCTTTAAAGTATAGCATGGCCTTGAGCTATGCCTGCCCTGGCTACCCTGACTGATGGATGTGCTCATTTCTCTCTGCCTTTAGTCATCTCTCCACTAACTCTCTAAGCAAACAAATACACTCAGCTGCCAATGAACAAAGGCTGTTTACATTGTTCAAATTACAGGGGCGAGATACTCATTCCTGGGACTAATCTCAAAGTAATGCTAGCTACAGGTTCAGTGTGATCCAGTTACAGGTTCAGTGTGATCCAGCAGCTCCAGAAAGTATGATTCTTCTCCATTTTTCCAGACTGAATTTCGTTTCTTCTGTCTTCATCTTAAATCATGGGTCCAAGTAGTTCTGTGTGTATAATCTGCCATCTTAGGAACCCCTACTAGATGGCTCCAAATTTTAGACTTAAAGATCATTTCCTCTGAATAGCTCAATTAATTAAATGCCTTTGAAATGCTAATCAAAGCACACAGAGGGATAGAATGATAATTAAAATAGTAACTTGCAAAGGATGCTGGGAAATGTAGTTCATCCTTGAGGCTCACAGTGAACAATGACAACTTTAGATCAGATTTCTAGCCATTGTGGCTGTGTTGCTCACTCGGAATCCATTTTACCTTTGTATGCTTACTATTTTAGTACAGCTTGAAGAAGTGACACCATAACTGTTATGTTTGGTCCACACATCTCTCTTCTGTGTGTTCTCAATCTCTTTTCCATGTTCCAGTTAACAATTTGGGATCATCTGGTTAAATGTAATTCAACCTCTGTCAAGTTTACTACCCTACATGGGAAAAATTCTCAACCTTTCTTCCTTTCCTGCCTATACACCATTTTCATGAGAAATAATAGCAAAAGTAGAATTTACTGTTGTGGGCTATTGAAACGTCAGGGTTGAACTGTTTTGCCAACTACTGTCCCCAGTACAGTATTCATATACAGAATGCACCTGTTCACATACCTAAAATGCTTCCTAATTCAATCACGTACTTCTGAAAAACATCACAAAGAACCACTATCTCCTGATATCAGACATGGCAACTTCTCAGTTGTTAATTAAATAATTTACATTCTGTATTTGTTATGTTCTAAAACGTCTTTACCTCCGGTGGAGCTACAATGATTCTCTTCTATATTTTCTGGTAGAAGTTTTAATACTTTCAGATTTTACAACTGGAGTGAATGTTTGTGCATGAAGGTCAATGCTCATTATTCTCTAGAGGGAGTATGTTGGATGGAGCAGCACCATACGTTCTAAAAGATTTTTCTTCCTTGGTTAAATTGATTTGACGCTCTGTCAGAACTGAGGTAATCATGGATGCTTGATTCAATGTCTGCCTATGATATCTGTCTCATTCATCCATCTTTGTATCCAAAACACACTTTTAATTAGTGTTGCTTTATAGTAAATTACTAAATTATATGTAAGATTAAGATCCCAACTTTCCTATTTAAGGAAAATTATTTTGTTAGTTGTAGTTTATTTCATTTTTCATAGCATATTCTATAATCTTTTGGGACTCTAGAGGTCACCAGATTCATTTTTGCATATATTTGGCCCCAGTATCAAATATTTCTTTAAGGAACATGGTTTCCTTTTACTGTGTCATGATAATAAAATTAAGATCTGTTCACTGGGTGTCAGCATGATCAGTTTGCACAGAAAGAGAATGTATGCGTGTTTTCATACATGTATGCACACAAAATGAGTGCATTAATTTTTAGTGCATGTATGCACAGAATGGGATTGTATGCATGTTCTAATACATGTATGCACAGAAAAAGAATGTATGCATGTTGTCATGCATGTATTCACAGAAAGTGAACATATCCATGCTCCAATGCATATACGTACAGAAAAAGAATGTATGCATGTTGTCATGCATGTATGCACAGGAAGGGAATGTATTCGTGTTCTAATGCATGAATGCACAGGGAACTCTACTCCAGCTAAGACTTAACATGCATATAATATGGTTTTAAATATGTGCCCAACTATCAACTAAGCCAACCATGAGTTCACACGGCCATCTTTCCTGTAATTCACTGAATCACACAGCTTCCTAAGTCTATCTCTTGCTCATCTGTAACATATCACTCTGACATTGAAGATGTGACACCCACCGAGCACCGTCTGTAAAATGCATGTTTAATTCCAGTGTATGTGCAAAGTAGCATGTTACTCAAATATGTATATATATCTATATATATCTATATATATGTATATGTATATATATGTGTATATATATGTATATATATATATACACAAATATATACATATATGTATTTATACATATGGATATTTATAAACACACACGGGATCAAATTTTCAGAATAAACTTCTGTTACTAACCAATATCTCTTTACAATGAATTCTTGTCTTTTGTGAACAGTTTTTCCTTGCCATTTAAAAAGTTTTCTAGTTCTTTCTGTGTCAGATTAGCCTTCTACCTGTTGAGGGTGGTATGTTTGTGAGACATATTTTGGAAGGACATTTATTCTACTCTTACTTTATTCATCCTTCTGTGTGAGCGCAATCATGTTGACATCCGTACTTCAGAGGATCTCATTAGTTTTTGTTTTATTTATTATTTAGTGTGTGTATGTCTGTGTGTGGTGAATCTGCACATGTGTGTGAGTGAGTATGTATATACCAGGTGTGTATATAGAGATCAGGGAGCAACTTGTGGGCGTTTCATGTCTTCAGGCTTGACAGCAGGGGCCTTTATCTACTGAGCACTGGCTCCTTGTCTTAAATAATGTTAAAAACAGCTATTGTTTCAAATAACAGATTTTCTTTTATCTCCTTTTGTTGTGTGCAATGTGTGTGTGTGTGTGTGTGTGTGTGTGTGTGACACATGCACACTTGTGGGTTAGGATGTTCAGTACCATCTTGTGCTCAGTCTCTGCTTATTTCTCCTCTGTTGTTTATGAGGCAGATTGGAGGAAGCTGAAGCTCTCTGGGGAAATCATCTAGGAATTGATCATGGTAAAGAACAGTGAAGAACCCAAGCGAAGGATGGCGAAGGACACCCATGTCCTTACTAATCGGTGGTGTGTGCACTCCTTTCATTTCTTCTCTCTTTGAGTGACTTGAACCAGAAAGTCCTTCAACTGCCCGGGGAACAGGTGTGACAGTCCTTTCTGTGTCTGATTACATCCAGAGGAGAGTTGCTGGCCAGGAAACTCTGCTCCTGGTGCCTGTCACGATGGTCCATCTGAAGGCTGACACTTATCTCTTCAGCTGCAAGGATCACTGGCACTGCCGCTGTGACTGAGACTGCAGCTTCTGTTCCACAAAGCTCAGCTTTAGTCACAACTCCCTCAGGAAATACGCACAGGCTTTGCCTTAGAAGCCCGGGAGAACTCTGGATGGCCCTGCTTACCCACAGCTCTTCTCTCTCAGGCCAGGGGAGGATGCTGTCTCTGGTGACCTAGTGGAAGGGTTGTTATTTTATTTGTGCAACACAGAGCCTGGTATTGGCCCTTAGATAAGATTTGTGATTGGTATGATTGAAAACTGTGCTGTGATTGGTAGAAATGATGATTCAGCATTTATATAGCATACCGATGCCATTCTTGGCTTTTGAATATATCTTTTCGAAGGTTTTTAAGCCAGCCTGGAGGTCCCTTTCTGTGTGCATCCCTGTGTAGTTGACATATTAAGGCCTAATTAATACTTTCCTCAAATGGTCTTCAGTGTGCGTGTGATCTCTATCATGGTAAGTAAGATGAAGTGCCCCACGGAAAGAGCTGGCCAGGGCAATGTAAGTAGTGACAGCATCAGAGACGGCCAAAGGGCTTCAGAGAACCATGGAGAATCAAGGACCCCAGGATTCAGATCTCTGAGTAATCACCCTGAGAGTTTGCCAAAAGGTTCCGGAAAGTAACTGGAAGCTATATATGTATACGTAAGAAACTCCCGTGTATGGTGGAAGGATCAAGAAGATAAGAGGCAGCAAGAAGGTCAGGGTTGTGAAGGTCAGAAACTAGCGGCGAAGCCAGAAAAGTACATGGATTGTGTCCCTGCCTTCGAGGAGACTTTGAGAGAGCTGTCATGGACAGATCCCAAAACCCAGTTCTCAGGAGCTGTAACACACACTGCCAGGGATTGACACCTGACTGATAGTCTCTTCCTTTAGCTTTCAGATCAATATGCTCATGGTTCTAAAAATCTTGGAGTCCTAGGTCTCTAGAGCCAAGGGTTAGAGCTATATGGCCTTGGGTGTGGGGACCCAGTCTATTGGAGTCACCAGCCCTAAGGGGGCTGCCCCTTGCCTGGGCATGATGCCTGTCAAGATAGGACATAGGAAACCTCACCCCGACACCCAGGGATTTTCTAACAGTAAACCACTCAACTTCCGGTTGTGCCCTGTACCCCATTCTCTCCTAAACCAAAACTCAGGTCAATTTGGTGAAAGGTTCATTTTCTTACAGTTTTGGAACTAAGTGCTGCCTTTCTTCCCTCTCACAGCGTCCCATTCTCTGCCAGAACGTCCCATTTGGTCACTTCCTGTTGTCATGTCCTGTTTTGGTGATTTGAACATACTCTCCAGAATTTTTTGGAGCATATTATGTCCCATGTAGAAATAGCTCACCTCACCCTCACATCCCAGAAGATGGGAGCTTCTTTTCTGCACCTTTTGTGTGTCTTAATAATGTTTGGTTTTTGTACACAGATTGCATACAACACACACACACACACACACACACACACACACACACACGAACTGCACAAAACACATCCAAATGCCACATAACACATAAATTGCACACAACATACGCATTGCATACAACACACATGCAAAGTTAAACACAATACACATAAACTACACACAACACACACACACAGAAATTGCACACAACACACATACAGAAATTGGATATAACACATAGAAATTACACACACCACACCACAAATTGCACACAACATCCATATAAATTGCACACACACCCTTAAGAATTCTATCTCTTCCTTTCAAACCCTGTCAATGCCTTGTTTTGCAGGTAGGAAGTTTACTAATAAAGCACTGTGAGATCCATCATGGCCTACATGGGGCTCTACATTAGTGGTTCTCAACCTGTTGGTCATGATCCTTTGGCAACCCTCTTCCCCCAAAATATTTACACTGAATTTATACCAGTAACGAAAATTACAGTTATGAATTGGCAACAAAAATAATTTTATGGTTTGGGTGTCACCACAACATGAAGTTGCAGTGTTAGGAATGTAGAGAACAGCTGCTCCACAGGGATGTTGTATCTGCTTGCTTATTGGCCTTTTAGTTGACTTCTGTCTGCTTGCCAATTGACAGAGAAGCAATGACACTGGAGAGGTTAATAGCGACATCAAGTCAGCCTCTTCTGCCCTTGGTTGCCTAAGGCTGTTCAGATGAAGCCTTTCATTTAAACCCACCTGATCCAGAGATTTCTTAGCCCATCCGGCTGTCTTAGAAGTCAGCTAGCAAATGGTGAAAAGCACACACCATTAGCCCTTCTCCAACCCCTGGGTTCTCACTTCAACTTCCAACTGCTTTGCTGCCTGCCTCAGACTGCTTCGTAATGCTACCTTCAGTGAGTCAGACCTTGAATCTACTCTGCTCCCACTGAGGGAGATGAAACTCCCTCCCGGCAAGACGCTTGCAAATCGGCTAGCCTTACTTAAAACAATAACAGTATCTATTAATAAACACATCTATCCTATACCATCACTTAGGGCTTTCCCAGAAGCAGCAAACTGGGGCTGCCTCAGCAACAACCCACATCATTCTATGCTTGTTACCATGGAGTAGAACTGCCTAGGCTTCCCATGCTCTTTGCAGTATCAGAAATGCACACACACACACACACACACACACACACACACACACACATATTTTAAGTAATACTTCCCAGTGCTTAAAAATGCAATAAACATGTAAGTCTGGCTGAAGAGACTCCATATAAATCCATCTTGTAGGCCCCAAAGAGAAACAATGAACATCAGTAGATTTCTGTTGCTTGCCATGCTGTATTTATCCACATGAAGGCGTGTCTCACATACCAGCATGGATATAGCATGTCTTGCTACCTACCAGCATGGATATGTTCTGAGGTGATGTGGAGACATCCCACAGTGTGCTTTGAACCCCGGATAATATGGTTAGCCACACGCACTCTCAGAGCTCAGTGGTAAATATCAGTCTGCTGTTCTCAGGGTTGCAGTGAGCAAAACAACAGAAGACTCTTAGACACAAGCACAGAGAATGTAATCAAGAGACAGACACATGAGGAGTTGTGTGCCTCAGCTGCCACTGCACAAAGCCTTACGTTTTACTTTTATTTCTTTTCACTCTTCGAATATTTTAAAAATTAGTTATTTGAGAATTCGTCCAGTTTTTAAAATCACGTTCACCCCTCCAACTCCTTCCAGATCAATCCTCCTTCCTTCCCCCTCAACCATGTATCCACTTATTTATAACCAATGGTGTCCAACTTGTTCTTTCCAAATGTTCTGGGATGTGTGGTTCTCTACTGGAGTGGTCCAGCCGGCAGGGGGCGCACGCTTAAAGAAACTTGGCTCTCCCGCTCCCAGCAGGCATCACTTGTGAGTAGCTCCTGTCATGCTCACCTTCACGGTCCATGCTGGTATCTGGTCTGGCTTAGGTTTGTACAAGCTGTCACCACCACTGTGAGTTCATATGCACAATGCCCAGAAGACAGTTTCCTTGTAGCCAGCCTTTGGCCCATACACTCTTTATTTCTTGTCTTCCTCAAGGTTTCCTAGAGTTTGGAAGGAGGAGTGGGATAGATATGTTCTATTTAGGGCTATAATGTGGTCTCTTATTCTCTTGTGAGTCTCAGCATAGTTTTGAAGGGTAAGTGGACCAAGTGCATTGAAAAACAGAGATGAAATGAATAGTTCAGTAAAGACGTAAACAAATACTACAGTCATTTACTGTCCGTATGTCTTATGCACCGTACAGAATAGAGTGTGCTATACTTCATGGCCCTGGAAGCACTGAAGGTTTGCTTAAAACAACATCCCAGACATCACAGGAACAATGACTCCTGTTTGGAATTAGGAGAGCTGTTAGTGTCTCTAGGTGGTCAGAACTCTGTAGGTGTGTCAGAGTCCCAGGGATGCCATGGCTTCCTATGCCTGGGCAAACCACTGTAATGCCAACCCCAGTTATATTAGTCATTCACTCTACTTGAAATGTTTCCAGCTTCTGTAGTTACCATGCTAATAGGTAACATTGCTTCTTTCCCATTTAGGTTTGGACTACACTCTCTAACACAGGAGTGCCAGTCTCTTAGCTTGCTACACTGGGCTATGGGCTCTTGTTCTCTTCCATTCTTTTAAAATTATAAATCCTGTAGCTATGAAAGATGTGTGTGTGTGTGTGTGTGTGTGTTCAATTCCCGTGGCTCTATACAGAGAGTGAGTTACTGGATTGCGTTATAACTGTGGTCAGCTTTTTTTCAGCAGTGTCATTTCTTTTGATGACTTAATTTATGGACGTTACCAAATCATTCAAGTCTCCAAGAGATTAGTCAACTTAGGAAAGTGCAGTGCAGAGAGCAGACACTTGCTGTTTTTCCTATAGTTTATTTCTCTAGTTTAATCAGTAAATGATCAAGAGACAAAATTGGTAAGAGAAATATTAAAAATTGATTTAAAGGTCTTGTGATTTACAAAATCTGGGCTGAGACAAAGAGGCAATACACACCACATCTCAGACTTGATTCTGAAAACAAGACTTGAAGGGCTCATTTGAAGGGCTCCTTGAACAAGCATTTGAAGTAACAAGCACCTACCTATTTAGATGTGTCAACGCAACCACAGGCTGTTGCTTGTGACACTGGCGACAGTGAGCTATCATTTATAAAATAAAGTGATTTTTTTTCAGAATAAAAAGAATGAAAGGTCACTGATATAATTTTTCCTTGGTTTCTCGACTTCTCTGATTTTTCTCATTGAGTAAGAATTGGAGGAAAAGATTGTTCTCCTTCCTGGAAAGCTTTGTTGTTTTTGCATCAAGACAGCAGATACCTCACTAGATGAATCAGAAGAGTCCATCAAAAACAATAATTATTTCCTCAGTGGGCTGTGGCTGCAAGGTTTTGTGATGGGATATTTTATCTCCATTTTGATCCAAAAATGTTTTGGTTCTTCGTTGTTGTTCCTTCGAAACCGTAGTTTAGGTGCAAATGTTTGCAGATGTTGGGAGCTTGATTTATTAAAATGGTTTCAGTGCAAATCCCTCATGTAATTAAATGCCTATTCATACATTCTTTTCACAATGAAACACTGTTAACAAATAGCTCCGATACAGTAGCATAACACTTAAGGGAAAACCTGGATCTAAACGGCTAACAGAAACGAGCTGCTGTGAGAACTAGAAGTTTTACGGGTATATTTTCTTGTTGTTGTTCAAATTGATTAAAAGTAGTTGGGTGCACACGGCACGTTTGGAACAGACAAAAGTTGGCGAGGGTGGGGTACCCACACAGCACTTTTAAACTTGATGCTTAGACTCGAGCATTCTTGATCGCCATGTATTTCTCTGATAGTCTTCTTACTCCCGTTAATCTTCAAATCCAGGAATTTTGCTTATCTTAATGATCATCTCTTCTCATAGATTTTGCCGAAAAACAACCTCTCATAGTGCTTGTGTTTACTGTCTCCCTCAAGTAGCTTTTTTTTTTTTTTCAAATTAAAACAGTAAAATCAGAGCTGGGGAAATGGCTCAGCTCCTGAGAGCATTAATGGCTGCTGTAGAGAGAATCAGCGCCCGTGCCAGGAGACCTGCAACTTCCCGAAAAAAGAAAAGAGAATTCAAATTACCCCTCACAAATCCAGAGAGATTTGGTTTTGGGAGCTATAGCGCCCTCATCTGGACTGTTTGGGCCACTACATGCATGTCATACATAAACTACCACAGGTATATACGTACATAAGATGAACGTGGAAATTTTCTCTTCTTCTTCTCCATCTTCTCTTTTCCTTCTTCCACCTTTTCCTCCTTTTCATTTTTTTCTTATCTTTTTTCTTTTCAATGAAGTTGGCTAGCAAGGTAGATCAACAGGAAGTGAGCTTGCCACCAAGCCTTGTGACCTGAGTTTGATTCCAGGGACCCACATGGTGGAAGGAGAGAACCAGCTACCGTAGGTCCTATTACTATGTGTGTGATCCATGACACATGGGCACAAGTGTACATGCTTGTGCATACACACACACACACACAAACACACACTTACACAAAACACACAGACACACAGAATACACAAAAACACACACATATGCACAAACACACACATACACAAAACACACAAACATACACAAACACATACACACACCTTTTTAAAGAATGTTTAGAAAGACTCTTTACCTCAGCTATTCCAGCATAGCTAATTTATAAGGTCTTCATGATTTGGCTCAAGCCAAACTCGATCTCCTCCAACTTAGTCTCCGAATAAGTAAATTATTTAGCATTTTGCTTCAGAATCCTCAACGACTATGCTATTTTCTTAGTTTATAAAAATGTTATCTTATTTTAAAAGACATTTCTTGTCTGTTTTTATTTATGAATTTTTGTTTCTCTCACTGGTAGTTTTTATTATATGTTTATATGTACTGTACTTTCCTAAATTTTTTGTAATTTTCAGATTCCGTATATAATAACAAATACTGTGTCTGGCTGGTTGATTATTATTATTGTCCTCTGATTTTATCCAAGTCACTAAAATTAGCAAGTCTTCTTTAATTAATATTCCATTTTTTGTATAGTCTCCTATCTTGTCATTTGTCTGCCAATGAACAATTATATTATTTTCACATCTTGGTCTGCTGGCTGAGACTGTAATGACCATGGGTACACACATATGTATATCTAAGGAATTCACCTAATAGCCTGTGTCTACCCACACAGAAAAGAGATTCGTCTAGTCTTTGATAGTTTGATTTTTATTTTCTTCAGACATCTCCAAACCATGTTTTCATTATAAGACACCAGTTGGCAGTTTCAGAAAACTGTTTCATGATTTCATTTATTGTATTTCTTGTACCAGTGTTTATTATCACTTCTCTTTTTAATTCATGTGTCGGTGGGGTGGGCATGGGAGCAAAGATGCGAGATGACAGCCTCGGATGTCGGTCCTCGCTCTTCACCTTGTTTGAGACATTTTGCTATTCATTATCGCAGATGTCAGATCACTTGGCCCACGAGGCTCTGGGGATCTTTTGGAGCCTGTCTCCCATCTCCTTCTGGAACGATTGGGTTGGCAGAAGTATGCTACCTCATTTGGATCTGAATTTCAGCTTTATTCACTGAGCCATCTTTCCAGCTTCTGTTCCTAGTAGTGTAAGGGCACAGTTATTCTGATTTTGGCTTTCAGTTCCCTGAACTGCAAAGTCTTACCATTAGTGAATACTTTCAAAGACAGCATTGGACCATTTGCATATCAATGTTGGAAAGAAATATCTTGCTAGGTTTCTTGTCTATCACACTCTTCCATCTAATTAATTTCCTCCTTTATTATGGAGGTGTATGAACCCTTTATGCACTGTGTATATGCTAATGCTTTACCAAATGCGTGGTTTTAAACATTTCCTTCTGATCAACAACTTTCCTTATTTATTTATTTATCTATCTATTTATTTATTTATTTATTTGGCATTCCCCCTTTGCTGGGCAGGGGCTTTTTGGTGTGACATAATCATTTTAGCTTTCGTTGCCTGAACTTTTGGTCTCACAGCGAACAAAGTATCACACAGATAAATATCATGAAATTTCCCCACTTTTATGAGTTTTGAAATTTCAGGTTCTCCTTTAAAACCTTAATCTATTCTGAGTTGATTTTATGCATGATATGAGATAAGGGTCCAATTTCCTTTTGGCATGTGAGTATACAGTTTTCCAAACAAGATTGATTGAGGAAGTCTCACTTTCCCTTTGTGGCTTCTTGCTGTCCTTGTAAAAGAATGCACAGCCATGCTTATATCTGTACTGAGAATCTGTGCTTTATCTTATTGGCCTATGTGTCTGTTTCCCACCCCACAATTATATTTTTCTTCAGTACCTGCAAGTTTTAACATAATTTGAAAGCAAGAAATCTGATAGATACTCATTCCTTTTCCTTCAGGATATTTTATAGCTCACAGGGTTTAGAATTGTTTGTGTCTTTAGGTGAAAATGGGAAAATGTCATTGGGATTTTGATGGTAATTTTCTAAGTCTGCACATGACTTCCATTGGTAGAGATCTTTTTAGAATATTAATTATAGCAATCCATGAACTTGCACATGCTTTCCCACTTACGCATACCATACTTTCTTTCATAAATATTTTATAGATTTCAGTAAATGAGTCTTACCTGCCTCAGTTTCCTCTTCAGTCATAAAGAATTTGCCTCAAAATTTGCTCATAAGTATTTTACTCTTTTTGATATAGTAGTGAGATTGCATTCTTGTGCTCTCGTTTGGACACGTTTTAGTGTAAAACACACACACAACTGGTTTTACGCATTTAGGGCCTTTATCCTGGGACTTTACCACATTTATTAGAATTTTTTGATTAGATTTTTGTTGTGTTTTGTGGTGGTAGAGAGATAGACCAGTAGTTACAAGGTCTTGCTGGTCTTGCAGGGAACCTGAGTTTAGATCCCAGCCTGCACATGCTATGGAACCATGCAGTTCCTGCTGCATGGACTTTAAGCCTCTTTCTGGTCCCAGAAGGTACTGTACTCACAGACACATATCCCCACATAGACACACACACACACACACACACACACACACACACATACATATATATATATATAAAGAGGCCTGGAGAGGTTGCACAGTGGTTAAGTACACTAGTTACTCTTGCGGAGGACCCAGGGATGTTTTGTAGCACTCACATGGCGGCTCACAAACACCTGTAACTACAGCTCCTTGGGATCCAGCCCTCTCCTGTCCTCCAAAGGCTCCTTCATTCCTCGGGGTCCACCCCAGCCTTTTAGAGATGAAGTGGAACATGGAGTTGGGCAAAAGCCAAAAGATAGATAATGTATGGCCTTATAATTCTTTCTAACTGTACTGGGAGCTGGACGCTAATGGAAACTCACCATTCTGTTGCTTGTTCTGTGGCTGAAAACCACTAGCTTCTTTTCTCCTTAACTGTCCGTGTTTAAATAACTGCTAGGGAAACTTAACTCTTTGAGCTTAAAAAAGCACATGGGGAATACAATTTTTTGTTACTGTTCTGTGCTTCAATAAACACTAAAACCTTAACTCTATTATTATTCTGTGCTCAATAAGCTCTGAGAACTTAACTCTTTAACTCTCTTGTTATTTGTGCTTAAATAAGCACAAATTTCTGGCTATTTAACACATGCTCTTTAGCATGGGGGGGG
>NW_021604638.1:3526731-3543409 GCF_004785775.1 Grammomys surdaster | reverse complement strand
GGAAAAAAAGGGAAAAGGAAACAAAAGGGAAAAAAGGGAAAAAAGGGAACAAAAGGGGAAAAAAGGGAAAAAAAGGAAAAAGGGGAAAAAAAGGAAAAAAGGGGAAAAGGGGAAAAAAGGGGAAAAAAGGGGAAAAAGGGGAAAAGGAGGAAAAGGGAAAAAAGGGGAAAAAAGGGGAAAAGGGGAAAAAAAGGGGAAAAAAGGGGGAAAAGGGGGAAAAAAGGGGAAAAAGGGAAAAAAGGGAAAAAAGGGGAAAAAGGGAAAAGGCAAAAGGGAAAAAAGGGAAAAAAGGGAAAAGGGGGAAAAGGGAGGAAAAGGGGGAAAAGGGGGGAAAAGGGGGAAAGGGGGGGATAAGAGGGAAAAAGGGAAAAAAAGAAGAAGGGGGAAAAAGGAGGGGAAAAAGAAGGGGAAAAAAGAAGGAAGGGGAAAAAAGAAGGGGAAAAAGAAGGGGAAAAAAGAAAGAAGGGGAAAAAGAGAAAAAAAGGGGAAAAATGGGGGAGAAGGGGGAAAAAGGGGAAAAGGGGGGAAAGGGGAGAAAAGGGGGGAAAGGGGGAAAAAGGGGGAAAAAGGGGAGAAAAGGGGGAAAAGGGGGAAAAGGGAGGAAAGGGGGAAAGGGGGAAAAAGGGGGAAAAGGGGAAAGGGAAAAGAAGGGAAAAAAGAAGGGAAAAGAAGGGAAAAAGGAAAAAAGGGAAAAAGGAAAAGGGAAGGGGAAGAAGGGAAAAAAAGGGGAAAAGGGGAAAAAGGGGGAAAAGGGGAGAAAGGGGGAAAAAGAGAAAAAGGGGAAAGCGGGGAAAAGGGGGAAAGGGAAAAAAGTGAAAACAAGGAAAAAAGAGGAAAAAAGAGTGAAAAAGGGAAAAAGGGGGAAAAAGGGAAAAGGGGAGAAAAGGGAAAAAGGGAAAAAGGGAAAAGGAAAAGGAAAAAGAAAAGGAAAAGGAAAGGAAAGGAAAAGAAAGGAAAAAGAAGTCACTCACACAGACAGATACACACAGGGTGAAGCATAAAATGGCTACACTGATTTTCTTGATTGTTTTCAGGTCTGTACGGCCTTTAGATAAAAATTCTCTATGTAAGGAAGAATTACCTCATGGATAAAATGTTACAAAAAAGGGGGAGTTACAGAAAGGTACTGTGCGGCGCCTACCACCCCGACCAGCAGGGAAGAAAGACTCGCACACCAGTTCCTTCCAGCAGCAGTTTACTCAGGAGTTGTTAGTTACATGAAGCTTGAAGGTGTGTCCCCGAGCCAGCCCAGGAGCGAAGCTTTATACCCTGCGTAGGACTGCCCATGAGCCCATACCACGTCTCGCACTGTGATTGGTCAAGAACCCATGACACAAGATCAGGCCACCAGGAAGTACCGCCCCAAGACCAAACAAGGCTTGTTTACTCCAAGTCTGCAAGGGCAAACAGGCACCATCTTTAAGGCGTGGCAACAGCTCTCCACAAGGTACCAATAACAAGTTCAAAGCAGTGTTTCATAAGTTCATCGTAAGTTCAAAGCAACAATTTTTACATGACCTTGTCTTATCATGGTGCACATCTGTGCCTTCATCCTCGAACCTTAATGGTTTTCCTTGAGCAAGTTTGTCCCAAGCCTGGTTCTCTTTCTAGTGTAATTGTGAAAGCTCATTGTATTTCTTATTATGCAGCCTTTACTTACTTTTGTGAGGAGTGGGCACATTCTATTCTTGATTCTAACTTTATTACATCTTTCTAGCAAAGCAACTAAAGCCATCTCTTAAAAATTTCTTCCTAAGAGTATTTGTATCAAATCAGGAATTCTACAAAATTATTAATTCATTTAAACAGCATTAATTCATGAAAGTTCATCTTTATCTTGGTCTGCAGGGAGTCTGCTCAATAGGGTGCGCAAACCCCTAGGAATCCTGAAAGGATGTATGTAATGGTGACAGGAAAGGCGTATCAGCTTCAAGAAGCAATCCTGGGATGAAGTATCTTGGGACCTTGCCTCTCATAGCTCACCCATTGTAAGCCATGAAAAGATGGTGGGCCACCTCCAGGAAGGTCACCTGCTAGCTTTATCCTTTCCTAGATGGCTTCTGATACTCTACACACGATATATATATATACACATATATCTATATGTATATATATGTGTGTATGTATATGTATGATATATGCTGAGTTATGAACAAACACAGTAAATAAATAGATTATAGAGAGACAGGCAAATAGAATATAGATAGATGTAGAAGATAGATGATAGATAGATAGATAGATAGATAGATAGATAGATAATATTTTAAAAGGGAAATCTGATCTTATGCAGAGGGATAGAGTTGGTTTTCCTCAATTTGTATGTTGTATATTTCTTTGTAATGTCTGATTCATCTTGTTCCTACTTGAACTCCTAACATTCCACAGAGTTGCTGAACAATTCTGTGTCAATTTTTCTGCATTGACTTTGTTCCTAGCTACAAGCTTTCCAAGGATTTACTCTATTGTGTGGAGAGAATTAACTCTATAATTTTTGTGACGAGTATACTTTAGATTATGAATGGATACTTAACTGGGCAAAATGCTTTTTCACATCTGTTCAAATGATTGGGTGTTTTATCTTTCATTTTGTTTATAAGATACATTATGTTAACTGATTTTTGCATGCAACCTCAAACATGTATCTGCGATATAAATTTTGGATGTTCACTGGACGCAGTTGACATCTTCTTGCATTAGGTTGACCTGTGCTGTATTCAGAGTTTTGCAGGGATGTCTATAATAAATACTACACTCAAGTTCTGTCATTAGAACAATTTCAGTCTTACAAAATGTATTTGGAAACTCGTCCCTTGGAAGTATCTTTTCTGATTTGTTTTGTATCATCTTTAAACTTAGAATAAGTTGTTTTCTTAGCTCACCTGTTTCTTCATCCTATTTTCGTAAATGTCTTTTCCTACTCTCAGCGAAAATGACTGCGCTACCAGAGAACAGTCAGACACTCGAGGAGTCTGAACGAACACAATTAGTTATGCTAATGACAATTACAGGAAAAGTGCAGTTCCATTATGCTCTCATCTGTTTAATGGCAATTTTCAAAATCTAAATATGTTTAAGGGGCATTTACATAGCATGTTTGATTAATTTTAATAGCAATTACCATTATGGAAAACAAATTTGTGAATCTGCTCTCTGTGCCCTTCCCAGAAGTGTCAAAAGCTCTTCATAGGCAAGATTAAGCAGAACCCATGCTATCTGAAAGTCCCGCTTTTATAGTCTGACATAGGGTTCATACAGGTTAATTCCAAAGCATTTGGCATTTCTGTTTGACCCCTCTAAATGCCTACAGTTTTAAGCTTCTCCTTTACATTTTAAACTGTAGTCTGTATTCATCAACCAATGTATCGAAACCACCAATAATAGTTCTGCATTGGCATTAATCCAATCCATAGCAGTATTGGTTGGCTCAGTCCATATGTGTTACATATGCCAGACTCGGGGGTAGTTACTAGAGATGGAAAAACTCAGGCTTCAAATACAATGACAGAGGTCAGCAAGGTACAATAGGGCAGCCTCACTGGGTTACAGCGAAAGTATTGTCTTAAATTATTCTGGAGTATAAATTTCAGTATGGGCTTTCAGATATAGTTAATAAGGAAGTTCGTATCCCATGAATCTCTGGAGGTTAGTATGATAAAAGGACAGTGCTGGTGCGGGAGGTGTCAGGAAAAGACAGGTTTGAGTGCGAGGTGGTCTTCAGGGGCACATTGCTAAAGACTCATTAGGGAGAAAGCACAGAGTCAGGGACAATGACGTGGGACCATGGTGTCATCTTCCTAGTTGGCCTGGAAAAGTAAATGAATCAGAGAGAAACCAGGATGCATGAACCTTCTCTATGGATTTGATTGAAGGAAGACACTAGCATAGCGCAGCCTAAAACGATCCCTCGAATCACACAATTTCCATTTACATGGAAGAGTCTCCATAGGACCTCAGGTTTTCTCAATTAGAATTTTAGAACTTATATTGAGCACACGTGACAAGTAATCTCAGTAATCAGAGAAGCCTGGAGATGATTGTTTTCTAAAAGGAATAAAATCTGATGTGCACAGTTTCCTTTTAAAAACTAGAGGTACTGTTTGTTATATATATCTCAACACATATATACATACATACATACATACATACATACATACATATATTCTACATGTGTGAAGGTGTCTCTAGAGGGACAGAATGTTAGACCTCTACCTACCCACCTGGAGCTAGAGTTACAAGCTATGGTGAGCTGCCTGGTCTGCATGCTGGGGACTGAACTTCGATCCTCTGTGATGTCAGCAAGCATTCTTCACAACCGTGCTCTCCCTCCAGCTCCCGTGTTGTCTTGTGAGTAGCTAGAGTGACCCATGACAACCATTACTGTAAGGGACAGTGTGAAGGAAGTAGTGTAAATGTGTGAATGGATTAATCGATGAAGCCGCTTTTTCTGTGCCTGAGTTTTAACGGTTGTGGAGTTCACTAACTGGGTAGTTCTTGATGTGTGCACAGGGAGTGCTGTTGCCCATGGGGTTGACTTGATTTAAAGGTGCAGTCGGGGAATTAAGCAGACAGTGTGGGGTCAGGGTAGGTGTGTGGGCATGGGGTCGTCAGTGTGTATTGAGCAAGAATAGAAGTAACTGACATCCATCCAGGCAAATTGGGGATGAAGAAATCCTGAGAAGGAGGCAGAAAGATTATCATTTCATACCTAGAGTTGTCTTTGCTACTTTTGTGTTGTTTTGGTGAAATACCATAACCAAGGCAACTTATAAGTGGAAGCATTCAATTTAGGGCTCATGATTTCAGAAAGTTAGACTCCATGACTATGGTAGTTTGTATAAAAATGGCCCCCATAGGCTCATAAGAATTGGTACTATTAGGAGGTGCTGCCTTGTTGCAGTAGGTGTGGCCTTGTTAGAGGAAGTGTGTCACTGGGGGAGGGCTTTGAGGTTTTCAAATATTCACCAGGCCAAGTATCATCCACTCTTTCCACATTATGAGGATCCAGATGTAGAACTTTTGGCTACCTCTCCAGCACCATGCCTGCCTGTGTGCCACCATGCTTTCTGCCATGAAAATGGACCGAACCTTTGAATGGTAAGCCTGCTCCAATGACATGTCCTTTATAAGAGTTGTCATGGTTACAGTATCTCTTCACGACAATAAAATCTTAACTAAGACAATGATCATCATGATGGGGAACATGCGGCAGACAGGAAGCATCAGGTGACAGCATCAACTGAGCATTCAAATATTTGGATACAAAAAGCTAATGGCAAACGGTGGGCTCTTAAAACTTCAAATAGTGCTCCCAGTGACACACCTCCAACAAGGTTGCACCATCAAATCCTTCCCTCAAAATTCCCCTAACAGGTGACCAAGTATTCAAATATGTGAGCCTATGGGGGACATTTCCATTCAAACAGCATTAGTAATTAGTAATCAACTTGTCTGGGTTTAGAATAACTTAGGGCACATACTATCACACCTGTCTTTAGAGGAGCTCTTCAGAGAGGTCAACTGAGAGGGGGAGACACACCCTGAATTTGGACTGTACCATCCCTTGGGCTATGGGGGGAGCAGAATGAAAAAAGGAGAGAATGAACTGAGTACCAGTGTTAATCCCCCTTCTGCTTCCAAACTGCAGATGCAGATGCCCCGTGACTTCCCTGCCAGGATAGACGACTCACCAAAACTGTGAGCCAAAGTAAACACTTGTCCTTTACATTAGTTTTTGTCAGATATTTGGCAACAGCAATGAGAAAAGCAAGTAATAATAAAAACAAATGAAGTATTTGCAAAAAAAGATAATACTTTGTCATGTCAAGTAACCTGCTTGACAGGAACCTGAGAGCAAGATGAGGGGTCAGGTGACAGGCAATGGTGACAACTTCCCAATGTACAGAGTGAAAGGCACTGAATAGGCATTTAGATTCTTTAAATCTTACTTGGGCAGTGTAATCAATTAGGACTGGATTAAGAGCCTTTCTTGCATAAAGCACGTTTTGAAATAACTGGCTTTCCATTAAAGAAAGCATAGTCTAGACAGCTAGGTAATTCTGTAGGTGTTTTCAACAGTTCACAATTTGCAGATTCCTGTATTCAAGCTTGATGATGGTCCACACATTGCTTCATGTAGCTTATCACAGTGTCCTAAGGGAATAGAACCTGTATCTGGCACACAGGTTTCGTTTCTTGCTCATGTCACCACCCAGGACCAAAGGATGTTAGCTCATTTCCTCTATGACTGCCTCCCAGCCACTCCCCATGGCTGATCTGCAGTCCCCTCTCCTGTAAGAACCCAATGATTCAAACCTGCCACAGAAGCTGGGGATGGCTGGTGAGTCCACAATGACCAGCACCATTATAGCAGCTCACTGGACAATTAAAACTACTGTGCAGACCTCAGCCACTGGCCTCTTCATGACAGTAAATGTCTGAATAAGTGGCTTCAGGTACTGGCTGCAGGTGATGAGAGAGAGAGAGAGAGAGAGAGAGAGAGAGAGAGAGACTGCTGATTTGATAATTCTATAGTATAATAAATATCCATATCAGTACACTGATAGATTTGATTTAATATTTCCCCAGAGTCAACCAAAAATAATTGTTTTCTTGAGCTGTTTGTTTACAGTTTGGATGTTTTATCTATTTTGTGGAGTGCTAGTTTAGCAATCAAAGAAGCATTACACAAATTTTAAACAATACCAATGAATATATCTTCTATAATTTTGTTGAAGATATTTATTGGCCTTTTAAGTTGGGAATCTTCACTCTCTTCTATACCTATTATCCTTAGGTTTGGTCTTCTCATTGCGTCCTGGATTTCCTGGATGTTTTGTGTTAAGAACTTTTTGTAGTTTGCGTTTTCTTTGACAGCTCTGTCAATATTTTCTATGGTATTTTCTGCACCTGAGATTCTATCTCTTGTATTCTGTTGGTGATGCTTGCATCTATGATTCCTGATTTCTTTCCTAGGTTTTCTATCTTCAGAGTAGTCTCCCTTTGTGATTTCTTTATTGTTTCTACTTCCATTTTTATGTCCTGGATGGTTTTGTTCAAACCCTTCACCTGCTTGGTTGTATTCTCTCGTAATTCTTTAAGGGATTTTTGTGTTTCCTCTTTAAGGGCTTCTACCTGTTTACCTGTGTTCTCTTCAAATTCTTTGAGAGTGTTATTTATGTCCTTCTTAAAGTTCTCTATCATCATCATTAGAAGTGATTTTTAGGTCTTGCTCTTGCTTTCCTGGTGATATGGGGAGTTCAGGACTTTCTAACATGGGAGAACTAGGTTCTGATGATGCCAAGTACCTTGGGTTGCTGCTGCTTATGTTCTTGTGCTTGCCTTTCGCCATCTGGATCTCCTTGGTGCTATCTGTGCTGTCTCTGACTGGAGCTTGTCTTTCGTATTATCTTGGTTGTGTCAGAACTGTTTGGGATGAGTTTTGCTGCTGGGGTTAGAGCTGAGGCCCAAGATCTGCTCTGTGCTCAGGCCCAGATTGGAAGTCCCAATGAATATATCATAATATTCTTTTTTACTAATTTATTTTTTCTGTCTAGTCTCTTTATTCCTTGTAAATATTATTGATGTTTCTCCCCCCCCCTGTCTCTCTCCCTCCCTCCCTCCCTTTCTCAGCCCCTCTTCTCTCCCTCCCCCATCTCTCGTGTGTATGTCTGTGTGTGTGTGTGTGTGTGTGTGTGTGTGTGTGTGCATACATAACTGGTCTTAGCACAAATGAGAGAAAATCCATAATTTAACATCCTCCTCATACCTGATACCACTTCACATTCTCATATTTAATTACATCAATATTCTTAGTGTGTAAAAAGGATTCATAAATTCATAATGTGTTCTCATTCTTCAGAAGTGGGATATTTTAACTATTTGCAGGATATTGTGGTAGCAAACCATAACTTGATAAATATTCTAGTTCAAAAGTGTCTAAAGCACAGATGAGTAAGACTCTACCTCTGGATCCTTTTTGAGCAAACTGTCTTGTTACTGCTTAAGGAGGGGAGCTGTAATTTCTGTACACCTGTGGCTTTGAGGTGTAATCACTGTAACTTCACCTGTAACGAAGTCAGGAATGCTCTACAGTGGCACAGCTACCCCTTAGATTACTTTTGAGTAACACAAAGATCCACTTGTAACGAAGGTTATAATTTTTTCACATTTTAAACAGCCACATCATCTGTGGATCAGATATTATACCCATTTTACGTGTCCAGTGTCCTTATTGAGTATGACAATGGATCCTCTATGTGACAACTTGAGAACTTATTTCCCTAACTTTTCATCAAGCGAAGTCATGAATCCAGGATTTAAAAAGACTCTCTATTCAAATTCTACTCCTCAAGTTTTCTGCGCCCACCATTTACCTACCCTGCCTCCCTTTCCTCCCTAGTCTCCATTTTCACACTCTCTGTCTCTTGGTCCCTCTACACCCCTTCCTATGACCTTCCTCCATCTTCCAAATCCATTACCCTGGGATTGGAAACAAGCAATACATCTGGTGGACAGAATTGTTATAAAAATGGTCACATATCTGATCATTGTATAGCATATTAAAATAAAGTTCAAATGTGGTGGCTTCCGGAAAAACATACAGGAAAGTAGAAAACAAACAAACAGTGCCCAGGTAAGACTCTTAACTAAAAGTAATACACAGGCATCGTAGACGTTCCAAGGGAAACACACTCCTAGCACAACCTGTCTTTTCAGTAATCTGGTTGAAGAGATGGATGGCCGTAGGCATCTGCTGCTTCTTGCCCTTGGGTATTTAGGTCCCAGCTTTCTGTTCGAAGCCATTTCCCTGATCTACAGTGTGCTGAGTCAGCTGACACTTGCTCCCACAGTATTCCAAGAAAAGCATGAAAAGGAAACCACATGGCCAAGGCATCCGTTATGTGAAGAACAAGTTGGAGTAAAGCAGAAGTGAAACTGTCTTCTTGAGTTTCTTTGTGGCTGTTTGAAATAGAAACTGAAGAGTGCCGAATGGGAAGAGATGCTGACTTTGAGGACGGCGAGGACACACAGACAGCAAACCTGGAGGACGTGCGGAGCTCTGGATGCTGTAAGTTTCTGAGCCGGGCACCCGCCAGCTAATGCATGCTCTCCTACGGCCTCATTGAGAGGCCAGAAAACGAAGACGAACCCCACTTATGTCTGTATTCATCATCCCGAGACACAAGCACACATCAGCCAAGAGGCTCTCCACTGAATGACAGTAAGTTTCCTTTCAGTGATATAAAGTTAAAAACAATACTTTACATGCTAGAGTGTGGGCAGAAGGAAGGAAGGAATTAAGGATTTGTAACAGTGGTCTTCTATCCTTGAGAAATATACCACAGGAGACATACATGGGAGAGGGGGAGAGGACAAAGGAAAGCCAAAAGTGGATAAATGAGAGAGGGAGGGAGGACAGGCAGGCAGACAGAAAGACAGACAGACAGACAGACAGACAGACACACACACACACACACACACACACACATAACAGCATAACAGTCAGGCAGAAAGACAGACACACAAAACGGACAGACAGACAGATGGACAGAAGATGGTGGCTACAATTCCTCCACCTCCTAAAACATTAGGTCTTGGATGAAGCACCTTGCCCCCTGCTCTCTTGCCCTCAGTATCTCCTCTCTGTCATGCTAACAACTGTGAGAAGATGCCACATTTAGACTTACTGTCCAGCTCTTGCCCCCACCACACTCAGAAATCTTTCTCTAATTAATTAACCTTTTGACCACCGTGTAAAGAGATGATTTTCACAGTGGCGGGCATGCAGAAAGAAGCCATTTTTACACTTTGGGCACTGGAGCTTCTGTTGATTCTTGGAATGCGGGGTTTGTGCTGCACGTGGAGACTGGAGTTAGGAAGTCACACACCTCAAAAGCACACTCTAACCCTCTCACCAGGCCCCTCAGCTAGAGTCTGGCATGCCCGATCCTCTACTGACTCCCTCTGTAAGGCTTCCATCTCCAATCCACCTACGCATCATAATCTTAAATCTACTAGACAGGATTCATCTAGAACTTTCTGAGTCACAAACCTTCAAAATCTGTATCCACTCTAACATTTAATTAATCAGCACATTCCTCATGTATCCCATCTCAAACGGTCTCACCATCGTCAAGGGAAACTCAGAGTAAAGTCGCCGCTACAGGAGCTATAAATTCATTATCTCTGTTTATAGGTTAGAAAGCCTTCATATTTCAACCCACAATAAAGCCAGTCATACATTTTGGTGATAAACATCACACTTTTAAAACATAGCATAAACCAGGGATTTAATTTCCCAACAGCTTTGAGCACTAATTTACATCACCCTCAAAGAACGGCAGTAGTTTCTGTCTCTGTATAGATGTTTAAACTGGAAATTATCTTTACCCATCCCTCAAAACAGGCCCTCTGTTAGGCGATGCGTGCACATGTGCCTGAACACTAAAGGAATGCAGAAATCAATTCATCCATGTTACTTTAGGAAGTTTCTCAATATAATAGGTGGGAACAAATCACTTTTGATTGATAACCGAAATTTGAGCTAGCAAAACTAACTGGATAGTGGGGAAGGCCATTTGCTGCACACAGAGATACTTTCTTTCCTTCTTTCCTTTTTCTTTCTTATTTTTCCTTTATTCCTTCTGTTCTTTCTCTTTTCCTTCCTTCTTTTCTTGTCCTTTCTTTCATTCTTTCTCTATTTTTCTTTCTTGTTTTTCTTTATCCTGTTCTTTCTGGTTCTTCTTTCCTTCTTCTTTTCTTTCTTGATCTTTCTCTCTTCTTCATTCTGCCTTCTCCCTTTCTTTCTTTCTCTCTCTCTCTTTCTTTCTCTCTCTCTTTCTTTCTTTCTTTCTTTCGATGAAAATTAGTTCTGGGGATAGATTTGCCATGAAAATTAGTTCTCCTCTCAGCACATTCTGATGCAAGATAGAGGAAAACTTAGAGAAGAACTGTTCAGTATGATAATGCTATTGTCTTGATAGAATCATTTTTAGCCTTTTGGAAATAGCCCTGAATTTTATGTAGGGTTCTTCTGATTTTTTTTCTGTGATCTCCTTATGTATGTGGGTGGGTCTCTCTCTCTCTCTCTCTCTCTCTCTCTCTCTCTCTCTCTCTCTCTGATTCTTATGTGCATGTACATGTGGTATTTGAGGCATCTTTTTCTGTAGTTCTCCACCTTGTTCTTTGAGACAGAGCCTCTTACTGGTGACCCTGGAGCTAGGCCTACATTCACTAAACCCTAGTCATCCTGATGACTCTGTCTCACACCCTCCGGCATTGCAGATGTGAATGGCCATGCCTGGATCTTTTTAGGTAGACGTTGGGATTTGAATTCAGATCCTCATGCTTCGCAGCAAGTGCCCCCATCCCTGAGCCATCTCTCTAGCCTCTGTGTGTGCTGTCTGTGCCGTGCCAGACTGTACCTGAAGCAGCAACCCCAGTTTAGGCTACAGCCCATACAGCTCAGGAAATGAGCCTACATTACTCTAACTATAATCCCTGGGAGCCTTGTGGAGTTGTTGGAAAAGATTTGGTTTGCATGTGCAATGTCCTCCACAGGCTCCTGTGTCTGAACATGTGAGAACCTAGAGGCAGGCTCTGAAGTTGGTTTGAAGATGTTAGCATCTCAGGTGGTTGTATAAAATAGATGAAAGGCAGCACATTACCTGTGAAGAGCACTCTGAGGAGAAACATTGAGTGGCTGTCAACCAGATGTCTGTGTTCCCTGTATTTATTGCAAAGGAACTATACAAAATTATCAGAATAGGGAAATTCCGGACCTGCAGAGTGTTCAAGAGCCCATCAGCACCTCTCATGCATTCATTCTCAGTTGAATGAGTTAAAAAGGTTGTAAGTCATCATGAATTATTTACATATTCATGAGTCTGAAGTCTAGACTTAATCTAAAGGATGTCTCCTGGACAGTTTTTGCTTCCAGGGTCACAAAGGTCTCTAGGAAGTCCTGGGCACTCATTCAACCCAGCAGATCAGTTTTCTCACTGTGACATGGGGACAGCTGGTGCCTGGGGAAGGGTGAGATGAGGTATTTGGTGGACAGCCTGGTTAGTACCTGCTGCAACGTGTGTAATAAAATGCGTGGCCTTTGTTGCTTTTTTCTTTCTATTCCCCCTCACTTCCTCTTCCTGTTATGTGATACAATCATGTGACAGAGTCAGGCTGAGGAGGAAAGGGCTTATGCTGGCTCCCTGTTGAAGGGTACCGTACACCACGGTGGAGAATTGAGACAGAGGGAGATTGAAGCCTCTGATTACCACACATCCACAGTCTAGAACAGTCAGTGAGTAGTGAGGGCAGCTCGCCTGCTCCACTTCCACAGTCCAGGGAGAATGTCACCACCCATAGTGAGCTGACCTTACCACCTCAATTAACACAGTTTAGATTACGAACCACAGCCATTCCCCATGGCCATCTCTCAGGTGACTGTAGAGCCTGTCAAGTTGATAATTAACACGAATCCTCACATACTGTTGCAATGCCTGATGCTAAAGGGAGCCGCTGTAGTGCCAATTCTGAAGATTTGGATTCTATTCTACTCTGGCTCTTAGTTCATCCATGGGACCCTTAGTCCTCTAGACCTCAGCATCTCCATCTCTAGAATACGATGTACTGCAGGGAATCCCACACACCCCGCAGGTACCGGCTACTGCAGGTCTCAGGCATGTAGGGTGTCTTCACCAGTGTTTGCTCTTGCTTTCTTATCTCACGAAGAGTTCCCAGATCCTGTGCAATAAATATAGAGAACAGAGACCATAAACAGCTAGATAGTTGGCCACTGGCGCTGACTTTTAGCGAGCTCTTCACAGGCAATATATCTTTCACATATTTTACCCCAACACCAGAGAGTCTATCATCCGCAAGCCAATTTAGCCAATTGTGTCCCATAATGAAGAATCCGAGGTTGCTATGAACTAAAAGGTTTCCTTCTGTATTCAGCGGCTATTAATCTATGTTCTAGGTAAAAGCCTCCTCTCTCCTTCTGCCAATTCTAATAACACCTCATTAGGCAGGCTAAGAGAATGGAAGGGAAGAGACAAGAAAGGCAGGAAGACTTGGGAAAGCTGGATTTGTGTTAAATTAATCTTTGAAGTAAGACACTTCCTGGTCCACTTCGTGGCAAATCCATATGCCCCTCCGCACCCCCATCCCACTTCAATTCTTATGCCTCAGGTAGGATAAAGGGTTAAACCTTTTTACTGATAAAGAAGCATCTACACATATCTACATGCACTTCCTGGAGAGAGAAACAGTTTTATTAGCAGACTGTTGCTGGAGAAAGCAGTCTCACCTACTTTATGTGATCAAGTAAATATGTCCCTTTAGCCTTAAATGGCTACATCAAACCTTTACCAACACAATTATCTTGATGAAGAATGATTTACCTCACTACAGAACAGCATGGAGATGTGAAGGAGAACTTCAGAGCAGCACAGAGATGCTGTAAGACCCTGGGCATCAGCATCCTTGCCAAGACATCTCACAACTGAGCAGAATAGAGGCTGAGGGATGCAGGGAAGTTTGTGAGAAAGATGCTTTCGTTCTCCTTTGTTCATAAGAAGGGGGCTTTCAGTATCCACTTACCGGGCAAGGACAATTTCATTTGGACTCCAGTGGGGTCCCATGCAAACAACTAAATGAAGCAAGCAAACAAAATTCCATGAGTAGCTTCTGTATTTCCCCAACCTTTTTGGGAGAATAGGTAGATAGTGAAACCAAAACACTATGCATTGCTGGGAACGTTCATGAGATTTTTTTTTAAAAGACAATTACATGAACCTTGTTTCTTTGTTTACTTCTGTTTTAATGGGGTCTATGACCACATGGTCAATTCACAGTGATGCAGTAATTGCTTCCCCAGGCCAAGCATGGCTCTCTCCTCACTTTCAGTAAAGAGATGGGGAAGTTAAGTCTAGCCAGTAGTCACAAAGTCTTCTCTGTAGACAGGACAGCTCTTAAACAGTGTACACTGGTTGTCAGCAAAGGTAAACTCACAAAATTCCATACCTGTGTTTTGATTACATTTTTTAAATTCTAAACTGCTTATTGCAGTGACACAATGAGTTATGTTGAATGGCTGAATATTGCACAGACTGGGGACTGAAGCTATGTGTGGAAAGGGGAGGGGTGGGAATCCTTCCACCCACTCATCCACCCCCAGCTAGCTTATTACTCCTCATTCCCTACCCATGTTCCTTAGACACCAAGCATGTCCAGTGCCACGTCGGTATTTAATGCTTTGACAAGCAGTGAAGATAATTTCATCAAATGAAGAGTCCTGATATTGGAAGCTTCTTAAGGATTTTTATAATATTGATAAAAATTTCCACAAATAAATTTAATTCCAAATTTTTCTCTTTTAATGTTATTGTAAGCAAAATTGTTTTTCTGGGAAAAAAACAGGTGTATTGATGGGCCATTGACAAGGATATCAAACAGCTAGAGACTGACATAACTAATCTGAAGAAATCCCTCGTTTCGCTGTCTGAAGGGAACCACCCCCCCAAAAAATTGCAAAGTACTTTATTGGACTTGATCTACTCTATTACAATAGAAAAGACTGTGTACAGCTCTTGACTGTGTACAGTTCTTAAAGAAGAATGTTGCCTTTACATAGACAAGACAGGGATGGTTAACGAGAGCATGAAAAAGGTCAGAGAAGGCCCTGAGAAAAGACAGAGAAAGAGAAAGATGAGAGCTGGTACAAGAATTGGTTTTCAACTTCTCCATGGTTGTCAACCCTACTTCCTCTCATCTTGGGACAATTAATTGGGTTATTGTTGCTTATTTCTTTTTGTCCCTGGGCCTCAAATAGGCTGACTAACTTTGTGAAACAACAGATAGATAATTTGGTAGCAAAACCTATTCATATACATTATCATGTTAGCTACGGAGGACCACGAGACTCAAGATGAGGTTGTTACTCTATCCAGAGTGTTCCCAAAACCCATCTCCACTCAACCGAAAAGAGGGGACTTCCACCCCTAGACCAAACAGAGAGGGGCCACCAAGAACCCCCTCTGTCAGGCGATCTGAATTCTTGCTTAGGCTACAAGGCTAAGCACTGCAAGGGAATATAAATAAAAGTTAAAAATATCTCTCTGAGGGACAAGCCCAACTGCATTGAGGTTGATGTCAAAAGTATCCCCTCTCCAGGAAAAAGACATCGAGATGGGTATGGCCCTCATATCTCACTGGACAATGACAGGGGAACTGGAGCTATTACAAAGTCCCCTTCAATTACTGGAGGCAAGATTAGAATTGCCACAGCCCTTCTATACTTAGAGAAGGGTGGAGATGTCAGGGGCAGCCCTGCTTACACACTGAAGGCCTAAAATCAGCCATAGGCCTAAAATCAGCAATAGGCCTGTCATACATTCATGCTAACACAAAGTCTTGGGTCTCTGTGGAAAAACATTGAAACAGATGGCTATAAGCTATTGTAAACAGGCAGCTTTTGTGGAAATTTACCAGCCTAAGTAGTCATAGACCTTGTAAATAGGTAGCCTTGGTGGATAATACCAACTTAGATAAGGACAAGTGAATCATAGGCAGAGTCATAGTGACCTGTCCCCTGAACCTTCACCCAGCTGATACCCTGTTCTGAAAGATATCTGTATTTCCCCTGAACACCCACGCTCCAGTGTCATCCCCTTCCCCACGTCCTGTCATTTTGTGTTTATAACCCCTGTTTGAATAAGTAAAAATTATGATTTGATTTAAAAAAAAAAAGGAGGTGTAAAATGTGGGACATATCTATGTATCTTAAAAGACAACACCTCTCTCTCTCTCTCTCTCTCTCTCTCTCTCTCTCTCTCACACACACACACACACACACACACACACACATATACACACACCTACCTCTTCATAAACAACATAATGTTAACTTGATTGGCAAAACAGGAAATTATTGAGGGACACTGATGCAAATGTTTTCTATGGATTTCCTCCATAGTTAGTTATGCCTGTTCCTTGATGATGGTACAAATTAATATACCTTAGATAAAAAGAAAACGCTTCCTCATTTTAAAAAAGACTAGGAGGGCTTTGCTGAGGTTTGATATCCAGCAGACTATGCACCTTGGTCCTGATGCTGTGCGCCATGGTAACTTCTTTGAATAGAATAGATGCATCTGGATCCTCAGCTCAAACCTTCAGGATGACTAGCTATTCTTTCTATAGCATTTAGCATATCACCTTTTCTAAACACATCTGAATTCCCAACCTGCTACTATATTCTTCATCAGTTAAGAAAATAAGTTGTCTTATTTTTAGGAGAAAGTTTGGACAAACGAATTGCACAATGGCATTAGGAAACACACCATCCTGGCTGGAGAGATGGCTCAGTTGTGAAGAGCTGTTATTGTTTTCTGGGGACCAGAGTTTTGTTCCCAGCAATCAAGTAGTTAGGCCAACAAAAGCCTGTAACTCCAGCTTAGGAGATCTTGTGCCCTCTTCTGGCCATCCTAGGCACTGCACATATGTGTGTGCACACAAGAACATAAAAATAATATAGATCTTAAAGAGAAAAGAAATCATGTCAACCTTGACTTGGTGGTTTAATTTTTTTTAGTCCCTGGGGTAAAAATACAGCTTCCTCTTCCTCTTCATACTTGCACTTGGTTGAAATTAGGTAGGTTGTGCAGTCTTTCCTAGCACC
>NW_021604638.1:3442898-3526631 GCF_004785775.1 Grammomys surdaster | reverse complement strand
TGCTTCCTTCCTTTCTTCCTTCCTTCCTTCCTTCCTTTCTTTCTTTCTTTCTTTCTTTCTTTCTTTCTTTCTTTCTTTCTTTCTTTCTTCCTTCCTTCCTTCCTTCCTTCCTTCCTTCCTTCTTTCCTTCTTTCTTTCTTAAAAAATCAGGGTTTAAGATTTCTTGTAAGCCCCCCTCTGACATGTTCCACGATGTTTCATCAATTTGACAGCATCCCCCTGTATAGCTCAGACTGGCCTCAGATGCAAGCCTCCCGACTGCCATATTTGCAGATGCACATTCTCTGCCACACCTGGATGACATCTTGTACCTGTGGTTCGATATCTGGGGGCAGCTTAGACAGGAGCTTCTGGAAAACTCCATCAATGTGATTTGGTATTCTCCCCAAATGTGAGCAAGACACAGAATGTGGGCACGAGTCTGCTTTGCGGATAATCTCCCAAATTCAAATGTTTATAAAAGTATTCATCAGAAAGTTTAAACAACCATATGGAAAAATGGAAGGAAGAAGGCAATCTAGGCATGGCAATTACTGGTTTTGCAAGAGAACAAATCTGTGTTAGAATGCCGGGGGCCTTTCAGTGCACAATCCTAGGGGGAAAGCTGTCTCTTTGTCAGCATTGTGAAATTCCACAGATTATCCCCGACTTCAAAGCCCGTGTATATTTATGATAGCGAGGGCACAGAAAATGTCCTTTGAGCTGGGGACTTTCTCCTCCAGGTGCCAGAGTTCTTTCAGCTGTGCCAGCCGCCTCTCACACAATGATTTCTGCGTAAGCTCTCAGACTGACTCAGCCTTACCAAATGCAGCTGAGACAGAAGCTCTGGGTCCCCATGCAGCCGCATGCCCACATTCTCATACCAAATGCTCACAAAAGACATTGTCACACATTTCTAAAGGGCTTTAAAAAAATAACAAATCTGGGCTGTCTTTCCACTATTGTCACAAATAAATACCAGTTTCTGACTTATCTTCTGCCTCTGCCTGGCAGGAGCCGCCCACCTCTGTGGTGAGTTCTGCTGTATGCTGGAGACTTTATTGCACAGGGGGATTATTCCTTCCTCCTCAGAACTTCTGGGCTGGACTGGTTCTGCATGAAGATAAACGGAGGCTGATGGAAATGGGTTCCCCCCACAATGTAATTTCCCATGCCACATCCAAAAGCCAGAAAACAAATTAAGAGTCCTGTAAACACTGGTTCAGACATAAGTCAATAAGAGGATAACAGAGGAAAGGAGGCTGTCCTGTGGTCCACATGGCTGCCCAGAAATAGATCAGAAAAGGCCTTTACAGCAAGAGCTGTCACCCAGATTCCACAGTAATCCTGCCCCCTCCTTAGACCATGGGTCTGAAAGGCTTTCTTGGTTTTCCTACGGTGCTACATTGAAGTATGTCATGAATCTTGGTCAAATTAATAAAGTTTATGAATAATTCATATTCTAAAAATAATAAACTACACCCTGACACAGTTGCCTTCAGTCAGACTCCTTCTGTGAGCATATGAAATTACTCATGAATGAACAAGAACTACCTACTGCAGGTAAATTTGATTATTTTTAGTTGCCTTCATGTTTGGGGATTTGGAAGCATGCTATTGTCCAGGCAAGATGTGGTAACCACTATCTTGAAATCTGAGCAGCTATGAACACCCTCTTGAGACCGCCATAGGGCCAACTCTATCATTCCATCTTCTCAGAAGGAGGAAGAGGTCACTGGACCCTCCTTTAAGACTATAGTAATTCAGTGAACTGCCCCATAGCTCAGTGTATTAACCCTGTCCTCTCTCCATGTGGTCTACTGTGTTGCCAGTAGATTGAAGGTGTGTGTTTGACTAAGGGAGGGAGTCTAGAGAGACAGTTTGGATTGGGAATTGTTGTCACTCATGCTGTAGAGAGCATTTGGATGATAGAGTTTTCAAGTAACTCATGGTCCTGTCACTCACAGTCACCCGTGCTCCTGCAAGCAAACACAACATACCCATTGGGTCACTGCACCTGACTTAGGTCAAGTCACTTCTTTGGTCCATAAATGCTTTCTCTTTATGAGGTGGTGGTAATATATGCAGCAAGAAAAACTCATGGAACACGTGGGCATGCTTTTATAAGTGATGGCTGTATGATGGGCCAATCGCCCCAAGGATGGCAGGCTCAGACTCGTTACTACAAAAACTGTTGTTTGTTCTAAGTCTCCAATGTACACACACATACCAACTAACACTGTTGCATCGTGAACCGCAAAGGTAAAAGTGGAATATAGTTAAGTCCTATCTGTGTGAACTTGGGACTGTGATACATATTAATTAAGAGTCAGAAATGCTTAAGCATGTGGTCAAGATCTCTGCCAGAGTCTCTTGTTTTGGTCTCTCCTGTGTTCCCCTCCTCACAGGGTTCAGTGAAACCCACAGGAATTGATCACTCACTGGCAGTCAGGGATAAGGTAAGACTTCTTCTTTCTGAACAAGAAGCACAGCCAGCCTAACTGTATATGGAAGATTCTAGAGTGGAGTTGGAGAACTATGGATGTGCTGGGCATTTCTGTGTCCATCTCACCACAGAGATGGAGATAGAATTATAATAAGGGTGACAGGGCTGACAGGACAGAAGCTGCAGAGCTTGGAGAGAACGGAGGAGATCTGAATGGACTTGAGATCCTGGAGGCAGCTTCTCCTGCAGCACAGGCCCAGTTATACTCACAGTCTCTGGGAACAGGTCTGAGTTCTCTTTCTAGGACACACAGGTTAGGGAGCCAAGGATCAGGACTACTTCCAGAGTCTGGGGCGTAAGGGGCTCTCATTTCGACAGGCCTCTCTGTTATAGTCAGTGTTAAAGCCTATGATAGCATCTTTTTCTTCTTCCAATGGAAATGATTCTGCCCTTAGCTTGTGAGTTAAGCACAAAGATAATTGTATTCTTGTGTCTGATGGGCACATCTGAAGTAGAGCCATCAACCAAAAGAGAACAATACTCCATTACACACACTCACGTAGACAAACACACAGGAATACACATAGAAACACACACACATATGCACACACATACTACATACACACACATGCTACACACACACGTATACCACACTATACACATACACCATGCTACATACACATAAACATACCACACACACATACACATGTGCTACACACATATGCATGCTACACTAAGACACCACACACTACATGAACACATGCAACACACGTGCACATACTACATACACATACATGCGCACACACACACACACACACACACACACACACTGAATTCTCATCAAGTATTGACTTCTCCAGGTAGACGGCCAGTAAAGGGCATGAGTCACACTCACCCTCAATTCTGTAACAGGTGTATGAAGTTGAGATAAAGAGGAAGATGTTGCTTGGTGGCTGCCCTGCCCTTGTGCCTTTGAAAGCAGCTCTTACTGTAGTTATTCGAATAAAATGATTTGTTTCCATCAGTAAGTACAAGATAGGCCATCCTTGGCACGTATTATTATAGGGCCTTTTTCTTGCTGAACAAAAAAGGTGTGTGTGTGTACGTGTGTGTGTGTGTGTGTGTGCGCGCAGCCCACACACCAAGGCATACATGTTGAGGTCAGGGGACAGTTTGGAATGGTCAGTTCTCACCTCCCCCTAAACATGTCCCTGGGATGAACACATGTGCACATGTCAGGTTTGCCAGCAAACTGAAAGGTCATGATGCTGGCCCACGTCTTTCAGTTTAATTTTCTTGCATTACACTGGGTCATATCAGACCATTTATAACTCTAGGCTATACTTTGAAAATACTCTCCCCCATTCCTTGCTACTTCCTTATCCCACCCTGCTTCCCATCAGCCCCACCATTCCCTAGACAGTTCAACGTCTATGTACAGATGATTTTCTATAGAATTCTATGGAAGATTTCTATAGAACCCAGGACCAGCAAATGAGAGAAAACATGTGACACGTGGTTTGCCAAGGCTGGGGATCATTTATTTTTTGAAAGGAATCTTTCTGTAAGGGTTCTCAGCTTAGGCTTCAGGGGTTTGAGTGAAATGATGGAACTTGTGAGTCAGTGCTTCAAGTATGCTGTTTTCTAAGGCTAGCCCATGGGATAGCTTCAGATTCATGCAAGAAACCACTTAAAATATGGCTTCCCAGGAGCTTCCCTCCAGGACCCATGGGTCTCCATGCAGTTCTGGGACTCTATAGTGTTTATTTTAAGAAAAAGATTTTTAAATTATTTTGGGTACCCATAATGCAAGATTTGTGAGTACTACTGTTGGGATTGGAAACTAGAGAATAGCTAGGTCAGAGACCGGGGCCTGGAAGACACAATGTGTAGAACAGGGTGGGCATTGGGGTAGCTTAGGGTAATGACACTTCCTACCAAGCTTAACAGCCTCCAGCTATTTATGGAGCCCATTCAGCGGATGAGAGAACTACCCTTAAAAGTTGTCCTCTGACCTCTAAACATGCAAGTAATTGAGTATAATATTATACCCCATGCACACAAGTAGATAAATAAGCCTAATATTAAAAGAATTGAGAGCAGGGAAGGGATGGGCAGGAACAAGCTTCAGCATAGGTTTGCAAGTGCTAGCCATGTGAGGGGTGCATCCCAGCTAGAGTTGATCTGAGTCAGTCACAAAACTGATTTGAAGGCATTTAATGTTGTGAAATTCTGGGTCATGAGTTAGGAATGGTTCTGGCGCTAGAGCAGACAGATGATGCCCCGTAAGCCACTTAGCTTCTCTGAACCCCAATTTCTCCTCTGTAAAGCCTTGTGATGATAATAACTCTCTCCCAGTCATTTTTATAGGGGTTAGAACGAATCACGCAAGGAAATGGGCTTTGAGAACTGTAAGTAAGCGGCATGTGTTCCTTCCTAGCATGAAGCTGAGGTTGGAATGGCAGCTTGATGCCGAAGAGGGGGAGGGAGTCTGGAGCGAGCATCTTCCTTCTGCTTGGAGCGCTATTGCTCTTGAGTTCTCTGTCTGCTTAATTGAGGTCACAGATCTTTTTGAGAATCTGACTACAGACAGGCATGCACATAAACAAATGGAAGGGATTAAAAGCAACATCTGGATTTTACACACGAAGTCGGGAACCTCAAATTTTCATTTATTTCCCTCTCCCTATAAATATATTTTTCTTGAGCTCCATTTTTGAGGAGGTTTTTTAAAAAAATTAGTTGTTTGGGAATTCTGTACAATATACTTTGATGACCTTTAGTCATCTCCTCCAACTTCTCTGAGACCCACCCCCTTCCCTAACCACTTAGCTATATTGTCTCCCATAGATTTTTTTTTAAATGACATTTACTTTACTTCTCTTGTTCTACCATGTGGACCCAGGGAACAAACTGATGTCATGAGCCTTAACAGCAAGCACCGTTACCCACTAACCTATCTCTCAAACCTCATGTGTGTATTTCTCTCTCTCTCTCTCTCTCTCTCTCTCTCTCTCTCTCTCTCTCTCTCTCTCTCTCTCTCTCTCTCTCTCTCAGCAATGAGATTCACATGTATGAGGACTTCCACTGAATCCAGCAGCATAACAAGACTGTCTGTCTCATAGCAAGGAATCTACAGTTATGCAATAGACTTGGGTTTCCAAAGGAAATGATTGTGTGTGTGCTCGCGGAGAACAAAGAGGTTCGTACAGCAGACTCAATAGTAAGACTCCACTGGTAAGAGTCCAGGCAGAGAACTCACAGCTTCTGTAGAGTCGTTGAGACAATAGCCACTCCAAGTGGAGTGCTCTATGCTTTAGCCAGGAGATGGTTTTGATGGGAAGCCTAGAGTTTAGAATCCAAGTGCAGGAGGAAAGCACAGTAGATTAGGAAACGCTGAGGAAAATTAATGATGGGTTAGAAGTTGAGACCTAACTTGACCCCATACTTTGATGAGCCCTCCTGATGCATTGAAAGAGAGAAATTTCTGCTGGAAAAATGGCTTGTGGGTAACCAGCTTGGAGCCCAACCACAAGACGTGAGTTCATTCCTAAATCCTAGGAATGAGATGCTCAGCCTACCCCACACATACATAAGCAAACAAGTAAATGTAATTTGAAAAATAGAGAAATTTCATTAAAATATATCTTTTGCCTGCTTTTGTTCTCTTTTCCCCTAATTGGCTTGCCTTGTCCAGACTCAATATGAGGGCTCTCACCCTGTCGTATCTTGCTTTGCTGTGTTTGGCTGTTATCTCTTAGAGGTCTGCTCCTTTCTGAAGGGAAATGGGGAGTGAGTGGATCTGAGAGCAAAAAGAGATGGTGGTTGGGAGGAGTGGAGGTGGGAGAAACTGTGGGCTAGATGTACTGTATGAGAGAAGAAACTATTTTCAATAAAAAAAAGAAAAAAAAAACAAAAAAGAGAGGGTCTGAATCCACAGACAAGTCGCCTACAGCATCCCCATCCAGATGTCTGGGCTCTCTGTCCAGCCGTCATCCCTTCATTCATTCATAGAACAGGCTGGTCTACATGCTCAATTCCATTCATGCCTACAGCTTTTGAAGGTCCTAGAGCATCATTGATATCTCAGTGATGAAAAGTTCATAGAATGATCATACTGGAAAATAGTCAGTAGCCACTGTGTACTGGGAACTTGCAACTTAAGACCTGGATGTCTGAGACAGGGACTTCTTAAAAATGCTATGGACAAACGGTTATATGTAATTAGCATGACACATTGGCAACTAACAGAAACAGACATCATTATGGGGCATGAATATTCATTAACAGGGTTGCTATAAAAATTGAAAAGCAAAGGGAATGATGACAGTACTTTTGTTTGTTGGATAACCCGTCTTCATCGGTCATGATCTGACAGTTTCTAATATGTCTGTCCTCGTATTAATTAACCTCACCACACAAATAGCAACACTGGTGAGGTCCACAGCCAGGCCCCAAGCAAGAGAGGAAGCATAAGAAAAAGATTAAAACCCTCTGCAGCCAGGGCTAGAGGAGGAGCAGGAGAAAGTAATTGGCTTTGACCTAGGCCATAAATCTGCTGGGAAGTAATGACCAGCTCTCGACACCAGTGGTGACATTGATCAAGTGCACTGTCCCAGGCTGTCCCCCAACACCTCTGAACCACAAAGCCTTCCTTGACTGTTCATGTCACTGATTATGAACGCATGTCACAGCACAGAGATAAAGGGATGATAAAGGCACTACGGCCTCTTTAAGTTAATGTGAGCCTTGATTGAAATCAGCAATGATGCTGCTCTGTGGACCAAGGGAAGGCACTGACTTTGCTAATCCTTTACTCAAAGGATCCAGTGTACAAGACTCCTAGAACTTAAGAGTCAGGGGGCATGGAAGGAGGGACTCGTGAAGGAGGGACTGGCTGTGGGGGGCAGCATTTGAGATGCTAATAAATAAATAAATAAATAAGAAGGAAAGAAAAAGAACACATTAAAAAAAAAGAGTCACAGTATTTCAAAGTTCTTACAGAATCAGTGCAGTGAAAGTCCACAGCAGAAGGAGATAGAGGCCCAGACCTTTCCCACTGGGGATTTTGATGACTGGCTGTGGTCCAGCGAGGGGGTGGGGCAGATATTTACTGTGCTCATCAGGAAATCTGGGACTAAGGTTCAGCTAGGAGTTGAGGCCCATGCTTTTTCCCCCAATTCTTCTTAGTCACAAAAGAATCTTTTCTACATAAACTATTAGTTATGTAGAACCTTGACTATTGAACTAGGTATAATTTATCTCAAAAATATCACCAACAACATAAAGAAAGAATTGACCCAAACTTTTAAATTGTCATTAATCATTTAATGTTTATAAAAGCTAATTCATAGCACCCGTGAATTATCAGAAAAATCTGTAAATACCCCTGGCTTCTTGTCTAGTTGAAGAAATAAAGCATCTCTGGCCCCCTGGACCCCTCCATCTTCCTTTTTATCAGCAAGCCACACAATTACAGATTTGGGGATTTATCATTAGACCACGCAAATGCACAAATACAAAATAAAGTAATCATTAATTTTGTGTGATTTGGAGTTTCTATTACCGGAGTATATACAAAGTAGTTTCCAATTTCTTCCCCTCAAGAAATATCACCTTCATGATATTCAGCAATATGCATGTGAAGTCCTGTGTCAGGGTTCACTGAAGACACAACCAAGGAGCCAAGTCCAGCCGGGCATCTTTATTTTATCATTTTACTCCTTGTATCAGCTGTATTTAGCCACTCCATGGTGACAGACAGAAACAGTTTAAGTAGTTACATAGCATTCTCTATTTTGTCTCTTGGTCTGAAATACCCGAGATGATTAGTCCCTGCCCTTCTGTGGAAAATCCTTAATGACATGTGATCTGGAGTGTCCGCGTCATTGCAATATGTTGTTGTTTTTTTTTAAAAAAATATTTATCACTATGATAAAATGCCCATTGTTGAGGTGAAGGTCACTTGAGTTATAAGTAAGAGCTTGTTTTTATTGCACACGTTATCACAGGTCGGACCCATAGCCTCTTCTTGTAGTGTGCAGACCTCTCCCGAGTAGATCTCAGAAAGTAACTTATATGTTGCATATTTAGTTTACCAGACAACACCATATCTATCTCCAAAATAGTTGTGTCAATGTGTGGTCTTCTAGCAACATCATCGGAACAGTAAGAGGCATTTGTCTGTAACTACATTTAGCTTTATGCTTAGAGGTGGTGTAGAGCAATGGAGATAAAACACTTCAGTGACTGTCTTCTAACCTGACACATTGCACAGCACAGTCTTAGAGGTAAGTCTTCAGGTAGGCTACCCAAGGGTCTGACTTACTAGGATAGAATGAAATTTAGTGCTGGAGACATGGCTCAGTGATTAAGATGATTTGCTGGTCTCCCTGAGTACCTAAGTGTGGTCCCCAGTACCCACGTGGCACCTCACAATCATCTACAATTCTAGTTCCAGGTGATTTTTAATACCCTCTTCTGACCTCCATGGGCACTAGGCACACACATGGTGCATACAAATACATACCTGCAGACAAAAAGCAAAATAAAAATCACGCATATAAAGTGAATAAATCTAAATTATTAGATGTATAATTAAATTCTATTAAGTTATCTTAGAGCAATTTTGTTCAGGATTAAAGAATCCATTGAGTTTTATATTTATATTACCTATAAACATGCATGTTATATATTTATGTGTTCTCTTGGTATGCAACTGTCAATGTCTTTGTTAGCAAATGCATTTTAATAATATCAGGGACAACATTTTCCAGTTGGCAACCTCTTAAATTACAAAATGAAGTTCAATGGAAAGAAAACTAATAAGAACCATCTGGGTTGTGTGAAATCCGCACAATGTGATTGCTGTGTGGTCGCAAAGGTTCACAGAGACAAGAAGACACCATGACCAGGTGACAAAGCTTCAAGGCCGTTATGCTTTCTGGGCAGATTTTGAGCTATGCACACTCTGAGCAAGATGAGCCCACACATCTGGCAGAACAGTGCTTATATACATAGTTCTGTTCGGAAATACTGCGATCGGCCTCTCCCCAGAAGTGCAATTTCCTCCATAGCAGCATCTCTATGGAATTATTTTCCTTGTAGATCAATAGGAGCGAGAATAGAATTGGCTTCTCTTGGTTGACGTTCATACTTCAGGTACCCCCAAGTGCCTTGTGTAATGAAAAACAGCAATCTCTGTACCCTAAACACATTGTTGACCATAATGCTGCCTTTTCCTCTGGTATTACTGCAGAAATGGAACTGATTTGGAGTCAAGCAGCATGGGGAAAAGATACATTTTTTTATCTTAAGATATCTGGAAAACATACAAAATTACAGCTTTGTCAAATTCCTGAGTCCTCAAACTCGTATTACCCAAAGTGGTCAGAGACAAAAATATCTTTGTTTATTTTCAGTGGGTTCAGTGTTCGTTTCATAATAAAAGTCTGGGAGCAGAAACATTATTGCTTTTCTTGCATATAACTGGGGACACAGCGGCCTAATAACATTTCACTGAAAGAATCTGGGTAAGCGCAGGAGAGCGACACATGAAGACTTCTTTATATCCCATATGACAATGATGGGATCAATAATAAAGCTGCCTTTATTGATTCACTTAAGTGTGATGGGTTGTGATTATCCATATTTGAAGGATCATTCTGTTGCTGCCAGTGCCATAGCAAAGGCGATGCCATAAGACATTAACTACGAGGTTATTAGGAGTTCAACTATTTGTGTGGTCATCTTCGTGAGTGGCTGCACTGAGTTTATGCATCCTTGACGTAACTCAACAAGACCATGAACATGCACCTACCATGTCCACCACTGTACGGATGTTGATGAGAACAGAAAATAGCCGAGGTACAGACACTAAGCATGTGGCTTTCACTGTACCATATGAAAGATAAACATCTAATAACTGTTTTAAAAGAAGAAGGGGCTGGAGAGATGGTGCAGCCGCACTGGCTGACCTTGCAGGAGACTTTTATTCAAGTCCCAGTAGTCCCCACTCCCATCAGCTCACAGCAGCCTGTAAAACTAGTTTCACAGGGACACAATGCCTCTTTTTGGCATCCATGAGCACACATGCAGTGCACATACATGCATCCAGGTACTCATACACACACACACACACACACACACACACACACACACACAATGAACCAATCTTTAAAATAGTTTTAAGAGAAATGAAGCCTGCTTTGTACCGTCTTTGTGGGCACTGAAGGAAGTGGATTGAGCAAAGAGGCAAGGGGTGAGTCAAGAACAGAGCTAGTGGTAGGCACCCAAATCATTTCAAGAAGATGGGAAAATAGAGGATGTACGTTGTCCGGGTTGGTCCATCCTCATCTGCATCACCATTCATGAACAAGGAAATGGTTGTGTATGTCCAAGGTGGGGAAGATCAGCCATCCATGCTCTCTGGGCATTAGACATGACACACCTATAAATACAGTGTGTAATCATTCCCTCTGTAATCCCTGTAGAAGAGAGATTCCCCATCTCACAGAAACTATTAACTAGCTGTAGCTCTTCATCTAGGGGTGGGGTCTTGTGCAATTTTTCCCAATCCAAGTTGGCATGACAACTTTTCACAGTTCATACTCTTTGGAACTTAGGGTAGTTGTTGACCAACATTCAGGGATAAGGCTGTTTTTAGGAAAAGAGGCTTTTGCAAAGTTAGTTCTAACTGTCTCTTCCTAGGTTCATGATCCTGAGGAGAAATGGAATAAGAAAGGAATAACAGAAAAATACCCAGCAAGGATGCCACATTGAAAAGAGAATGAAAATTAACTTGCTCATAATATGCTCAGATATATGAACAATGTGTTTCAAAACACAGCTGCTTTTGTTTATTAAGAGTTTCTTGAAGGCATCATCACAGCCCAGAGTCTTCAAACACCTAAGACACCAAAGGCTGGAAAGGAGGGAAGCCATTCTTAATTTCCTTTTAACTCTTGTTTTTAATGATGAAAGCTGCTGGCATTTCTTTGAATGGGGGTTTCTTGCTATCTGCCAGAGTTTATGAATGATCCTCTTCTGCAGATTCAATCTGAGAAAATACTTCCGCTAAGACTATCCCAAGTGGCCACTGACATCATTTTCTTGCCTGTCACATATTTCCAGGGCATTAGCCTTTTCTCCAGCTGACATACAGAGACTTGGAACCATAAAGCAGCTCTGCTTAGGTTTCTTTCCCTAATCAATCCTCTGCCGAGAAGTATGGATTTCAGGTCTTCGAGTTCAGGAGTCTTGCTGGGGTATCTCCCGAGGGCTAGGTTGGGCAGATGCACAGTCAGTAGGTTGTTGCTCCTTGCAGACTCTATCTCCACCTTCTGTTCTTTTGCTGGTATTCATCATGGCTCCTCCCAACACACTCTGATGAACAGCTCGGTTCGTGTGTTACATATACTAGCCGTGCCTGAATGGTGGTTTGAAGTGGTCTCAATGGGACCAGACTCAGGTTTTCTTGAACTTTGTCTGAGATAGAGTCTGATTTATTGGGTGCTCAAGGGAAACATACAAGCATGTGGAAGAAGGGGGGAGCAACTAAATAAAGGTAATGTGTCTGACGGCAGAGTTTAGCTTTAGGAAGACCCCACTGGAAGCTTGAAGACGGGCAAGCACTACTCAGCTGTCCTATCTTGAGAAAAAAAGTGGTTTCATGTTTTTGCCCACATAGTCGTAAGCTTTGACCTCTGGTGAGTGCAAAATAACCTATCAGGTACGTATTTTCAGGTAACTTCTGTTACACTCAGGGAAGTTATCCTGAGGAGAGTGTACTGTGAGCAATGTGCACTCCCAACCTGGGCTATTGGAGGTGGTCACTCCAACCTGGCCACCAGAATGTAGGTGGGCAACAACCCTCATCCACCCAGCCTCTGTGGGTTCATTTTCTGCCTTTGTGTTCATTCTAAGCAGTTCAAGCATGTTTCCAAATCAATTTCTCCCCTCAGAGTAAACAGTTAACAGGCTGGATAAATTCTTTATAATTCCTTCTTAAAATGGTTCAGCATGAGCTAAAAACTTCACTAAGCTCCAGACAAAGGCATAATCACTCAGGTCGAAATGTCACTGGCAGTGCATTGTCTGTGGGGTGGGTCGTGGTACCCTGAAATGAGTGGCATGTTGTTTTGGTTTCTTTTTTTATTTTTTATTTTTTTTTTTATTGGATGTTTTATTTACATTTCATATGTTGTCCCCTTACCCCATCCCCCACCCACCCAGGAACCCCCAATCCCCTCACACCTCCTCCTTCTTCTTTGTGGATGTAACCTCTATCTACCCCCCCACTCCCACCTCCCCACCCTCAAAACTCCCACCCCCTGGGGCGTCCAGCCTTCATGAGGTCAAGGATCTCATCTTCCATCTGTGCCCAGCAGGGCCCTCCACTCTTATATATTCAGCTAAGGCACTGGATCCCTCCATAAGTGCTCCCAGGCTGGTGGTTTAGACCCTGGGAGCTGTGGTTGGTTGGTATTGTTGCTCTCCTCATGGGGCCACAAATCCTTTCAGCTCCTTCAGTCTTCACTCTAACTCCTCCATTGAGAACCCCATGATCACTTCAATGGCTAGTTGTGAGCATCTACCTCTGAATATGTCAGGCTCTTGAAGACCTCTGAGGAGACATCCATATCAGGCTCTTATCAGCATGCACTTCCTGACTTCCACATCAGCATCTACCTTTGGTGACTGCACATGGGATGGATACTCAGGTGGAAAGGTCTTCAGACGGCCCCTCCTTCAGTTTTTGTCCCTCGCTTTGTCTCCATATTTGCTCCCTTGAGTATTTTGTTGCTCCTTCTAAGAAGGACCGAATCACCCCCACTTGGTCTTCATTCTTTATGGACTTCATGTGGCCTGTGAGTTGCATCTTGGGCATTTTAAGGTTCTGGGCTAATATCCAATAATCAGTGAGTGAATACCATGTGTGTTCTTTTGTGATTGGCTTACCTCACTCAGTATGATAATTTCTAGTTCCATCCATTTACCTAGGAACCTCTCAAATTCATTGTTTTTAATAGCTGAGTAATACTCCATTGTGTAAATATACCACATTTTTTTAATCCATTCCTCAGTTGAAGGACATCTGGGTTCTTTCCAGCTCCTGGCTATTATAAATAAGGCTGCTATGAACATAGTTGAGCATATGTCCTTATTATATGTTCGAGCACCTTCTGGGTATATGCCTAGGAGTGGTATAGCTGGATCCTCGGGTTTTGGTTTCTAAAGTGGGGCTTTAAATAGCAGAGTGCCACTTCCCACTAAGGAACAAAACGTTGTGTCAGAGTCCCATGTGCTTCTACTGAACACGCCACACCATCTAGGGGACATGCACGAACTCCTAACTAGGACCCAGCAGACCTACAACAGAGCCCTGAATGAGTGAGCAGCTGCCAGAGATGCTAGACCCAAACTTCAATTCAGCAGCGAAAGGCTAATTTAAGAGGGCCTCGCTCACCTGGTATCTAAATTAGAATCACCAACTTTCCAATCTCCCAGAGATAAGTGGAATGGGTGCTGTCTGTAGATGGTAATCCCCAAGGGATAGAGATTATGAAAGGGAAGGGACCACAGTGACAGCGGCAGGTCACAGCAATTTGATGCTTCCATGTGACTCTGGGTCTTAGGGTTTTACTGCTGTGAACAGAAGTTATGACCTGGCTTACAGGTTCAGAGATTCAGTCCATTATCATCAAGGCAGGAACATGGCATGGTGCAGGAGCTGAGAGTTCTACATCTTCACCTAAAGGCTACTACTAGCAGAATACTGACTTCCAGGCAGCTAGGATGAGGGTCTTAAAGCCCACCCCCACAGAACTCCAACAAGGCCACACCTCCAAATAGTACCACTCCCTGGGCAAAGCATATTCAGACCATGACAGCTGATACACCTCCTGAGATTGCTGAGAAGATCCATTTAATAAAGGAAGAAATAAAGTCTAGTTAGAGAGGTGGGGGCATAAGGACTCCTGATACATATGCTTGGGTGTGTTCTGACAGTAAGAACGTAGAGGCAATTTCTCACTCTGATTAACATGACTTTGAAGAGTTATAACAGTAGATCATGCAACAGATGTATGTGGCTAAGTCTGGTGAGTCTCAGAAGACTTCTTGGAGCTGAGAGGATAGAAGCTATTCTTGGTGGGGGATGTTTGGTGCAATAGTCTCAGGGCCAAGGGAAGCAAGATCCAGGAGACTGGCTGTTGGAGCTGGGAGTGAAATTGCAGGAGATGTTGGAATATTTGGGACCTGACATCCTAACTGTTGTACACAGTGGTAACCCTCAGGCAAAGGGAAGCATTTTGTTTACAACGAGAAACTTTGGGCAGGGAACTGGTGAGTGCACAGAGCTATGGTTTCTGCAGTAGACCATGCTCAGTGTCGATGGTGATTTTGACCAGAGCAGGGTTGGTCAAAGGAAATGGTTTTTTAAATAGTCTTCAAAGACTTCATAAACAACAAGAAACAGCAAACAAAACAGGAATTGGTGGTGGATTAGAAGTGGAGAGGCTGGTGATGATGGTGACATGATAAAGGGGAGATGTGAAAATTTACTGGAAGGCTCCATAGTCATACAGCTAGAATAATAAGCATGGATTTCACTGAGAAACGGAACCGTATGGAGAACGAGCCCACTGGGACGATCCTGGGCTTTACTCTAGATGTGTCAAACTTGAAGATGACCTTGAAGGAAAAATAAGAGAAAATAATGAGAGAATGCCAAGTCTACAGGAGCTCTCTGGGCTAGAGTTGGTGACTGAAGTTCTGAGCATGTGCCATATTTACCCACATGTGTAGAAAGGACCCAACCACTTCAGAGTAGCCTGAGTACTTCAGGAAGTAATGACTCGGGGATAAATGTCCCTGCACAGAACACTAGTGGTTAGAATAAACAGCATTCTTAGATTATGACAGGATGCTGTATGGAGAATCCCTCTGATGGGATCCTTCCCTCAGGAAGGAGAAGGTTCACCAGTTTCCAGGTGTAACTAGACTTCTTGTCTCGGAAAGCCAAATTAACAAAATTCGTGAAGGTCCCTCTCCAGGGTTATACAGACAGAGGAGGAGAGGAGAAGACTGAGCAGCCATGGTCCAGAGATGTATGTCTCCGACTCACAGAGCTGCCTGCAGGTAATGCAGACAGCCCCACAGTTGTAGCTTTTGTGAGTTGTCATCTGTGTGGTACAGCTGCATTTGAGTTGTAGCTGCTTCTGTAAGCAAAGCCTCACCTACACTCTTGTGAGAATCTCCCCCAAAACTCATTGATTCACAACTAGGACTTTGGTAGAATCCTTGCTCGATCTGTGGTGGATGCCTTACCTGGAGTCAGCAGTTGTGTGTGTCCTTTCTCTACAGACACGCCATACAGCATGAGGCTGACCAGCGTATAGCAAAATTGTCAAGTGTAAGTCTCTTACATGTATAACTCCCTGCTGACAGAGATCTCCCAAGTGAAAGCGTAGAGGAATTTGTGTTGTTCTGATAGCAAAGAAAACATTATTTAACAGGAAAGAAAATTGTTTGCCTATTTCTTTCTTTCTTTCTTTTCTTCTTTTTTTTTTTTTGCTGTTGTTCTCTTTGAAATTTTCTTCCACACTCTGTCTGGATCATAGAGTCTTTGCCCAACCCTCACAGGTCAACCACATACTCCCCACTGCTTGTCAAATGATGGTCAATCTGTGGCCTATCACTCTCCCAAGAAACCTCAGAGAACTCTGAAGAGTGTAATTGAAAGCCCTAAATAAAGGATGGCTCCTAGGTTACCCATTAGAGGCAAAGAGTGTGCTCACTAAATTCTATTTGATGGAGGGCAGACAAGTGGCTGAACAAATGTGCCATCTGAAATACACAGCAGCCAGAGGCTGTGAGGGAGAAGAAATCCAAAGACAAAACCTACGAGAGTATCTCAGGCTCTGCTCGGTGACTGGGATTAATCTGTCACCGGTGAGCTTTTCCAGGTATAAGCTACTGCTGTCCTTGAGCAACCTTCCTGTGTTTCAGGCCATCAACATAGACAGGCCAGCCTGCCCTCTCAATGATTCGCTTTGCTCCCTGCAAATAGATATAGTAAAACTGCAGTCTGCAGAAAATAATACTTAGCGAATGGAATCTATTGTACATTTGGATTTTTTCCCCCAGATAAGCTCTAAAATAAGGTATGTTTCTGCAATTTAATCTTTATTACATTTATTTACTAGCTAAGGAGAGGGAAAGCCTATGTCACATAGAGGTCAGAGAAAAACTGGTGGGAATCTGCTCCTTCCTTCCACGATGTGGGTCCCTGGGATCTGACTCAAGTTATCAGCTTACCAGCAAATTCCTTTAATCACTGCTCTTAAATACTTTAATTTTATATAAATATGGCTATAAAAGTGAAATCTGTGTCTCTATAGAAAACATAAAGATTGTAGCTAGTCAAGGGGAAAGAGGTTCCAGCCTCCCTGGCCAGTTAAATCATATCCTGGCTTCAATTACTCCTGGGTGTATGTTTATTTGCCCTCTAGGTCACTTCTTAGTCCTGAGGACGCTAATTGGTGTAGCCACGGACAGCAGCTCCCCTTGCTTTCTGCCTCATAATTGGAGTTGGCTACTGGGAGGAACTTAATATATCAGAAATGGACAGAGGGTAAGTTTGGGTAATTATCCAACTTTCTGAGTTCCTAGGGTCCTGTGGACACTTGTATTTCTTCCTAAAGGATTAGAATTGTCTGATAGAGTTTTCCAGGACCCTTTCTGTCTCATGAGTTGGGACACTGTCTCTCCTGTTGCTCTATAGAGTCCATAGTGGTAAGACGGCCATCTTATTTTTATTACAAGAATCTTTGTGCTTGGTCTCCTCATGATTTCTTTGGGGATTCCTTATAGTCTGCCCACATATTTATACATCTCCCTTTGTAAAGCTGCACTAGTTCCATCTGCTATACATGGGGTCTCTTGTGTCACAGCTGTTTCATCTTCTGTGTAGACTAGATTCTCAGTATGTCAGGATGCCTGAATTAAAACAAAACAAAACAAACAACAAAACTAAACTAAAAGGAAGAAAGATATATTTAAGACCTGGTTATGGAGTTTAGAGCTTTAAGTCCGTAATAGCAGGGATGGTGTGGTAGAACTGTTTGATATATGGAAAGAAAAGAGAGAGAAAGAGAGAGAGAGAGAGAGAGAGAGAGAGAGAGAGAGAGAGAGAGAGAGAGAGAGAGAGACTCAAAGAGACACACACAGAGAAAGAGAGACAGACAGACAGACACACACACACACACACACAGAGTGCCTGAGTGAGTGACTTCCTCCACCCAAGCCCCATCCCTTACAGTTTCACACCTTTACACAACACTATTCTTAAAAAGAATTATTGTAATTTAAGTGTAAACAGTAAATTAATATGGTAGCTGTATATCTTTATCCTAGCTAGTTTCCAATAACCACAGAAAGAGACAAAGATTTATTTTAAGACTTTACCTCAATATCTGGGAATTCTAATGGTTTATCTTCAGCTAATCCGGCCACCACCCAGACATCATTCCAGATAATGTTTGCAATTAGAGCTTCCATTGTCCAGTTGAACACATTTTTTTTAAAATTATTCTTTTAATTTTTTACACTCCAGATTTTATTCCACCCCCTTGTCCACCTTCTGACTATTCCACATCCCATACCTCCTCCCCACCCCTGTCTTCACGAGGATGTCTGCACCACCCACCACCCACCCAACCAGACCTCTAAACTCCTTGAGACCTCCAGTCTCTTGAGGGTTAGATGCACCTTTTCTGACTGAACCCTGACCAGGCAGTCCTCTACTGTACATGTGTTATGGTCCTCATATCAGCTGGTATATGCTGCCTGGTTGATGGCCAGTGTCTGAGAGATCTCAGGGGTCCAGGTTAATTGAGACTGCTTGTCTTCCTACAGGGTCACCCTCCTACTCAACTTCTTCCAGCTTTTCCCTAATTCAACCACAGGGGTCAGCAGCTTCTGTCCATTGGTTGGGTGTAAAAATCTGCATCTGACTCTTTCAGCTGCTTGTTGAGTCTTATGGAAGGCAGTCATGATAGGTCCCTTTTTGGGAGCCTCAATAATAGTGTCAGGCCTTGGGACCTCCCCTTGAGCTGGATCCCAGCCCACTGAACTCTTAAAAATTCTTCCTCTGATCTGCCTTAGGAGCATAGGAGCACTTCATGGCTCAAACTCTAGCTCTTCCCCCTCTCCTCTACCCTCTCCTCCTCCTCCCCTTCCTCCTCCCCTTTCTTATCCCCCTCCTCATCCCCCTCCTCATCCCCTTCTTCTCTCACTGTTTCTCTCTCTGTTTCTCTGTTTCTGTTTCTCTGTGTTTCTCTCTCTCTCTCTCTCTCTCTCTCTCTCTCTCTCTCTCTCTCTCTCTCTCTCTCTTTTTCTCTCCTTCCCCTAGCTGATGGAAGTTCTGCCCTGTTCTCTCTTCTGCCCAGCCATTGGGTGATCAGCATTTATTGACAAGGCAGAGAATAAATTGTAAAAATTTCTTACACAAATCTAAGTCTCCAGACTGAAACAAGATGTGAGGGCAGAGAAATCAGCATTTGAATACCATAATGATACCCTTTACACAATGGACAAAAACATTATGCCTACACGCTATCATCAGTTGAAAACCAAGCACTCAATACACGTTCCTGAAGAGGACCTCTGAGAAGGTCAACACAAGAAGGTGTAGAGAACTAACATAGATTAGGATCCCAATGTGAAGCACTTAAATTGTTTTTACAGTTATCATCCAGATAAGCAGTTTCTGGGTGTTTCAGGCAGGTAGAGCTCTCTACGCAGTAATCTCCCAAAGTCTATTGTCCCATAACCAAACTCAGCTACTTTAACCAAGAGCAGTCACATGATTCAACAAAACTCACTCACATCTTTTTTCCTGGAGATTTAGTGCAAGTTGCAAAGGCCAGTTGAGCAGTGCACTAAGAAGAGAATGAGCCACCATGAAAGTGAGGCTACAGTAAAGGGAAAGACACTGAGAAATACAAGAGAAGGTTTTCAGACCGCAGCCCATCTCAACCCAGAACTGAGTTCCCATGAGTGTCCATTAAAACCCTCCATTTGTGTTTGTTTTATTGTATTTGGTTTGTTTCCCTTTCCTGATGCCAAGATAGTCCTGAATGATTCATTAGACAATAAATGGCTTTCTGCTGAGCAAGAAATCAGCACCTAGGACTCTGCAGCTGCTCTTTCCAGGAGATGTTTCCAAGAGAACCTGAACTATCATATCCATTTGACAGTGCAGTAGCACTAAGACATATCCATTGGATGGTGAGATGTTAATGCTACTTAAATTTAAAAATTGCGTCAGATTAAATGTCCCCTAGACACAATCTCTGTACAGTTCATCTCTTCAACTCGAGCTTAGCACTTTTGGCTTTCATTTCTTTGGTTATTTTTCTAGGAGCCAGGTGAGCTCTGCTAATGAAAAAAATGCTGCAGCTAACCATCGATTAGTAGCTATTTGTTTCCATCTCTTTAGACTTTTAAGGAGACGTCAACAGTCATGAAATCTGGTTCAGAAGATTTCAACTGAACCATATCACTGAAACCTATCCTTCTTGACCCATGTTAAATTTTCATCTGCGCTGTCTTTTTCTACTGTACTGAATATATTATAGTGATCACAATAAGTTGTGTTCTGGTATACCTTCATACATTTGCAAAATTTATTCCATTTTATAGTCATTCTCGGGTTCTTGTTTATCCAACCACACATCCATCCATCCACCCATCCACACATCCATCCATCCACCCATCCATCCACCCATCCATCCATCCATCCATCCACCCATCCATCCATCCATCCATCCATCCATTCATCCATCATCCATCCATCCATCCACCCATCCATCCATCCATCCATCCACCCATCCATCCACCCATCCATCCATCCATCCATCCATCCACCCATCCACCATCCACCCATCCATCCATCCATCCATCCATCCATCCACCCATCCACCCACCCATCCACCCATCCATTCATCCATCATCCATCCATCTAGCCACCCAACCACCCAACCACCTACCCATTTATCCATCTCTCCATATACTTATTGAACCCAACTACTCAACAAATATTTAGTAACTTGGAAAGACTTATGCATAAACAACAAATGCATAAATTGTATATTTTCAAGTGGAATATAATTTATAATTGCATACTGAATTTTGAAAATAGTTTCCTGGATTATCGAAACGAGGTAGTTTAATCTCAACTATTTAAAGCTATGGAATACTTAATTCAGAAACATTTCCCAGGCTTGTTCTGAAAGAGAGACATAATGATTATAGGATGATAATTCAGGAGAAGTCTAAGGGCTGGGGAGACAGTTAAGTCTGGATGGTGCTTGGTTGTTGCACAAACATGGGGTCATTGAATTTGATCCTTAGTACCCACCAATGTGAAAAGTCAAGTATGGCAGTGTGTATCTATCATCCCAATGTGGGGGAGTCAGAGACAGGCAGATCATTAGAGTGTTCTGGATGGCAATCTAGAGCAATTGGTAAGTATTGGTTCAGTGAAAGACTTACTCAGAAAGTAAAGCAGGAAGGTAGTCCCTGAAGTCCGAGACAGACACATTGTTATCTGGTCTGCATTAGCACATGCACACATATATGTATCACACACACACACACACACACACACACACAGATTCATTCAGACCCACAAATGTATATGCACACATGTATGCACACATATAGGTACATATACATGTACTCACAGATAAAATAGACTCGATAAACTCCAGTAAGAGAGAAAGAATAGGTCCACTATTTGAGCCTAGAGCATGTACAGAAATAATCATGAGTCCAAGAAACCAGGTGAGGCATCAGTCAGCTGAAAATGGCTTATGAGGTACAGCCAGCAAAGAGATAAGAGCGTCAGGGCTGGGGACTTTGGAGCACACAATGATAACAGCCTGCTTGTACATCTGCTTGGATTCATGCCAAGAGTCTCCAGAAGGCTTCCCTTGCTCAGTTTTTGATTATGGGTATGTGACTCCCCACTCAGAGGTTCTACTCAAGGCCACCACACTTCTGACCCACAGAGCGTGGAGACAATAAGTGAGTATTGCTGGAAGCTTAAAATTTTCAATAATGTGTTATAGTAACAGAAAGTTAGTATGCAGTTTAAAATTATACTCTTTCTTACCATGGCGGTATGCAATCTGCATAGAGAAAATGAAACATAACTAAAATAGGAATGGTTTGGACAGGGTTACTCAATGGAGAATTAGTTCAAGGATAAAGAAATAGAAATGGTTTAAATATACAATGTTAGTGATTGCTCGATAGCTTACAGTGCATCCAAAGCCTAGAGTTCTTTACAAATCACTAGGAGAGCCGGCATTGGGTTACTAGGGCAACCAAGCAGTCAACAAGGGAAAATTGTCTTTAGTGAATTGGCAATATGAATGGACAAAGACTGATAAAGATAGACTATCATCATTTTACAACACCTAATGAAATGACAGGTTTGGGAAAGAATAAAACAGGCATTTTTTTCTTCTAATTCTGTATTAGTCTTGGCAGCTTTGGGCGGGGACTGAGGGATCTGCAGAACTCACAGACTTTTGTTACAAAAGAAAATGCATTCCCAGTAAACATTCTAAATTTCTACCTTAAATATCTCAATTAAAAGCAGGGAGAGGTGATGACTCAGCAGTAGAGGTGATGACTCAGCAATAGAGGTGATGACTCAGCAGTAGAGGTGATGACTCAGCAATAGAGGTGATGACTCAGCAATAGAGGTGATGACTCAGCAGTAGAGGTGATGACTCAGCAATAGAGGTGATGACTCAGCAGTAGGTTTGATGAGTCAGCAGTTAAGAGTGTGTGTTGCTCTTACAGAAGACCCAGGTTCTGTTATTAGCATACTCATTGAGGGTCTCACAACCACCTGAAATTCTAGTTCTAGTGGATCCAACAAGTTCTTCTGGCCTCTATATGCATACATAGAGTTTTCATAAACTCATGCAGGGCACATATGCACATAAATTTTAAAAATTCTTAAATAAAACATCATGTAAAATTTCATAATTAAAGCAAGTAGGTAAGAGGAAACAGGGAGATGAATAGAGGTCAAAATTAAAATTAGGAACTCAGCAAATACAATAAAAGAGCAGATTCTTCAGTAAAAGGAAAATAGGCAAAACCTCTGTGGAATTCTAATACAACCAAAAAAGGCAAAGCATAAACAATTCCTTGTGAGGTCATCGTTCCTGAGGATGAGATGCTATCACTGAGCCCTTAAAGCCACTTGGAAGACAGCACATGGTACTGTGTAGTACCAGAGGTCTTACAGTTAAGAAGAACTGAGCTACATTCTCAGTACCCACACACTATGACAACCTGTTCAGTAGGAAATGGATAATGTAAATAGTCCTCTGTTAGTAATCAAATTTAATTCATACATGAAAACATGAGGCCTGGCAGTGGTGGTACACGCCTTTAATCCAAGCACTTGGGAGGCAGAGGCAGGAGGATTTCTGAGTTCGAGAGTTTGAGGCTAGCCTGGTCTACAGAGTGAGTTCCAGGACAGCCCGGGCTACACAGAGAAACCCTGTCTTAAAAAACCAAACCAAAAAAAAAAAAAAAAGAAAAAAAAGAAAAATGTGAGTGGACTTTCTGGGCTACCTGTTGTCACTGGAGAATTTCATTCAACATTTAAAATAAAATTCTCAAAAATTAGAGACATTTTCTAATTGTGTTTTATGATGTAGCCTTATGACCACACCATCCCATGGCCATTCTTGTGTGTGAGAGAGAAGGGAGGGGGGAGGAAGAGAGAAATTGGGGAGGGTGGAAAATAAGGAAGGACCATTTCTGTGATGTCTGACGTTTGTCCACATGTGGGTCAGAGGTCAGCCTCAGATGATCTACCTCAGATGTCTTCTGTCTTGGTGTCTTGAGACAGGGTTTCTCGCTTACTTGGTATTTGTCAACTAACATGGTTTGGCTCAACAGAGAGTCCTACCTTTCTTCATCTCTTCATCTTGGAAATTATGAGGATGAACCGCCATGCCTGATGAATGGAACCGGGGTCCTCATGACTGCACAGCAATCTCTCTGCTTAGTGAGTTCTCTCTCTAGTCCTGATGTTTCTTTGTGAACTGTGCCTTTCCGAGAAGTTTTCATTTCTCCTGAATGAGTCCTTAGATGCTTTTTTTCCAAACATGGCTTTAACATGGACCTTTCAAGCTCAGGAAAAAAAAAAACATTCAAGGAAACTACAAGTCTCAAAAGAAACAAAATTCAATTAGAAATGGGCAAAAGACATGAACAGAGCACGTATTTCTTATTCAGAAAAAAAAAGCTTTGGAAAGATGTTCAACATAATTAGCCCTTAAGGAAACATGAGCTGAATCCACAATACGGTGTCATTACAAACTACAATTAGGATGTTCGAAATAAAAATAAAACTTACAAATCACCTAAACCTTACCTATCAGATGCACTAATTATTTTCTGGGGTTGCATCTTGGGCTTAGAGTTACAGAGCCCCGGAGACAATGCTCCCTGAACCTCCAGGTCTGTGTGGCTTGTGCTGAGAGACTCGTTTATAGATGGCATATGACCATGGTCAGACGAAACACCTGCTCACAGAGAGAAGTATCTGAGAATATGTGTGTGTGCTCTGATGACTGGAGAAAGTGTACAAGGTGCTGGAGCCCTGCCCTTTGCTCCCTCCCCAGATGTGACACCTGCTCAAGCTTAGTGATGCTTCCCCATCCATGGCATCGGCTCCTGTCAGTCACATAACTGAGCTCGCTGCTTATGAATAGACTTAACGAGCATCGGCATCCTATGCGGTCTTCCTTTTCCTTCCTTCCATTCTTCCACTGCCTTATTCTGCTTTTACTCAGGATACTGAATAGGTGGGACACTGGTTCTCTTTAGACGGACACTTTCTGTCAGTGACTGGGAACTGACTCCACATCCAGCTTGCAGATTTTGGTAAACAATAAGACTCAAACTAACAAGCTTCCAGTAAAAGTCAACTCGGAATTCACAATAATGAAAAATATGGTGCTAATCTCAATATCAAGATTAATAAGCTTTTAATTAAAGTCATAGCACCATGCTGAGTACTTAAATTTATTGGAAAATATTGACATATGTTTGGCGCATTGGATGATGAACAACTTTAAGGAACAATATTTGGTAGTAAGTAAAATATCAAAGACGTTTTTGTTAATAATGACTCACAGTTAAAACCCAATATGTTGCTGACACACCATTGATCTGACCAATAAATTTATATTGCCGTGTGTTTTACTTATCTCAGCAACTTATATGGGATCAGGGATGTGAAGCCAACATGTTTGTATTACATGTACTAGATATCCACGTTGCATGTCAATTTATTGCTTTTGGTTTGAGGGTTTGTATGTAAGCAATACTTTCTAAATTTACTCTATAAATAACTAGGACTTTAAAATACTCCTAACACTAGAGTCACTTTAAAGTTTTTTTTCTTCTATCCAGTGGTAGTATAATCATGATAAGATTTGGAATATTTTGGTTTCAAGAAAAAAAAAACTTAGGTTTTGATGAATAGAATCAGTTAACATAAAGAATTAAGTGTGCCCTTGGAAGCCAGAAGAGAGTGCCAGAAACCCTGTGTTTAGAGGTCCAGGCAGCTATAAGCTACCTGGCTGAACGCTGAAAACTGAACCTGGGTCCTCTGGAAGAGCATGCAGCAAGTGCTCTTAACCACTGAGCCATCTCTAAAGCCCCAAGTATGGACCTTTTCAAAAGGCCACTTGTCAGTTTATCTTTTCACTTAACTTTTAACTTAGTATATGGGAGACGGAGACAGTCAAAGGAATTCCCCAAAATAACAATTGGATTTCTTCTTAGTACAGATGAGACATATATATATATATTAACACACTTTAATACAAATCTGTCTGCTCCAAAAATTTTTTACTAGGTGAAAAATGAGTCTTTATGGTAACTCTACGGTATTAATACAGTTATAGATTTTAGGGTATTATATTATAATTTAATTTTATTTCAAAAGACTGTAAGGGTAATAGCATATCTGATCGTTATGAGATTTACTAGGAATGTGACATAAATAAATAATAAATAAATGGAAAAGTGTCTAAGCTTAAAGTCTAAGTTTTAAATTGTGTGTGAACATACTTAGATAAAAGCAAGGTAAAGTGAATTCACTTTGAAAGGTTGTGTGGATCCGTTATGTCATCTGAACGCAAGGAAATGAATAAAGCAAGAACAAGCATGGCTTTCAAAATGTGTGTGGTATTTCTAATACCCCGGAATGAGGCAAACTTATAAGATAAAGCAAACACACACATTACTCTTTGAAAATGAAAGCCTGCATTCAAACGTTACGTGCAATTTTAACCCGAGTGTATCTGAAAGAAAATCACAGGAGCCGAAGCTGCTCCCGGTGGCTAGCTGGTGATGAAATAATTATACTGGAGTTGAGGAAGCCAAAGGTACAGAACATAAGAAAAGAGGTGTGGTAAAGCCGTGGTTGAATAGACAAGTTTCAGGGTGCTTCTGGGAGACGGAGAACTCAACGTCTTGTTACCCCCATAGCATACAGTTTACAGGAGGGTTGCTGCTAACACGCGGCATGGAAACATACTCAGGTTTCTATGTAGCAGATCAGAGTAGAATTAAAAAGCAAAGCCTGCTCAGAAGAGGAAAGAGGACACAAACCAAGCCATCAATTGTCATCAAGTTGAGAAGTGCGAGGGTGGAGGGTGGATGCAAATGCAGAGGGGGCTGGGGTAGCTTCTTAGTCTGTTTGTGCTACCATAGAAAACACCAGAATCGAGGTGGGCACACATGATAGTTAGATGTGACAGAATGTTGTCACGTTCGTAGCTGGTAGAGGGAGATGATGGTCAAGTAAGGCAGAGAAGGTATACGTCTGAATGTTGGAAGGTGACCGTGATGAAGAGAGAAACAGGAAATGGGAACTGGGGATTTGTGTGAAGCAGAGACACAGATTTCAAGGGGAACCGTGAAGAGATTCGGGAGAAAGAGCTACCAAGGAGGACCTGGAGGATGCCGGGAGGGTAGAGATCACGAGAAGTGAACACGGGGTGTGGCAGAGAGTGCCTGGAATGCGTCAGAACAATAACAGGGAGTAGGGATGCTATTACAGTGAATATGGACTTGTAGGAGTGGAAGTCCTTTAGAACGCTATCTGCTGTCACTGAGTCGACATTCTTTCTGAGATACGGGGGGCCATAGCAGAGAGAACGTAGGCTTGACTCGGTGGAGTATAAAGGTCACTTGACTCCAGCTCTGCTGGCTCTGCTGTGAGAACACGCTGAGGATGAAGGGGATAGAACACGTGAGTGTAGGGAGACCAGATCTGCTACAGTAATGCGAGTTACCTCCACCGTGTGCATCAGTTTCATCATCTGACTGGTTGGACTACTCTGGTCTGTCTGTGAAGGTAAAGCCAGCAGGATGGGCTAACCAATCGGATGTGAGTGTGAAGGATGAAGCCATCAAGATGGCTTCAGCAATGACCAACGTGAGTCGTTGGTCAGCTTGACAGAGACAGTCTGGAAGGGTAAAGGAGCAGAGGGCAGTATCAGGAAATCAGGATCTACCTGAGCTCCCTCTGAGATGCGGCATTCTCGCCTACATGGAGATCCTGAGCGGGAAACCGGAAGTAGAAACCTGTCCACACAGACATGTGACCCTGGCTTGTCCGAGGCACAGAAGATTCTCCCCCATGATATTTGCCACCTCTGAGCTTTATCTAGATAGATTTCTGTTATGTTCCATCAGCCAAGGCTTTTGAAGAGATGTTCTGTTTGATTTTTTTTCTTAAGGTCACGTTTATCAAAAAATGTAATATAATATGAGAACCATCATTTCCAAACCAGGCCACGGAGCTAAGCACATCTGCCGCTGCTCCCGGCACCCTAGTTGTTTAGGGAAAAATTCAAGCTATTCATTCAATAACAGCTTGTGCAATTACCTATGAGATCCATTTATAGGCACAAACTGATAATTTTACCAGCTTGATGCTTGAACTTGCTCTCCATCACGGGGGCTACTTCTTCATTTCTAAAGCTGTCAGAATGGGAGTTGATGGCAGCTTGCATACATTTCCTGCCCCAGGTCACAAGGTTAGCATTTTTGATGTGCATTTTACTGGTAATTGAGGGGAGCCTCTTGGCCCAGACTGTCTGAGCTCTACCTGTAACTACATGATTTGAGGGAGTAAAAAAAATCAGTGCATGTGAACAGCTACAGTGTGCTCATAGTCACCAACATCCAGTGAGCTGTGTGCATTTTGAATCGTTGTGCCTAAATTCACACGGGGAAACTGAGGTTAGAGGGCTTTATAATTTTGCCTGTGTTAAGATAAGACTTCTGAAAAACAGTAACTCTGTCATTTGAAACTAAACATGTGACACCAATTCAAACTCTGTCCCTCCTAGAGCATTCTGTTCTAAGTCCCCTCCCTTAGAAGCCCCTCTCCGGACCCCAGGGCTTCATTCTTGTGGTGTTCTCTGTCTCTGTCTTTGCCACTGGTTCTGTGTCCCTCGCCTCACTTTGGGTTTTTACTCTTACCAGGGATTAAAAAGCACACAGAGGAGATGATAAAATTTAAACTAGTAAGGCTTCTTCTGTGTCACCTGGACTTCAGATAGTTTGGCTGTTAGTTTCCTGCACCAGAGAGCCAGAAGGAGGTCCTGAATATTTGCCACGGATTGGGTATCCCGGCCATTCCATTCCACACATTGTCACCTCTAGTGGCCAGAGGTGAAAGACTATGCAAAGGTCTCCAATCCCTTCTTTAAAATACCTCATGTGTTTTATGGACTTTGCTACTTTTTATCTCACCGAGAGACAAGAATTGGAAACATGAATCAGAAACCCAGAAAGTGCAGGCAGACCCGGGTTTGTTTGAGAAGGGATTGACAACTCCTTTCCCTGTGGATTAAGTTCGAAGCCGGTGCTCTTATCTGAAAATGAGTCCTATTACCGGGGTTTGGAGGCAAGGTTTTGGGAAATTTTAACTATCCTCAGGAGAGGGGAGGTTGTATTTACCAAGGTCACTTGGTGTCATTTACTAAATGGCTCAGTTTTGCTCCTTTCAGAGAGAAACAAAGGATCCGTCATTCTACCGGCTGCTCTCCCGACGAAACTCACTGTACCAGACAGAAACACACATTCTGTTCATCCAGCGCCGAAGCGCGATTCTCTCATCTTGAATGTCAGAGTGACCACTGGGATTTGAATTGAGTTAATATGAAAAACAAATCCTGATCTTCTAGGCAGCTACTTCTTAGACATCCCGGTGGCCATGGTGATCTCTTACACATGTGTGCTGGTGTCCACGTTCTAGACAGGCGCTTCCATTCACCGTGGGGGCAAAAACATCCTTATCACCTTTTAAATGGGAATTCTTTGTCACTGTTGCATAAAGTTTCACGTCTAAGAAAAAGTAACACTAGGAAAGCATTACATTTAGGAAGGCAGGTGCAAGCCTTGCATGGTGGTGGGTACATTCAAGTGCATGTGCACATATGTGTGCCTGAGTGTGGAGGTCAGAGGTCAGTATCAGCAATGCTCTTCGATTCATTTCAGCTTTAATTTTCTGTGTCTGGGTGTCTCAGTGAATCAGCTGAACAGGATTGACAGAAATCCCAGAGATCCTCTTGTCCCTGTTTGCCTGGTTCTGGGTCTACTGGCACACCACTGCCGGTGGTTTATTTTTACACATGTGCTGGGATACAAATTCAAGCCTCCATGTTTGTTCAGCAAATGCTCTACTAACAGGGTCATCTCTCTAGGCACAGACCTGTGCTTCGTAGTTTAATTGATTACTCAGGAAATTCTGTTGGTGATATCCCAGACATCTGGCAGTTGCTGGAATTTCTTCATCATGAGACCCTTTGATGGAGAAAGGAGTCCCACTTCCTGTGTCAGAAACATGCATCACTGTGTGGCTCCACCACTCCCAGATGCTCATGTGTGCCGTATGAGTTTGGCTTAAACAATTGAAGGCTCCCTTTGAGTAACGACTGAAAAGAGACAGGACCTTTGTGGTTGGTTGAGAGGAGACTGTAGGTCCAGTGGGCCAGCAGCTATGTGTGGCTCTGGCTCAGGTGCCACTGAGTGCTCATCTCTCTTCTGTACACTTGCCATCTCTCTGAGTCAGTCAATACTCAAGCAATAAGCGCCATACACATGGATGATCAAGGGGTGATGTGTGCAGCTCATACCTGGGAAACGTGAGCAGTAGAGGTGGTTACAGAGATGACTCTGCTGGGCAAGCACTTGACTTGCAATGGACCTGAGCTTGGGCCTGGGCTTCCTGGTGCACATTTGTAGTCTCAGCATTGGAGAGACAGAGAGGTCAAATCCCTGGGGCTTTTTCTCCACTCTAATGAATGCATCCCAAGTCAGCAAAAGATCCTGTCTCAAAACCCAAGGTGGATGTCCTCTGAGGCATGAGTCAAGACTGAGCCTCCCCTTGTGCGCACACACCTATGTGCACACCTAGCTAAATACAATGACCTTTTGGTCTCTTAAAGTTAGTCACACTAAATACAGAAAGGAGTAAAATGTATCTTAAAAGATGAATTATTTGCTTATTATAGGCTCCCTTTTAAAAGTATCTCAAGACATTAACGATGTTTATGTTCTCTTTCCACAAGTTTGCTTTTAATTGGCGTCCTATAGTCATGGCAGATGTGAGAGCCCTGGTTACTACCTGGCAAAACCAGCACTGTTTGGATTTCACTTAAACTGAATCATTTCTCACAGGCATTTAATATAGGGTATATTAACCCTCACTTTTAAAGAGATAAAATGACATCAGTTACAGTAAGATTAAAGGTAGTAAAATGCATCTTAGAGAAACAGGTTCATTGGAAACAGTGAGCCCCTCTGAGATGTTCGAGACAGGCCATTCCTAAAAGGCAGTCCCGAAAGTGCATTCCAGGAAGAAGCACATACTCAGAGGGGCTGTGGCTCTGCCTTGGAGAAGCCTACCATGCGGCCTAGGAGCCCTCTTGTCTCGAGGCCTCATCTCTTACACTTCTATGGTTTATGTATGGCACAGCCGCCTTATAGGGCAAGGAATGAGGTAAAGCTGTCCTGCCCTGTCCTGTCCTGTCCTACCTCCATCATCTTTCTCCCTAAATGCAAAACTTCCATTCTGGCAAAGAGTATCACTCTCTTGGAGCATTACTGGCATGGCTCAGTATCCCCAAGTCAGATCAGTTTGAGGATGTTGGCAGGTGATGTCATGGCGTGAGACTGTGCCTGAGAGGGTATGACAGGGCGGCATGCATGGGGGCTGACAACAGTGACGATTTTCAGTGATTATTTCTTAGGTTGAGGCAAACACTACCTCTTGTTGATGGTTGTTTACTTCCTGGCTCCCGATTGGGATGAATGGTTCTGTTTGTGCTGCCAAGTGCTGTTCTCTGCTCTGAATTTCTACTGCTGGTCTGCAACGCTTTGACTACCTGTATCACTCAAATCAGAAGTCACATTACACATTCTCCTAAAGTAGACCTTTGGGACACTTTTATCAAGAAGTTTAACGCAGTTATCCTTCTCCCCGAAAGCATATGTAATAAATGTGGTTGGAAGAGAGAGAAAAGCATGTCCCCAGTTCCCGGGATCACCCTCAAATTTAGTTCTAAACACTGTCAACTACATTCCTAGAGGGGCCATAAATATTTCCCTGTGATTTTCTCTGCTTTGTGATTTACTGAGGATTATTTCTTGGAATTTAGAACCGTCATTCTGCAATTATCACACACAGTACAATACTTACCACCTTTACCGACCATTCCGCAAGCCGCTGTGATGTTTGCATTCTAAATGACTCTTTACATAGACAATCTTACTAAAAGAAAAAAAAAAACTAGATTCCTTCCTTCTTTCCTTCCCTTCCTTCTTTTTCTTTCTTCCTTCCCCTTTCTTTCTTTCTTTCTTTCTTTCTTTCTTTCTTTCTTTCTTTCTCTCCCTTTATTTCTCTTTCCCTCCTTGTATTAAGAAACACAAAAGAGCTGGAATCTGCCCTGGGGAAAAGAACATGTTACTTTTCTGATGCGAGGCATAAGCTTAAACTTTAATGGATTCTTCAAGAAAGACCAGTTTGCGGCAGAAATTCTTTTATCCTCCAGTGGTGACAGGAAAGGAGAAGCTGGGGATTTTCAACAATGAGGAAGAAATCTGGGACTTTTGAAAGAGAAAGGTGGTGTATGGTTCTAAAAATATTCCGTTTGCATTTAAACCACACCCAGCCATCTACAAAGAAAATAACGTTCTGTAGATTTTAACTAATTGTGCTGACATATTAGTGCTTTTAAAAGTGAATGGACAATCATAACTTGAAATAAAATAGTGAGGACTTGGCTGTAAAAACTTGCTTGAATGTATTTGGTGTAGTGAGATACTTCGGTCACTTCTTTTCTTTAGGTTTTCAGTTGTGTAACGGCAGCATATTAGATTATTTTTAAAGCCGTTATTTCAAAGCCTGTATTGCTAATGCTGACGATGAGCATAGCCATTCCGATATTACTCACTACACAACTCACTCCAGTAGCTGACACACTCCTTTGTTTATACACAGGTTAATGCAACTTGAGCCGGTCAATATACCAGTCAATCAATCAAAATGCAGTACGTCGATGCTTGGCCCTATTTTGTGCGAAATCTCAGTTTGATGAGACTCTGTGAAGCAAGGAATGAGTATCTGCAGGTATTATGCAAGCTGCCGAGGAAGAAAAGCAATCAGCAGTCCTGCCCGGATGCAATGGCTTCAAATCACAATGGCCAGTATGGAAGGTTCCATCTAAGGCTGTAGTCGTGGCACACACGCCTTGGGAGTGACCGACTGCTTTCTTATTGGACTAGAGGCTCAAACCATAGGGGAGGATTCGTGCCCAGAGCTGTAAAACAGCCCAGAACCCATGACTGGTGAGAAAGGACAAAGGCCAGGGAGGCTAGTCGACCATTGTCACTTTCCTAAATCAGCATCATTCTCAACAGTATTCCAAATACTTGTCCTCATACCTGGATCTGGCTACTCATCAAAGAAGGTTTTAGTTTAGTTTACTTTAGTTTAGTCTTCTCTTCTTTTCTTTTTTTCTTTCAGCAGATGGAGACCATCACAAAAATCCACAATAGGCTGTAACTTAGAGAACAACCAATCTATAGTTGTCCAACACTATACATCTAGATGTAGTTGATACATCTACAAGAAAAACTTTCCACAAAAGGCTCAGGGAACATCACAGAAGAGGGTAAGAAAGATGGCAAGAACCAAAAGACAAGGATGGATGCCTAATACAAGACAATGTCTTCTCTATATGTCAGAGATGTGTGTCCATGAAATTTCAACAATATTCTTGTCTAAACAAGACCAGCACAGTGACAACAGTAGTTGACAGATGGATGGGGTGATCCCAAAAGGCTCTGATCCTAAATGAAGAACTACAGACAGTTAATGGGTATTGATAGAGGAAAACTATTCTGCACTAGAGATGAGACCTCTAACTATCCAAATCCAGTCACTCAGCTCTAAATACCCACATACGCAAGTAACACTAAGTACACTCACAGACTTTATTTGTGTATACATATATACATATACATACACACACATACACACACGTGTGTGTATATATATGTATGTGGTTATATAGAACAATAATTAAAGATAAAGACATCATGGATTTCATATGGGGGTAGGGAATGAGTTGAAAGGGGAGCTATAGGGATGAAATGATATGAATATAGCACATGTGTATAAAAATCTTCAAAAAAATAAATAAAAATAAAAAGTAGTGACATTAGAATAGAAATAAAAATGTAAACTATATTCAGAGCTTCATTGTGACATGCTTTTTGGCAAGGTATGGGCTTTGGAGTCAGTGCACAAGGAAGAAGAGAAGATGAGACTTTCCTCACTTGCTTGTAGGTTGCTGTGTCTTGAGATAAATTAGAGAACTTTACAATGTGCTGCTCACCCTTTGGTCAGATGGGAAGTCCAAATACTGCAGAGATTAAATAAAATAACATTCTATGAAAGTTTAGCAAGGTTTATGTTTTAGTTGAGAACTAAAAATAACTTTTATATGTTATTAATTTCTCAGCATTACATTTATTTATTGACTCAAAAGATGTATATATATATATATATATATATATATATATATATGTTTGATACTGTGTCAGATATTGGAAACACAAGCACAGAAACCACCATGGATCAACCAAAGTAAAGAGAAATAAAGATATTGTTGATAAGACAAAGTGCCAGTCATTCCATTGGATGTACAATTACAGAGAATTGTAACAGTCTGGTCCATATGTCATATGCTTATGTTATTAAGTAGCTGGAAAAAGAAGGATAGTAATAAAACCAACAACTAAAAATTACTGATTGCTTATTACACGGTGTACTATTTTGACGATTATCTTGAAGAGCGAAAGACAGACAGATGACCTTGAAGTTGATTTTAAAATCCCTGCTTAATGTACTGGGAAATAGAAGTTCATATGTCTCTAGGATACACTGCTATATCTACAGTGTGAGCATCTCACCTAGGACAAAGATTCCTGAGAGCTTACAACCGTGTATGGAAATCATCTTGTTTAGACAAACTTACTAATGCCAGACTGGAAGGGGGTGATGTACAAGAAGCATCATTTTTTCAACTTTTATTAGTTTACACAGAATCTCAACAGTATGACACCTAACCAAGGTCCTGTACATCAGCAACTCCAGTTGGCATGCCAATGCCGATGGGGGAAATGGGACATGTCACAGGACCCCACCCTTAGATAAATAGCAAGGCATGCAAGGTTGCTGAAAGAAATCCCTGATAGGTTATCCAATCCTAAGTGGTGGTGGCAAAATGAACATGTACATATGAATCAGCCCAGCATTGACGAGGTCATGAATTTGGGAGGAAATGAGGAGAGAAAGGAGGAGTTGGAAGCGGGAGGGAATGGGGTTAAAATTATTTAAGTATAGTGTTTGTATATGAAATTCTCAAAAATAAAACAATGAGCTAAAAACGTTGAGATATTCCAGCACAGCTGTTAATATATAGCCATATCTGTTGAAAGGCCATGAATACAACTTTTCATACCTCAAAGACATTATTTTGTGGTCCTCCCTGACTTCAACTAAACCATTTTTCCACCCTTTCTTCTGTTCAAGCCTTAGTGGGAAGGTTTGCTCTAGTCAACTTATCAGCATGAATAGAGGGTACCTCACAAGACATAACGTCCGGTAGAGACTCTGCAGGAAGTCAATGGCTGCCAGGGGAAAGGGAGTTAGGTTTGTTTGTTTGTTTGTTTGTTTGTTGTTTTTTTTATTGTTGTTGTTGAAACAAAAAGCTTTTGGATAGCTTCCATGTGTCCATCATTTATTCATTTGCTTCTGTGGAGCGAAAGATGTCAGCTAACCTCTTAATGATGAAGGATAGGATGAATCCTCCATGTTAAAATGTTGGAAACTCTAGTCAGAAAACAAGAAAGTGGGGAAAAGCCATAGAATCTGGAAAGAAAGAAAGCTGCACTCATTCATAGACAATCTGAGTTTGTTTGTAGAAACCCCCCAAGGGACTGCTAAAATGACTAAAACTGATAAACTATTTCCAAGGGACAGCAGGATGTAATCTAAAGTCTAAAGCCCAGTCTCTGTGTGTTAGTAACAAACAAATCCATGGATGAAACTAAGACCCAGATCTCAGTTGCTCCACTGGAGCACTTTGAGAAGTTACACAAAAGAATGTCTCAGAAAGCATCTAGGCAGCCCTCAACAGTGAGCTGGTGGAGAAACAGGCACGAGAGAAACAATCTGTTGAATTAGGGACCCTGATGAGGGACAATGTGATCATCATATTCTTCACAGTACTACCCATTTCACATTCTGTTGTAGAAACCCACAAATGTCCTGTAGGAATTGTTTGACCGTTGTGCCTGCTATTGAGAGAAGCAGTATAGTTCTGAATATCTACAAGTCTTTAAATTCATGTGGGAAAATGAGTCTGGTGTTTACCAAAGGCAGAGGCACTGAGTATCTCCTCACCTGTGCTCAGTTTACTGTGGAGTTCATCCTCCCCAGCAATCGGATCCTTTGAGCCCTAGAGCAGCTGCTGGACTGACCAGATTCAGCAATTCGTATACTGTGAGACCCAGACATAGCCCTAAATATCTTATGTTGAGCACAATGGTACTTCTTTATGGAGGGGGGGTATGAATGAATGCTGGAAGCTTCTTTAATTAATTATCAGACACTGGAAACCAGGCTACAAAAGGCAGGCAGTGAGGAGCACCCAGCATCCCAATGTCCTGCTCTAATTTGTGCTTGGCACCACTGACAGCATTGTCTAAAATCACCTTGGCAGATGAAAGTAAATGAAGCTAAGCCAGAGCAGAGAGAACTGCAAAATATTTGGCAACAGTCACATCTTCGGACTGCAAAGTGTAAAAAAGCAGAGGCACATCAAAATTAAATAAAACAAATCATTGAAAAATCTGCTATTGGCTGGTTTATTTTCAGTCCTAAGACTAGCCTGCTACAAATAAAAAGAACTTGGTGAAATGCAAGTGTGTCCAGAATTCAGAAATGTAACATAGAAAATAATTGCCACCCCTCCGGATGACCTTAAAGACTCACTTAATACCATTTTGTCAGGCTGCTCTTCCAACTCCTTTGTAAATTGGAGTCTTCTTGAAGTGTTCTAGAGGCATTGCTAATAAAAAATTAAATGTATTTATATAAATCACATCATTATCCTTGAGTTAGATTTGCTTCGTGAATACTTATTAGTGGAGTCATCTGTTCATTCATGTGTCCCGTAAGTTTTGAGATACATGGAAATATCTCACAGTATGATGGGCATCGGAAAAATAATGTAAAATTTGTGTAGAATCAAGCTTTCCATGTAGCTAGAGAAAGACTAATCAAACGGTTAAATGCATATGCATAAATATGCATAATTTTAACAAAAGTTGTAGATTGATGTGGAAACTTCATTTGTTCTACCTAATCTAGCTGGGGAGGTTGTTCGGGGAAGAGGCATTTACATCAAGAATTGAGGTATAGAGAGGTGTTTAAGCAAGTAAGGTAGGCAAAGAGACAGAACATTCCGGAAGGGGGGAGTGGTCTGAGCAAGGGTTCTGATTGGATGGCATGATTCCTCTCTGATATAGTGTGGGCAATGAGGTAGGAACTCAGACCTGGAATGTAGAAAGAACAGCGTGAGATCAAGAGATGCCCAGAGAGGCATGAATTAAACGAAGAAGAGAAAAGAGGAGGTTGATGCATTGAAAAAAAGGTCTCTAGCTATACCATGAAGAAAACACAAGAGAGCAAAGCTGATATGAAGAAGAGGTGGCTATAGACAGTGTGTCCAGAGAGAGCCTGAGTCACAGTGTCAACCTCTGCTCCAAACCTCTTGAGGATATCTGGAAAATGAATTTTTCTTGTCTATAAAGCAGAAATGATGCAAATGATATTTGTCCAGTAAAGTGTCTGTGAAGACTGAGCTACTAGTTCTGGGGTGTGTGCTGTAAAATGTAACACATCGAGTATTAGCTCACTGACAGAGCAGCTGTGAGCAGCTGTGGTCCCATGAGGTGGGTGATAGTACGGAGGTTCTACCTCTCCTAGTTGGTGTTGGAATATGAGTCTTTTGGTCATGTATATATTTTGAGACAGGGTCTCATATATCTCAGGTTGCCTTGAACTCACTATGCAGCCAACAATGACATTGAACTTATGATTACCCTGCCACTACCTCTGGTGCCCAGTACCACACCTGAGACACAGGGTGCTCAGAATGCCAGGCAAACACGCTCTCCTCTGTAGTCCATCCACAGCCTTGGAATGGGAGTCCTGAACAACCAAAATGCTTTCCCCTCCTGGATGTCACACAGAGTCCTGACAGAGCCTGTCAATTTTAGGTTCAGTGTCTTCTTGTTCAATTCCAGAATTTATTAAAAGTAACACTGCTTTAGGTGGCAGAGTGTTGGTAAGTGGGCTTGAAAGAAAGTGGGCTGGTTTGTTGATTTCTTCCATCTTCCCTGGTACAGCTATTTACAATATCAGTCATTGTCCATTTATGGGGTATCTGTTGTTTATGCCACTCCTTTTTCTTCTGATAGATATATACAGAGTAGATATTTATTATTCTTATGCTTATATTCTGGGCTAGTAAGGTGAATCAGTAGAAGAAGCTACTTGCAGGAAAGCCTGATGATCTAATTTCCTTGCCAGGAACTAAAATGGCGGAGGAAGAGAAATCCTACAAACTATTCTCTGACCTCCACACAGGGTCTGTGATACAAGTAAGAGCACAGGCACACACACATGCACACATACTCTCACACAAACACACACACACACATGTGCATACACATATACACACACAATAGATTAATGTAATTGTGAAAAATTATACTTACATTTTGTAGGTATCTTCATAAATAGGTTAATTACTTTGGAAAACATTGTTGTATGTTTGACACTGAATTGACTTTATTCATTTAAAAATTTCTTATGTGGAATGGAATATAACACTACATTGTTACTGTGAATATCAAGCTCTTGTTATAATCCTAGGGGCTAAAGAATTGTGTCTTGCCTTCCCTATTCAGTCTGAAAATTTGAGCCTTTGAAGTACAAGTTTTATGCCACTTATATTTAACATAATGCTGATACAGTTGAATTAAACATGATAAAGTTATATATATGTATATATATACATATATATACATATATACATATATATGTATATATATATATATATAAAATTGAAAATATGTATTCTAATATATAATGGATAGTTGGTGAAAGTTCATTTTTTAGGGAACTAATCCAAAAGCTCTTTCTGGAAAAGGCTAAATTGTACATATTGAGGAGTTTTGAACTGGTTAGACATTGTACTGAGTACTATCTACTGCTGGAGAGGTTATAAACTAATCACAGATGCTTGCTGATGAGCAGATGTGGCTGTGTACTAATAGTCAGAATTTACAAGACAGGGTGTAAAGCACACATGGTTCACTGAGCACAGTGTGTTACTCCCACTCTGAAGTTCATAACAAACCCGTTTGACTTCTTAGAGCTGCTTTTGAATCATATACTATAACTTTATATACAACGTAAGAATAAGCTTCCATCTGTGGCTATCTGTGGACTACTGTGAACAAAATGCACAACGTATTTGAAATGTCAGTTAGGTTAGAATAAATTTTGATGAGAATATTCTTTGTGTTTTAAAGGTATGTGTGTGTGTGTGTGTGTGTGCGTGCGTGCGCTCAGTGTTTGTTCCATGCCTTTACATAAAGAGGACAGAAGAGGGCCTCAGATTACTCCCTGCAGGAGGCTGGGTTGGCTAAACCAGTTCTTGGATCAGGACTCTGTTCCTCCTGAGCTGTAGCTGTACTGATGGCACCACCTGTCCCTTCAGCCCCATGACTCTTCTCAAATTTACCCAAATAGCAAAGCTCCCCACTCCCCTGTTTAGCTCTCTGTGGGCGTTTCTTCTCATTAGGATAATTTTCTTTAACCTCTCCTGTAGTGGGAACCGCTGGCGTTTTGTGTTTCTGCTTTTCTTTGTATGAAGTTATTTTTAACTATCATTTCTGAGTTACATTTTTTTTCACTAGGATTAGAATTCTGGGTTGGCATCATCCTATGAAAAACATTCACTTCTGCATTGCAAAGATGTCAGTAAAATACCAGGAGAGAATTGTATCTTTTTCTTTCATATATCGTCTGTGCTTTTCCTCTTGAACTTTTATATTCTTAATGTTTATCATTTTTAACCAGTGAGATTATGATTCTCTCTGTCTGTGCCTGTGTCTGTCTGTCTGTCTGTCTGTCTGTCTCTCTCTCTCTCTCTCTGTCTCTCTCTCTCTCTCTTTCTCTCTCTCTCTGGTGTGTGTGTGTGTGTTGGCCTCTTGGTTGTATCAGTTCTTAATGTTTAACTTTTTCATCCTAACCTCTCTCTTATCTCGCTCCTCTTCCTACTCTCTGCTTTCATGTATTCTATACGTAATAATTTTCCATAAGTGGCTGAGGCTCTGACTGTTCTTTTACAGTCTTTACTCCCCCTGAATTCAATTTTTGAAGACGCCGACACTGTACCTTCAAAATGCCCACTTCCAGGGCTGTACATTTAGTGTTACTTAATGATTTTTTTAGTTACATACTTATATATTATATTCTAGCAGTCTCTTCATTACACGTATGTTTTAATCTAAATATTTGGATACATGTATACTAATGGATCTTAGTGAAACATTTTAAGTTATCTTCATCTATGCCTTTCCCCATTAACTATATTTTTTGACTGTCATATTTTCCTGCCTATGCACAAGCCCAACCCTATTTATTAGTTGATGACATTTCTGGAAGCCTGGTTGTGTTTCCTTCTATTGAGACAATTTACCTGATGTTGAGCACACAGTAAGGATATCAGTTGTTCTCACCTCTTGAGCTGTGTCTTTTAGATTTTGCTGTAGCATCTGCAGCGACCTCATGTGCCTTGCCAGTTATACTATCTCACCCTCTTCCTTGCTGGCCTCTGAGCTCACTAAGTGTCTTCTACCTGCCTGGCCAGGCTTCCTGTGAGTCTCTTCCTTGAATCAGGTGTACAAACACTCCAGATTGCATCTCCTGCTGGTTGGTTGGTTTGTTTCTTGTTTTTATACAGCTTTGTAGAGTTCTTTTTGAATGCAAGGCCAAATACTTCAGTCCTTGGAGAAAATCCTGTAACAACTTGTAGATTTTCTAGCTGTCTGTGTAAGGTGCTATTGAATGTGAGCCTGTGTGACCGGAGAACTGGCTTGGGGCAAGAGTTAGGTTGAGAGGTGTCCAAACCCTGAAATTCTCTTCTTAAGTCCTGTAGGAGTAAGGGCTACACTCTCCCTGTTCTAGTTCTGAGTACCCCAGTGCACAACCCCCGACATCTGTCACCTCTGAGGTAGTCACCTAGTATGTGGCCAAATTACAGGTTTAATTTCCTCTCTCCTGATAAGAACCTGTCCTGCAAGCATCTGGAATTTCTGTTCATGTAAATGAAGCATTCCCAGCACCTCAGCCAATAATGTACACTCACCCCCAAGCCCCCTACCTACTCTCCAAGGTTTACACAGCCCTTGTTCACCATGAACAAAGAACATAAATTAATTCACTCATGATTGTGTATGAGAGCTGTTTCACTAAATGCCATCCATAAGATTTATTTCACATACACAATTTTTCTTCCATTAAAGTCTGAGCACACATCACTGTAGGCATGTGCCATAGAATCTGAAGCCACTCATTCTTTGATGGGCATTCAGATGGTTCCCATATCTTATGAATAGTGGACCTGTAAGCGTGGAAACCCAGGCATCTACATAAGATCTTAATTTCAGTCCCTTTCTGTATGGACCTACAGTATGATTTGGGAGCCATGGAATAACTCTCTTTTAACATTGAATTATTTTCCATAACATCTAGAAATTTTTATGTTACAAATATTTTAATTTATTCACACAGAGGGCACAGTAGTTGCTTTTCTTTTGCTGTGCTAAAACACCATCAAAAGCAACTTAAGGAAGAAAGGGTTTGTGTAGCTCATGGTTTCCAAGGGCTTGATGTCACGGCAAGGGAAGGAAAGACATGGAGACAGAAGCAGGAAGAAGAGAAATCACATTCCATCTGCACACAGGAAACACAGAGCAAGCAGGAAGGAAGACAAAGGCTATAAACTGTCAAAGCCCACTTCCAGGGACATGACTCCTTAAGAAAGCTTTAGAAGATGGAAAGACCTTCCAAGTTCATGGACAGCAGAGTTAATGTTGTGTAAATGGCTGTATTACCAAAAGCAGTCTACAGATTCAATACAGTTCCTATCAAACCCCAATAACATTCTTCTCAGAACTAGAAGGGTTTACTCTCAGTTCACATGGAAGCACAAAGAGCCTGGATAAACAGAGTAATCCTAACCAGAAAAGATAATTGGGATACAATAATCAATGACTTCAAAGTTATACTACAGAGACATAGGACTGATGCATGAACATTATACTGGCCCAAAGACAGAAATGTAGATCAATGAGAGAATAGAAGACCCAGAGATGCATCTATGCAGCTACCATCATCTATACACTAGACAACAGAGAGTTTCCTCAATAAACAGAGGTAGAAACTGTGTGTGTGTGTGTGTGTGTGTGTGTGTGTGTGTGCTGAACACCCATGTGCGCACATGTTGAAACTAGAGCCATATCTCTCACCCTACATACAGGATAAAATCAATTCAAAGACTCTAAGGTAAGACCTAGAACTAAAACTTCAGGTGAAGGTACAGGAGAAATATATCTGGTAACAGCCATACACAAGGATGTTCTAAAAGTAATTATAACAGAAAATGATCTAATAATGAACAGAATAGTTTGCCTTACATTAAAAAGCATCTAGAAATGAGAGAGAGAACATCCAATAGAGTCAACAGAGTGTCTATGTAACAAGAGAAAAGAATTATTGACCATAATTCTGAGTACTTCAAAATGTAAACACCAAAAGATAATTAAAACAAATCTAGTCAAAAACATAGGTAGATAAATTGAACAGATAATTTTCAAGTGAAAAATACAAAGGGACAGCAAATAATTAAAACTCAACATCCTTTACCCATGAGGGAAATGTAAACTGAATCTGTGTAGGTATTCTCCAACTATGCAGGAGGAAGGACTAGCCTTGGAAAAGGGATAGCAGCAAATGCTGGCAGGGCTCAAGGAGAGAGCCATCCTCACTCCCTGCTGCTGGTTGCAGCTGGAAGAGCCACCAGTTGTGGTTTTCCAGAATGAGGCTTTTAGTTTATGTTAATGAAATCATATTCTGACAAAGAGCTTTATTGTGGCCTTATGAGGAGGAGAAGGCTGGGGAGGAGGAAGAGAATGGGGAGGAGGAGGAGGTTGGGGAGGAGGAAGAGAACGGGGAGGAGGAAGAGAACGGGGAGGAGGAGGATGGGGAGGAGAAGGAAGATGATTTTGACTTCAACATAATCAGTGGGTTTAGTTGTTTTGACTTTGGTGAGTCTTTGAGCTTGTACTAGTAACACATATAACTAAAGCTAACTTGTGAGTAGTGTAAGATTTCAGTTCTCTCCAGTAGAATCCACTTGATATTGGCATGACATTCTCTTAATGACTTGAAGACCTATACACTTCTAAACATTACAAACCAAATGGTTATTCTTGGAAAAAATAATCCCCATAAAAATCACGAAGTGGAATGTTACTGAGTGTTTAAAAGTTAATGTGTGGGCCAACCATGTAAAATTGATATCTGGGGGACCATCAAAATCTACTTAGAAGACATTAAATTATTTGCAAAATGCCTTAGTAACAGCTCTCCAACCTGAAATAAAACCCAAATCCCTTAAATATATACCACTAGAATTGATATTAATAAAATTTGTGCCTGAGATGCAATTCTTCCTTTCCTTTTTTTATTTTCTTTTCTTTCCCCAAGTTTTTGAGCTAGGCTCAAAGTCCTTGGTTGTAGCAAGGACAGAGAAAGTATGATTCAAACAGTAAGCTTATCAAATAAAAATATTCCCAGCAAATTCATATTGCCAATCCAAACATCCAAAAAGAAAGCCTAGTAGAAGGTGAACAAAAAGAGGAGGGAGGAGGAGGAGGATGGAGAGGAGGAAGAGGAGGAGGAGAATGGGGAGGAGGAAGAGGAGGAGGAGGATAGGGAGGAGGAGGATGGGGAGGAGGATGGGAAGCAGAAGGAAGATGAAGAGGAGGAATTTGGGGAGGAGTATGGGGAGAAGGAGAAAGATGAAGAGGAAGAGTAGAAAGAAGGAAAAAGTGAATGAGGAGAAAATTAGTGTCTGGTAGCTGAATTTCTCCAGGTAAAATGGGCCGTGTCATGACTTGAGACCTATGTCATTTACAGGTGATCCAGGAACAGATCTCAGAGGTAATGATCTTAGATCACTCTCCAGCTATGCACATACTGTTGTCTCATGTTTCTGCCCCAGGAATGGAGTCTTGCCACACCTGTGCAGGTCCTCCTTGGAGATAGTACGGTAAGCCCAAATATTAATTTGGTTTTTTATTTCTATTTTTGTGATACTTAAGGGTTTAAAAAAAAAACCCTAGTGTGTGTGCTAATGTTCTATTTCTGTGGAGAGACACCATGACCAAAGCAACTCTTACAGAAGAAAGCATTTAAATGGGGGTTTGCTCACAGTTTCTGAGGTTAGTTGTTGTAGTCATTGTCGTCATCGTCATGGTCATTGTCATTGTAATCGTCGTCATCATCATCATCATAGGAAGCAGGTAGGCATGGCAGTGGAGCACAAGCTGAGAGATTTAGATCCTGATTCAAAAGACGACTGACTTTTCCCCTAATTCTGGAGATCAGAATTCAGCAACACAGGTTTGTTCTCTCCGAGGGCTCTAGAGTAAGGACCGCTTCTCTTCCTCCAGCTCCTGGAGATTCCAGGAATCCATAGCTCTGCAGCGCCACCTTCCTCCTTATGCAAGGTGTCCTCTGTGGGCCCGCGCCTGCGCATCTTTTCATCTTCCTATAAGGATGCCAGTTCTGCCTGACGTAGGCTCTGTCGCGTTTCTTTGTGCTTTAATTTGAAGCCATAACAAACACAATGAGCTGTTTCCCAAGAAGCATCTGAGGGTCTGTGTCTGGGTTCATCCATGGAGAGGACGTAATTCCAGGCACAACATACAAAATCTCTTCTCAAGCCTGAGGTCTGTATCCGTTCCTTTTAGCAGGATTGCTCTTTCAAACTACAGGGCTCATTTATCAAATGATTACCCACAGGCTCACCTGAGCTGCCCTTGCGTTCATCCGAACACATTTGCTCACACTCATTTCTAACTAGTGTGTGAAGGGTTGCCACACTGACACACTCACGGAATTCCATTTTTTCAAAGACGTCAGTCATAGTCGGCCACCCGTCCTCCTTCTCCTCTCTCCCTGTTACCGTCATCTCTCAGCGATGTCACAAGGAGCCCAAGTTGTATTTTCTGAACTTTCTGCTTCTGGGGCAGATATCTCTTTATTTCTCTGTAGCGTTTGCCTGGGCAGCTGTGTTTTGAAACAGGTACCCCTGTAGAGTTTCAGAAGCAGATAAAGGGAGATCTTGGCAGGTCTAAGAAGAAAGAAATTGAGAAGCAGAAAGCCCATCTTTAGCGTCCTCTATGATATCTTACTGAGGAAAGAAATTGGGAATTGTTCAGCTAATGTCATAATTCACTTTGTCACTGAACATGAGTCTTGCCTATCATACATTTAACATCTTGTTCCTGCTTCTGTAAAGCCACAAGTTCTGTCTACTGTGGCCTTCTGAGTGTGGTGAATGTGGGGGACCAGGAGGACAATCTAGACATAGGAGTTACTTTTCCTATTTGTATAAGGACATTTTTGTACTTTTAAATTTTTATTTTTTCATTTTTTTATTGTATGCATATGCACATTTACTGGGAGCATCTCTCTGTGTGTTTATTGTTTCTTTGTGTGTGTACATATGCACATACACACCATGGTGTATGAAGGTTAGAGAATAATTTCAAGTCTGTCTTTTCCTTTTACCTTGTGGGTTCCTGAGACCAGGCTCTGTTCATCAGATGTGGTGGAGATCTCCATTCCTGCTGAGCCTTCTTGCTGACTCTATTTTTTTAAACCAATAAATGAGTCATAGGCATGGGACATTGAGTCTCAAAATTAAATAACATATGTCCAGCTGAAACTTGGGTCCTGGGAAAGTTACTCTGGGACTCTTGGAAAGCAGAGACGTGAGCCAAGGACTTCAGGAGGTGTGTTAGCAACTAATTGTATTTTTCCGAGGGATTCCTTCCCATCTCTCTTTTATGTCCTACATTGGTTACAATTCCCATGTCATATACAGCCCAACACTGCGTTTCAACACTGCATCCTGACACACCAGTCTCTCCCCTAGTCCATGTAACTATGTCTCTTGACTCAGTACTGCTGCCATAGTGCCCCTTCTCACAGAGAGTCTCTCTTATCAGATCCTTGGCTTTATTTCTATTCTGAGCTAAGACTTCTCTTTGTCAAGATTTTTGTGCAACGGGTTAGGAATCACTCTCTCCTCAGATTGTTGCCCAGACTCTCAACCATATTCCTCTTCCTCTTTCTAATCTCATTGGGTCTTTTATGTATTTTCTATTGTAGTATAACTTAGATGAGAATGGGGAATTTGTGTTCCAGTGGCCACTGCAGTTCTGGGGTAACTGGAGAGTATGTGATGTCATCCCCCAAACATCTTATTAGCAGCTGAAATGAGTGGCTGCATAGACAGCTCAGTGATTAATATCACTGGCTGTTCTTCCAAAATGCTGGGGTTAGATTCCTAGCACCCTCTAACAACGCACAACTGTAACTCAAGATCCAGGAGATCCGATGCCCTCTTCATGTGTCTGCAGGCATACATGTAGTGCATAGACATGCACACAAGCCGAACACTCATATGTATTTTTTAAAAGTGGGATGCGTCCACTTTTCATGCCTATAATAGCAACGCATGAAGTCATTTACAACTCTGTGGAGAATGAAAGCTTTCCCTTGATTTACTAGCATAGTTATTCTTTATTCAGTTTTCCCCAATCTGGAGAAAGAATTATAAAGTTCCATGAAGATCTAACTAGTGTGAATCAAGCGAGAAGCCCGTAGTGGGGATCTCCAGGAGTTATTTACTTTCCTTACTGGGTATGTCATGTTTGCAGTTGGATGACCTTGGGTGACCTTGGGAGCAAGGGTCTCCTTAAACCCACTACACTTGGTAAATCATTGCTTCCCCTGGGCCCTGCCCTTGCCCAAATCATCGAGAAGACTTTCTTAGGACCTTAAAATATCACCCTATAATAGATTAGGACTCTTTTAACTTGCTTTAGAATATCCTAGGAAACCACTGAATATACAGGTAGAAAATTACTACAGGAATTGCAGCTGAGCCAAGGCGTTTTCTAACCTTCTCTCTGTGTGTGTGTGTGTGTGTGTGTGTGTGTGTGTTGTGTGTAAATGTGTGTGGGAAGTAAAAGAGCCCATTCTTGCACTCAGAGGAAAGGGGAGAGCACCAGAAGTCATGTTCACTCTCCGTGTTACACCCTTGAGACTGATAGCTTCAGGCCTCAGCAATCCTCCTGCCTCAGCTTTTTACAGTATCTGCATTACAAGTGCTCATGGCCATGCTTTGAATTCTACTTTTCTGTGTCCACTGGGTTAAGCCTCAGTTCTTCACACTTGTGAAGCATTGAAATGCAGTAAGCATTTTCATCCACCGTGTCATTTCCCTGAGGTCAAAATGTTTGTAATATACATGTTTCCCATGGAACAAAGTTACCTTAAAGTACACATTAACTGAGATTGATTTTGACTATTCATCTTTTATTTTTACTGCTAAATTTGATCAGATGATCTGGGGATTTTTTTTTTCTGGAGGTTACAGATCTTTAGGATAGTCACTAGTGGCAGAATCTGTCACAGCAATGATCCCACCAAGGGAAAGATTCCTGTGTTCCATGAAGAAACATCTAAATAATGAAACAGCAAGCGGGGTCCCTCAAGCCACAGCGGGCTGCTCTTGTCTTTCCAGTCCTGTCATCTCTCCCTGCGACGAGAACATATCAGATCAAGTAAACATTACCACTCAAAGCATTCATAAAATATTGAGCATTTAATTTGCGCTCCTCTGAGCAGATGAGCATGCTCTAACTGTTTGAGAAGTGTGTGTATTTACTAATAACTAATTGCCCGGAGGTTTATGCCGCATGGCTTGAGGAAGGACTGAGCAGGTCCTTCTCTCCCACTTTATTCACATCAAGATGCTTAAAATATTCCAGTGTGGGGAGGGGAAGATGTCTCAGAGTTAAAAAGCACTGCTTCTGCAAAAGGCCCAAGTTCTGTTCGTAGCACACATGTTCATTGGCTCACAATCACCTGTGACTCTAACTCCAGTGGATCTGATGCCCTCTTCTGGCCTCTGCAGGTACTGCACTCAGAGGAGCATACACATGATTAAAAGCAAAAATTTAAGTAAACTACAGTTGTGCTTGCTCCAAGAACCTCTTTACACTCAGCCTTTCTTCGGCATTAGGTAGACTCATGCACGTGGAGCAGCTAGCTGTCTCTTGTTTGCTTGTGGCTATGAAAGGAAAGGATAATTTAACAAAACTAAAATAACTAAGGTGGTAATCAGGTACTCAATGGCCAGGAACTATGATGGCTTGTAGGACGAGCAAATAGCAGATTCACGCTGTAGGAGGAGAGAAATGTCTCAGGTGCTTTGGCTGCTTTGTGCTTTGTTACCTGAATGCTGCAGAGATTTTCCTAGTGGCAGGGGGAGTGGTGTCTCCAGACTTCGAGATCTATATTTTAACTCTCTATAAAGGATTCTAAAAAGAAAAGGTTTTGGAATATTGATTCAGCAATCCCTTATTGAAGTCATGATTCAGCAGCACAAGAAAGCCATTTAGGTATTGACAAATGTTCTAGTTTCGATTTGTTTTGTTTTGGGTTGTCAACCCTCATGAGTCTTCATTCTGATAAAGTGAAAAAGATCAAACAGATAAAACAGTGAAATCCACCTACGAAATATACTGGAAGAGCAAAGAAAATCTAGTGAGCCAGAATGAAAAGAGGCAGAGAGAAGAGGGTGGAGGATGTGGCCAGGCAACGGATGACTCAGAGCTCCCGGACCTCGCAGGCGGGATACTGGGGATAATTACATTCTCAGGGCTCTAGAATCCACTGGAGGGTGAGTGCTTCTCACAGCACACACTGGTTTTTCAGTGAAACAGTCTTACCATACAAGGTGAGTGTGGGCCGTGTAGGGTGGTGGGCAGCCCTGGGTCCACCCACTCCTGGGCATGTCACTATCATCATGATAACAAATCCGTATGTCTGCCCTCACACACTTACTAATGTCTGTCCCAGCACTATTGATGGCAAATTAATCACATCAATAAGTGGCTCCACGTGTCTACTCTAGTTGCAAGCTTTTACTTTAGAGCTATGGCTTACGGATATGCTTTAGATATAAAACCCCCATATTACGGAGGGTTATAACATTAGGAAATAGGAAAGCTTGTTTGCCAATGATCTCTTGGAACACAGAAAACGGAATAAACATGAACAGTCAGAAAAGCCACTTCTTCCAACTGTGTCAGCTCTGCGGATTTCTAAGGAGGAGATTCTCTGAACGCTTGTAAAGCGTTCTGTTTTCATGGCGTGGGATTTCCACCCTGGCTGCTCCTGAGGTGGAGGTTAGGGGAGACCAGCTTGAGGACTGCCTAAGCAGCTCACCAAGAGTCTGTTTCAAAATAAAAGTTAATGAGAATCAGGGCTGAGGGTTCAGGTCTGCGGATTGTTAACGTGCTCTCCACTTTGATGTGTTGACTACTAGATATGCAGATATATACACACATCATATACATGAAAATATGCTTATACAGAGGGGAGGGCAGCAATGTTATTCCAAAGGCACTGTTTTCAAGAGTACTGGTTTCATAAATGACAAATATCCATCCATTGGAGAACAAAATCATGTCCTACATGTTCATCTTTATTGGAGCTGGAGTTACTGGATAATTTGATTCCCCATCCAAATAAAACTATTCGGAGCATTTTCACAATGTTCTCCTGCTATTTCATAATTTTATGCAAGTTGTATTTCTCAGATATTGATTTCTGCATCAGGTATACTTTTTCTGAAAGAGGTTTTTGGCTCCCTGTGACGCTCCTGAGGTCTGTGGGTCATGTTTTTTAGATTCACTGGTTAAATTACTTGTTGACTAGGTCTTATGGTTGAATACCATTGTTCTGTGAATATAAACCATAATTTCTTTATGGATTCAGGTATTGGTGGACAGATGAGCTATTTCCGCTCTACTGTTGTTATGAATAAAACTGCCATAAGCATTCTGTACCTAAACTTTTGTTAATACACATTATTGTGCTGCTTAATATCTGTTAGAAGGAGTGGTCCACGAAATAGGTACACTTCCAGAACCTTCCCCAAAGTGATTCCATCATTTCATATTCCTATTCACAAACTATAGAAAAGTTCAAATCCCTCCTGTGTTTGTGAATACCTGATATTTCCAACCTTGCTAATTTTACGAGTCCTGGATAGTATGAATCTCATGGTAGCTTTAACTTGTATTTTCCTGATAACGTTTTATGCTGAGAACTTTTTAAATGACTTACGTGGGTAAAATGTCCACTAAGGATAGTTATCCATAGAAACATTTTACAGCTCTGTAAATGCTGTGTTGTAAAATTAGATTCACCTGTGATCCTAACTTGTCAATCAGCAGAGAGGAAGAGTAGAATGTGAACTCCCTAGGAACAAAAGAGAAAACCAGTCACGGTGCATATTTTAAAATAATTACATATGGGCCTTCTTCATTGACTTTCATTAAAAGTTAATTAATTTACTCTGGTTCTGGGAAATAATACTGGCTACCCTCCAATGTATATCATTCTTACAGAATTCACCATGCTTAGTATAATATCCTTTTTAAGTATATTAGCCTTTTAATCTATCTCATTTTTCTGATAGTATTAATAAAAATAGTTTAACTTTAGGAAATAAAATTCAGGAGATTTTGTTCTGGCTAAACACTTTAATGTGGGAGAATCTTTTATTCATCAACTGAAAAACAGAAAAAGAGAGAGAGAGAGAAAGAGAGAGAGAGAGAGAGAGAGAGAGAGAGAGAGAGAGAGAGAGTTACATCAATATTCTGTACAATCCTAAATGGCTACTGTACAGATTTATTATTTAACAAATAAGTTTGAGCTGGGACCAATAATATATAACTTTAGTCCCAGAACTGTAGGAGCAGATGTATCTGTATCTGTTAGTTTGAGGCCAGCCTGGTCTACATGTACGTAGTGAGTCCTAGGCTAGTCAAGGCTGCTGGAACCAGTCACAAAAAAAGAAAAAAGAAAAAGAAAAGAAATAAAGAAGAAAGGAAGAAAGAAAGAGAGAGAAAAGAATGTCAAGAAATCCAAAATACACATAATATGCAAAATATCAGGATACAGCTTACTTTTAATACCCTAAGGTAACCTATGTACAGGATCATATAATAAGAAAAACAGAAACCAGTTCACATACTTTGAAGTACATTTTAAATCTTAGCAAGAAGAGAACGTTCACATAATTTTGAGGAGTAAAGGACAAAGCAAGGTTTTTAATTCGGACTTCAGCCAGCAACCGTTTACCCACAAGCCATTTCAGACAACAAAAGAGAGATGTGCTCATGGCGTGTTTTTACATTGGGTTCATATACACAAAACAAAAGCATTTTCATAATCCTCCTGGAGTATGTGCCTTTTCCACCGTCGAAACTATTACCAGCCAGCCTTGGGCATGCTCTTTGAATAAAATGGCCCACCGTACAATTCGCAGCAGTTTACTGTTCTGCATAATAACACCGTTACAGCTGGCATATGCTCCTATAAATCTATCCTGGAGTAGCTACCTTGTCAGTCGTGTTTTAGGGACATCGCACCTAGAAGGCAAGAAGGATCTGCAGGCTAGATCCTCATGTGTTCGGGGAGGTGCTCTCATCAGCATCTGAACACTCACTGGAAGAGGCGTATGGTCGAGCAAACAGGATAAGGACTTTGTTTTGTTTCTATAGCATGCTTCTTGTATTTGCTATCCTTGTTCTGGTTGATGAGAGGAAGTTGGGTTTTTCTAGAATCTAAGAGTGACTTAGAATCAACCTGGTCCAGAAAGAGAACTGATGGGCTTTATACAATGTGTCTTCCCCAGGATATAAGGGTATTTGGCCGTTATTTCAGATCCATAGCAGTAGCTGGGTCTCTTTCCCAGTGTAATCATTCTGTATACGCATCTCCCCTCACACTGCTGTCTGACCATTTACACCATAGTTCAGAGAAGGAGGGTCCTGTGTTGACTACGGTGGGTTATCTTCCACATGTAGCTGCGTCAGCTCCCTTAATGCACATTTTGTGAATATGGTTTGAGTAAAATGTCCATACGCGCTCATTCATTTATTGTTCATGGCTCCCTTCACACTGAAAGAAGAATCCTTCCCTCACACAGGATGGGAGACTCTACTGCTGAACCTGTATAGGTTACTTTTCTATTGCTGTAGCCGCAAATGCATGATGAAGGTGATGTCAGGCTCACAGTTTGAGGGTAGGATCCATTTATTGGGGTGGAGAAGGCACGGTGGCAGAAGTGTGAGGCGTGTCATATTGCTCAGTTTGGAAGAGAGGGAGAGATGAGTTCTGCAGTTCTGTTTGCTTTCTCCTGAACCCCAGTGCGTGGAACGTTGATCCCCATATAAGAGTGATCTACCCACCTCAGTTAAACCTCTCTGCAAACATCCTCACAGTTATTCCCAGAAGTGTGTCTCTTAGGTGATTCTGACTCCCCTTGAGTTGTCAATCAATATTAACTATCCCATAGCCTTTTTCTAATAACTGTTGACCTTTGGTATGGAGTTCCTTCAAACAAATGTGGTAAGTACTGTTTTTAGGAGAGGAATAACCATGGGAACTAAACACGCTTTCTCCCCCCCACCCCGTGTGTGTGTGTGTATGAGTGTGTAAAATATATATTATACACAATAAACTTTTACTTCAGAGACTTCTAGAATTTCTCAGTATACTATCCCTTAATGTTCAGCAATGACGATTGTACTTCTTGAATACATTTTGAATACATTAACTTTTGGGTTAGTAATACACTCAGCAGAAAAAGTAGCCTCCCGAGGTTATCTTGAAATGAGGTTTGGGTAGATGACTAAGGTTGTGCAAAGGAGTGTTGGTCAATATTGTAGATGGAACTTCTGCTTAGGGCAGGGCACCCCATCCTTTTGCCTACTATGTCTTCTGCTGGCTTGACAGTGGGCATTCTAGTGAATCCAGCGCCACCCTCTTGATAATACTAACAAGACATATAGATGGTGAAGAAGGAGAGAGGCTTATGAACCTTTTGAGTTCTCAAAAAGCTGACTCTGTGAGACTAGCTCAAAGCCTGGCTACCACTCCAGTTTGGGTTTCGTTCCAAACCTACCATAACCAGGGAATATGAATATAAGTCACTGTATGTGTGTGACTTTGTCCTCGCCATCCCTCTCCATGTAAGAATCGAGTCTGGTTTGACCTTCCACAGATCTTGTGCACTCTGTCACAAACACTGTGAGTTCCTGTGGGCAGCTGCATGGCAGTGTCCAAAAAACTTTTAATTCCCTGTAGCCATTCACAATCTGGCACACTTTCTACGCCCTCTCTTCTTCAAAGATCTCTGAACCTCAGGAGGAAAGAATTTGATTCAGATACCCTCCTCAAGTCTGAACATTCTGGTCTCCTATTTTCTTGCACCTTGGCCAGTTGTGTGACAACAGTTTTAATTACTACTCCAAAGAGATGTTTCCCAGATGAAGGCAGAGAGATGGATTAATCTACGTGTGTAAGGACCAGTCATTAGAAGTTGGTTTAATACTATATCGAGTTAGCAGAATAACATGACATATCTATCTAGAGTTTCTCGGGCAGATCATGGCACCAGGTATGACTTTCATTTCACCGAGCAGGAATTAAATCCAATCAGGAAGTGGTTGGTTCTTCCCATGACACATGTACCACAGTTGCAGCAGGGGGTGTGTCCTGCTGGGACAGTCATTGCTGTAAATCTCGAGGTTCACAGCTGGGTGAGATTGTTGGTTACTGTTCTCCTTTGGTAACATGAATACCATCTCCCAGCAATATTAAAGTCAGCCAGCACAATGCAGCTTTCAGACCAGAATCAGCTTGATCTCCCCACGTTCTGAGACTCAAGAATGGAATAGCTTTAGCAATGGGGGCTTTGCCATTAAGTTCTGGAGGGACCAAGACTTAAGTTAATTTCTACTTTGAATCTTCATTTTAAATCTGATAGAAACATAATTTTAATATATAATAATGCGTGTGTGCATGCATACGTATATGTGTATTGCATATGTACATATTCATCTGTATTGACATGTACAGGGGTCTGTGTGTGTCTGCGTGTGTATGAGTGTATGAGTGTGTGTGTGTCTATGTGTGCATGAGTGTGTGTGAGTGTGCATGTGTCTGTGTGCATATGAGTGTGTGTGTCTGTGTGAGAGTGTTTGTATGAGTGTGTGTATGGCAGTGTGTGCATGAGTGTGTGTGAGTGTGCATGTGTCTGTGTGTATATGAGTGTGTGTGTCTGTGTGAGAGTGTGTGTATGAGTGTGTTTGAGTGTGTTCGTATGAGTGTGTGCATGAGTGTGTGTGGGAGTGTGCATGTGTCTGTGTATGAGTGTGTGTATGTGTGTGAGTGTGTGAGTGAGTGTATATGAGAGTGTGTGAATGTGTGTGTGTGAGAGTGTGAGTGTATGAGTGTGTGTGTATGTGTCTGTGTGTTTAAATCCAAGGGTCACATAATATGTCCTATCTTCTTCATTCATGCTCACTCTGAGGCAAATTTTCTAATTGAACCTGAATGCCTGGAGTTAGCTTATCTATGTAAACAACTTTCTTTCTTTATTCCATTAATTTGTTTATTTGCTTTACATCTCAATCCCAGGCTCTGCCTCTTGTCTCAGTCTCCCCTTACATAGCCCCGTCCCCACATCCACCTCTTCTCCTCTGAGAAAGGAGAGGCCAGCTCTGGGTACCAACCCACTCTGGCATATCAAGTCAGTGTGGCACTCAGCACATTCTCTCCAACTGAGGCCAGAGAAGGCAGTTCAGCTAGGAGAATGCATCCCACAGGCAGGCAACAGAGTCAGGGACAGCCCCTGCTCCAGCTGATGGGAGACCCACATGAAGGCCAACCTGCATTTCTGCTACATATATACTGGAAGGAGGGGTAGGTCCAGCCAATGTATGTTCTTTGGTTGGCTGTTCAGTTTTGGGAGCCCAAAGGGTCCAGGTTAGTTGGCTCTGTTGGTATTCCTGTGGAGTTCATATCTCTTCCATGTCCCTCAATCCATCTCCTAATTCTTCCACAAGACTCCCCAAGTTCAGTCTAATGTTTGGCTGTGGGTTTCTGCATCTGTTTCAGTCAGCTGCTGAGTGGCGCCTCTCAGGAGGATGCTTGCATCTCACTAGGAAGGGAAATAAAATGGTCATCAGAGGTGGATAGAGGGATGGAGGGAACTCAGTGGGACAGGGCATGGGAAGTGGGAAGGGGAACTGGCGGGCGTGGGTGGAATCAGGTGTGGGGAGGGCTGGGGAGAAAGGGTCAGGAGAGTGAATGGAAATTGGCAATTGGTAGAGTAGGGGTCATCTCTAGGATTTCACCAGACACTTGGGAAAGGGGAGGCTCCGGGGAGTCTATCAAGGTGGTTCTAGCTGAGACTCCTAGCAGTGGGGTATACAGAGCTTGAAGTGGCCATCTCCTGTAGCCAGGCAGGATTCCCAGTGGCAGGATAAGGACACCAACCTACCCACAAAACTTTTGACCCAAAATTTGATCTGCTTAGAAGTGCAGAGACAAAGATGGAGCAGAGAATGAGGGCATAGTCAACCAACGACTGGCTCAACTTGAGATCCATTCCACGGGCAAGAACCAATCCCTGACAGTATCAATGACACTCTGTTATGCTTGCAGATAGGAGTCTAGCATGGCTGTCCACTGAGAGATCACACCCAGCAGTAGACACCTTCCTTTATGATGTCTTGTCTCCACCTAACAAATACTGGGATCACAGGGGACACCCATGAATCCAGACTTTACTGGATATTGTGGGTATGAACACTAGTCCTCACCTGCTTTGAAGCGACTCCCAACACTGAGATGTAAAACTTTAATTATGAAACTTCATTTTAGTTTCATTTCACGTTGTTTCATGCCTTTTTACGTCAGGGTTTATCATATCTCAGTTTCTATATAAACCAGTCAGTGTTTTATAAATTATAATTTTGTGTTAACTTTTGTCATCTTATACTGGAAACTGTTTAAAAAACACAACAACAACAAAACAGACAAACAAACAAAACCCCAAGGTCTTGCTACATAGAACAAACTAGATACAAAACAGTCACCCTCTCCCTCAGCCTCCCAAGTCCTAGAATTACAGATATGCTTCAGCACACTCTGTACACAATAACTTGCTAGTTTCAGGCCCTGTATGTTTTAGGTTTCGTATTCGTTATGATGTCCCTTGTCAGACAGAACGATGTACGGAGAGTCAGGACGAATACAATGAAGCCTAGAAAATCAGCTGTGTCTTTGAGTCAAGTTCATTTTGTAGCTGTTTCCTAGCTATCCACTGGGAGGCAGGTATCATCATCCTTATTTGTCTCCTCGTGTCATCAGGTTATAAAAATCATTACAGAAATTCGAGCATGGCTCTAAGAACTTACCATCAAACCGTGAGCTGTCCTTCTCCCTGGCGTGTAGCTGTTTGGAATCTATATCGTCCCTGGTCTCGGAGTGACAGCATAGTGTTGGGATCCCCGTCATGAAAATACCAAGCCCGTTCCCTTACTTTATGACTTCAAATACAATCACCGTTGATGTCTTCTTTAGATTGGCTCCAGCTTGTGCAGACAGACCAATAAATAGTTTATTCATTCTGAATCCTTCCTCTGGGACTTTCCTTTTGAACGGCAGCCTAACATTTCATTTCAAAGTGGGCGAGGAAAACATCATCTCCCGAAACACACTGCATTTTTTATGTTCGGCTTAGAAACATTGCACCTGGTGCCAAAGAAACACATCTGTTTGTGCAACTGTCCAAACTTAGTCATCCTCTGATACCCAGAAAGCACTTCGTGGAAATAGGATCCACCAGGTATTCCTAAGACAGGACAACTACAATCACAAAAGCTCTGGCCCTTTGACCTGCTGGATCCCCCGTGTGGGGGACCACAAATCCTCCATTAATGTCCAACAAATTGAGACTTTTAAAAATATTTATATTTCCAAATCAGTAATCATGGCTTTGACCTTACAAGTCACAGTGACAAAGCCAAGCCAGTGAATGGGGGGACATTCAAGGAAGCAATAAAGCTGAAAATATTTTTTTCTGCTATCGCCTCAGACAGAGGCAGCCCGGAGCTCTTCGAATGATTCGGTTCAACTTTAACAATACAGTTTTCTCAGCCGTGTTAGAAGTCAGAGATGAGAGCGTGTCATCAGATCCAGAAACTAGAGCTGTGGTTGTATTTTTGATCAGGAATGAAGAGAAAGGAGAGTCTCTAGGGTGGGATTCATTTTTAAAAAAAAAAAGAAAAAGAAATGAAAAAATAGAAGAGTATTTTTGGAGTGTTAGAAGCACTAGAGCAGCTGTCAGTAATGCCTTAGGCAAAGCAAACTATCTAGCCTTTGGCATTAGGGGTGGAGACTGTTGCTGCTGCCCCTGTGCACGGCTGCCAGAATCCCTACTCACTCGATACTTTCTTAGCAATCAAGGCATCGCAGAAGCCCTAGGTTTCTCCAAAGAGTTTCTCAAGTGCTTCCTTCTATGTCTATAATTGTCAAGCCCCTGACCACTGATCTTTTCATTGTTCTCAAAATAAGATCTGTGTGGTTTGCCTATCTGCAGTTGGCAAATTGCCTGGCAATTCCTTAACTTACACAATTATGTATACAGAGCATTCACTGAGGGTAAGTACTCCTTATTTATTAGTAAGTACAGTACTCCAATAAGACAGGAAACATCCTCAGTCATCAGGGAAATATCAATCAAAACAACACTGAGTCAGAATGGCTAAGATCAAAAACTCAGGTGATGGCAGATGCTGGCAAGGATCTGAAGAAAGAAGAACACTCTTCCATTGCTGGTGGGATTGCAAACTGGTACAACTACTCTGGAAATCAGCCTGGCAGTTCCTCAGAAAATTGGAGATAGTATTACTCGAGGACCCAGCCATACCACTCCTGTGCATATACCTAGAAGATGCTCCAACACATAACAAGGACACATGCTCCACTATGTTCATAGCAGCCTTATTTATAATAGCCAGAAGCTGGAAAGAACCTAGATGTCCTTCAACAGAGGAATGGATACAGAAAAATTGGTACAATTACACAATGGAGTACTGCTCAGCCATTAAAAAGCAATGAATTCATGAAATTCTTAGGCAAATGGATGGGACTTGAAAATATCATCCTGAGTGAGGTAACTCAGTCACAAAAGAACACATACGGCATGCATTCACTGATAAGTGGATATTAGCCCCAAGCTCGGAATAACCAAGATTCAATTCACAGACCATATGAAGCTCAAGAAGAAGGAAGACCAATGTGTGGATGCTTCGGTCCTTCTTAGAAGGGGAACAGAATACTCACAGGAAAAATTATGGAAACAATGTGTGGAGCAGAGACTGAAGGAAAGGCCATCCAGAGACTGTCCTACCTTAGGATCCATCCCATATACAGTCACCAAACCTGGACGCTACTGTGATGCTGGGAAGTGCTTGCTGACGAGAGCCTGATATAATTGTCTCCTGAGAGGCTCTGCCGGAACCTGACAAATACAGAGGTCGATGCTTGCAGCCAACCACTGGACTGAGCACAGAGTCTCGATGGAGGAGATGGAGAAGGGACTGAAGGAGCTGAGGGGGGTTGCATCCCCATGGGAGAGCAACAGTGTCAACCGACTAGACCCCCTAGAGCTTCTGGGGACTGGACCACCAACCAAAGAGTAACGGCTTCGGCTGTATATGTAGCAGAGGATAGCCTTGTTGACATCAGTGGGAGGAGCGGCCCTTGGGCCTGAGGGTGTTGATGCCCCAGTGTAGGGGAATGCCAGGGTGGGAAGACAGGAGTGGGTGGGGGAGCACCCTCATAGAGGCAGGGGGATGGGACACGGGCTAGGGGGTTCAGGAGGGGAGACCTGAAAAGGGGAAAACATTTGAAATATAAATAAAGAAAATATCAGAGAGAGAGAGAGAGAGAGAGAGAGAGAGAGAGAGAGAGAGAGAGAGAGAGAGAGAGAGAGAGGATCTGTGCCTGCATCCACACTCCGTCACACCCTGAACGCAGCCCTATCCATTCAGCGCATACATTTCCTATAAAACTGGCTGCTCGTCTTCTCTCTCTGAGCCAAGTGTAGAATCGTCCTGAGCCCTCCATTCAAGGCCCTCCCAGTTGCTGGTTTTTGTTTGGAAGTTTGTATCAGAAGGAAAATTCTTGATGAAAGTTTAAATAAATCTGACTTGAACAGTCTGGTGCCAATCAAGGGCTACATTAGCTCATGAAGTTTGAAAAGTCTTGGCCGGAGCTGATGTCTTCATTGTGTCATCAGGAAGCCCGTCCTCTTTCTCTCCCTAGCCCGTCTCTGTTTTCCACATTAGCGTCCATTGCTTTCTTTTCTTAGTTTCTTTCTTTGTTTCTCTCTTTCTTAAAGACAGGATTTCTCTGTGTAGCCTTGACTGTCATGGAACTTGTTCTTAGACGAGCCTGGCCTCGATCTCAGAGATCCACTTCCCTCTGCCTCCTCAGTGCTGGGATTAAAGGCATGTGCCACTGCCTCCTATTGGCGGAGTCTCCATGTCTCCACAGTCTGTTCTGAAGTTTCTGCAACGCTGCTCGAAGCAGCTCCAGACGCACGTGGAAGGCAAGTACATCAGTCGCAGGAAGCAGCACAGGGCGCAGGAGAAGGACGAGCCACGCCACACTCCCTGAGCAGTGTCTCTTCATTCAGCCATGCCAGCTCTCATGGCACACACTGGGGACATGCCCATCCACTTAACATCTTTGTGTGTTGAGAGGAGGGAGTACAATGCTAAACTTTAATTCAGACGTTGGGTGTGTGCTCCTCACCTAAGCTGTAAGAAAAAGCAGCTTCCCAAAGCAGAAGCTAATTGTTCTTAAAGAAACAGAGCCTGGAGTGCACATGGAAGGGTCAATTCCCTCCCTTCCTTCCTTCCTTCCTTCCTTCCTTCCTTCCTTCCTTCCTCCCTCCCTCCCCCTCCCTCCCTTCCTTCCTTCTTCCTTTCCTTCCTTTCTTCCTCCTTCTCTCCTTCCTTCCCTCCTTCCCTCCCTCCCTCCTTCCCTCCCTCCCTCCTTCCCTCCATACCTCTCTCCCTTCTTTCCTTCCCCTTTCAGATATATTTGTATTAGCGAATTTTCTGTTTTTACTTATTCTTTGAGAATTTTGTACACTATATTTTAATCATATTCTCTCTCTTCACCCAGCTCTTCCCACCCCCACCTCCTTACCTTTGAAACTTCACATTCTTTCTCTTTAAAAAAACATTAACCCAACCAAAACTGAGGCAAACCACAAAAGAACATAGAGTCCAATTTGCGATGGTCAACTACTCCTGAGCATAGGGCCTGCCCTGGAGTCTGGTTTATATCCTCGGCGCCACTGCATTGAAGAAGAAAACTGATTTTTCCCTCCCCCAGCAGCTTATCCACTGCAACCAGCTTCTTAGCTAAGAGTGTGTCTCACGCTAATTAAATCCTCCTAGTGACTTGCTTGCATACCTCACACACACACACACACACACACACACACACGCACTCTCACATACACACAAACCCACAAACCACTGTGGCTCAGAGTTTGGTTGTTAGAATTTCTGATGTATAAATCACATTTGTCATTATAGGAGGAGACATTTCACCTCTAGGATAATTGCTTGCACCAGCCTATTCACAGAGGCAGACAAGTTAGGGAGAATAAGGGTTTAGTGATCTCAGTCACCTCCCCGGTAACCAGGAAATCTCAGCTATAACAGCTAGCTCCTTCCATCATGCCACATGGAGAAATGAGGTCAATCCAGAGAAAGAGACATTGGCTGAGCAGGAAAGCAGACCCGGTCCATGGACTTTCCATCTTCTGAGGCCTTCTTCAGTTTCTTTCTTCAGAGACTTGAGACTCTAGTCATACAGGTCTTTCACTTGCTTGGTTAGAGTCACACCAAGATATTTTACATTATCTGTGACTATTGTGAAGGATGCTGTTTCTCTAACTCCTTCCTCAGCTGGTTTATCGTGTGTATAAAGGAGGGCTACTGATTACTTTGAGTTAATCTTGTATCCAGTCACTTTGCTGAAGGTGTTCATCAGCTGTAGAACTTTCCTGGTAGAATTTTTGTGGTCACTAATGTATGGTATCATATCATACCATCTGCTTACGTGTACTCTCATATCCTTTTTGGATAGTAGTACTGTGACTTCTTCCTTTCTCATGGTATCCCTTTGGTTTCCGTTAGTTGTCTTATTGCACTAGAACAGGGCCTGCCCCAGACTCTGTTGCCTGCCTGTGGATCACGTTCTGCTTGGTGGACTGACTTATCTGGCCTCGGTGGGAGAGGATGTGCCTAGTTCTGTAATGACTTGATGTGCCAGGGTCAGTTGATACCCAGCGGGGCCTCCAGTTTGTCAGAGAAGAAGGGAAAGGGGCTGTGTGAGGGAGGAATGGAAGAAAAGGTGGGGCCTTGGATCAGGATGTCAAATGAATGAATGAATGAATGAATGAATGAATGGAAAATGAAAAGAAAGCTGTTCCAAGGCAGTTAGACTGGAATTCTACTAGGCATGCCTTCAGTCCCATGACGGTTAGATGGTGGCATTTCGAAAAGATGACCTTTCAGACCCCTGGCAGTTAGACAATGGCGTTCTGCAAGGCTTACCTCTTCTGTTTACCACTTACATCCTGCTTGGATGCTACACCTTCCCAAAAAGGCTGTCACTCTACGAGGCTCACACCTGCACTCTTCAGGACACACAGGGTCAGTTCTAGGAGACATTTGCTTTCTGACTGCTGGTTCTCACATTGCATTTCATGTCACCGAGCCTTCCGATCAACACTTTATTTATTGAATGACCTCCACTTCCTTGGTTGGTGGATGGCAGTCTGTAATGATCACTACCTGTGGATTCAATCAGGCAATGAGTCAGAAAAGTCAGACCAAGTGCAATGAGGACAAGTGCTACAGAAGCTTCTTACCAGAGCGTTCAGTGTCATTTCCAAGATGAGGCATCCCTTAAAGCCAGTATGAGGAGCAGAAAATGCTTTTAGGATGTCTTTTCTTGTAATATCTCCCTGGAGTGCTGTGTAATATTCAAGGGAAATAAATCAAATGAAAACTTTTATGTTAACAATTAATTTGTAAAAATGTGATCATTTCACCTGATTTTGTATAGTTTCAAACATAAAATTACAGAACCAGCAAGAGTCACGTACCAGCATTACTCTTAACTCAAATGTGCTAGTTGTTAAGATCGAGTCCCATTGACTCTGTCACTCTGTCCTGTCAGGCACCGTGCCCGTATCCCAGGCTCCTTCCCTGTGTACTTCCTATCAACAGAAGCATTTCCTGCAGTGATGCAAGCAGAAAGCGGAATGATATGATATTAATTAATCAATAATTAAATAATTAAGTAATTAGTAATTAGATTTAATTAAAATGATTAATATATATTAACACAGAAACAATCACTTCTGAATTAATAATCTCAGTCGAGTTAGCAGTGCACTACTTTCCTTCTGGTTCAGAACCCACACAGCAATAGGCTTTGGGCTTGGTTCAGTTCTGTCCAACCATCCTTCACTGCTGACTAATGAAGCATCTTTGCTACTTTTAACCTTGGAATTATTGAGAAATGGAGAGTTATTGTTTTGTAGCTCACCCCTCCTTTTGCCTTTATTTTTGACTCTGCTACTTATTCATCCTCAGGAGTACATAATCACCTTTTAAATTTACATTATGTTGTGATGTCCATGACGTGGAGCCACGGGCAACCCCCAACTCAGTATGTAAGGGCAGAGCCTTCTAGGCTTCTCCACTGCTAAGTGTGTACTTGTTTGCTTTTCTGTTGATGATTAGCAAGTCATTTAGAGAGAGAATGTATTAGACAGTGGATACAACTTCTCTGTAACATCAATTTCCTTTTTTTTTGCTACTACTGATAACTTGTGTTAGAAGAAATACACACCACTGTTAGCCCTGCTGATATATGAATGAAAATCACGGACTTAGGGTCCTAGTCCAGTCTGGCAGGCTTTATTATGAAAGGAGAGACATTTGGACACAGAAACGCTTCAAAAATGAGGCATCTGCAAGCCAGCGAACTGCAAAGAGTGCCAGTTGCCGCTAGAAGCTGGAAAAGATAACATGTGTAGCCTGACCTACACATTGATTTTATACTTTCAAAGTCCAGAGCTGGAGAGAATAGGTTTTCATTACTTCACACCACCCAGTGAGTAGTCATTTGTGGTGGGAGCTCCAGGAGGCCAATGTAATCACTTCTGAGGTGACATGAAGATCATCGAGGTCAATGGTGGAGGCATGAGACAATGGGCTCATAGACTCAAACAGTGGAAATGTTGATATGAGGCCTAGTCAGGCTCTGGGTGAATTTTATACACAAAGATGACCAGATCTGACATTATATGTGACAACCTACATCAGGAACCCTCTTTAGAGTGACATGGGGAGTCAGATTAACACACAATGGCAATGGCATTATCTAAGACATAAAATCAATATACAAAGAACCCAACTGTACAATGTGAACAATAGAAGACACCACAGTTGTGTCCTAAATTGTTGTGTTAGTGGGGTTAATGACGTACAATATGAAGACTTCAGGATTAGCAACTTTATGGGGAATGAGATTACAAAATAAGTATGGACGTTTCTAAAAGTTTAGGGACTCTGTTGACACACAGGAGAGACTTGAATGAGCAGGTAGATGAGCATGTCAGAGTTCAGAGGGACGTGTGTGTTGTTCATACACACCCATGGATGGTAATACTGTGATATCAAAACCCCCAAATCTGTATGAGATCCAGGAACCTAGGCAATGAAAAAAGGGGAAGATAGTGATGCCTTCCAAATACCAAGCAGAGATAGATGTATGTATGTGTATAAACACACACAGACACACACACATGCATGTATCATGTATACATGTATATGTGTGTATATACACACATATATAACACTCACGCATGTATCATGTATACATGTATAAGTGCATATATATACACACATATATAGTATGTATATCATATATGCACATATATATGTATATATGCATATATACATCATATATGTATATATGCATATACATACAACATATATGTATATATGTATATATGCATATACATACATATATGTATATTATGTGTGTAGTAGATATTGTAGTTTTATGTTGATTAAAAATGAAACTATCTGCCTGTTTTGTGTTCCTCCTACCCAGCAGCTAATCTGGAAATCATCTCAGGTTGGAAAAGGTGTGTAGAAACGATGTCAGCATGTTGGAAGGGAGAAAGCTATCTCGAACAAAAAGCTGTAGACTGGTGGAGGAGGCAAAGTTGAGGCCCAAGAGGGATGGAGATGAGATCCACCCGCTGGCTGACTGGTTAGTGTCCTTTGCTCTCGTGGCTTCCTCTCCCTGAAAGTCACATCAGAGCTGCTCGGCCTGGAGCTGTCAGAGCTCAGAGCCTCTCTCCGATTTTCCTTCTCCATCTGCCTCTCCAGCTTGTTAAATCACATTGACTCGGTCTTACACAATCTCAAGTCATTTCCCATTGATTCCTAATCAGAAAGGCAGCATGGCCCCCCTAGCTATGCCTGCCTTTAATCGACTCTTTTTGATGAATATAAACCCCACTGAAAATAAATTAAAAATGTAATACAGTAACAGCAGAGTAGCTATGACTTCAATTACTTAAAAAGGTTCGTAATGTTCCCAATTAGCTAATTAGGATCTGTGTGTGATTGGAGGATGTTAGAGGTTAAAAAAAAATCCCTTTGAAACCACGCAGCAGTACCACAGGAAACAGAAACAGCGTCTGGTACACTTCACAAATGTGGCTGCCCTTAGAACCGCAGCCGCATGCTGCACTTTTTATTTAAAGAATGAAAATTTTGAAGAAAAGGGGATTGAAAAATACACGAGAAAGTGCCTCTTTTCACCAAGAGAATTTTCACTGATATAATATTTCGAGAGGACTGAGGAGGCTGGAGAAATAGTCCAGGTGTCAGGAGTGCTCGGCTAATCTTTGAAAGTGGTAGATCAAGTTAGCACCCACACTGTGGTTCACAGATCCTGTAATTTCAGGTCCCAGAGGTCTCGATCTTCTAACCCCCATGGACATCAGGTATGGATGTGGTGCACAGACGAATGTGCAAGCAATGCACAAACATGAATCTTGATGATGGAATGTTTGTTTAGCACACAGAGTACCACATTCAACCCCCAGCAACAGTAGACAAGGAAAAAAGGAGGGAGGGAGGGAGGGAGGGAAGGAGGGAGGGAGGGAGGAAGGGAGGAAGGGAGGGAGGGAGGGATAGAAGGAAGGGTTACAGAAAAGGTAGAAAGCAAAGAGTTTATTTAAAACCATCTTATAAAATCAATTAAAGTATTTTGATAGCATTTTAATACATCATATTCAGTAGCTGGAGAGATGGCTCAGTCCTTAAGACACTTGCTACTCTTGCAGAGGACCTGGATTCAGTTCCCAGTGCCCACCTGACTCACACCATCTATAGCTCCAGATCCAGGGGCTCCCATGCCCTCCTCTAGCCTTAGTGCCTAACGCATGCTCTCTGTGCACATATGTACATTCAGGCTGCAGGCAAACAATACACGTAAAGTAAAAATAGATAAAGCTTTTTTAACATATTTTATCATAGCAAATTAGTCATGCTTTTTACATTTTATTTAGTTAAAATTGTCTACAACAGAAGTTGTCTGAGATTTGCTATCGTGGATATATGCTCTAAATATCCAGTAATCATCTCACCTGCTATAATCCAAGTAGGGTTGGGTGTTTCCAGGTACAATAAATTTGTTGGAGAAATAGATACATGGACTGAATATATTTGCACTAGAAATACTTTGAAGAGTAGAGTCAAGTGACTGGCAATTTAGTAACATTTTTAAAGTGCCTCTTAAGCCTTTGTTAAACACTATCCATCGGAAAGGGCGAGAAGTCTATTAATATAGCTAACATTCCATTTCTTTGATGCAGGTAACGGAGGGTTTACTGCATCTGCTGACGTATTTGCCACTGTTAGCAATGTATGGTGAGAGCTGTCTCTCACTTCATTGTCTTCTGCCACACACCAATGATCCATTTCTGTCTCTCACACTCCCTCAGGACAGAAGGAGCTCTGATGCTCCCCCAGAGCTCATCTCTCCTGTCTCTGTCTTTTCATTCTGAGTTTCTTTAAAAGAAACTTTGCTTCAAAGGTTCCTATTTTCCAGAGAGTGCAGTTTTCTAGCTGAGATACTCTGTCAGTAGACAAGAGCATAAAACATGTTCTTAATCAGAAAGTTTAACATGGCTAGTATGCCATGTTTGTCTCTGTGGCTGTCATCTCTGAATTTGACACACCCTACAGTCACCTAGCAGAACCTTGATTGAGAAGTTGCCTCAATCAGATTGATTTATGGACATTGTCTTGATTGTCAATTGAAGGAAGAGGACCCAGCCCACTGTGGATGGCACCATCCCTTGGCACATGGTCCTAGGATATATAGGAAAACCAGCTGAGCATAAGCCTGTGGGTGAGATAGGAGACCCGTTTCCACCATGTTTTCTGCTTCGAGTCCTGCCGTGAGTTCCTGTTCTCATTATCCTCAAAGACAGACTGTAGCCCAGAAGCGAACTTCAAATGAACCCTTTCCTATCCAACTTGCTTTTTGTCAGAGTGTTTTATCACAGCAACAGGATGACACAGGAGCAAACTGTTATTTGGCTTCTGAGTTGTAAGTGGTTATAGCTATGACCTTCCTAAAGACTAACTCAAATCTCCCACCCACAGATGCTTTTGTATAGAGTCTGCATCACAGGACACAACAGTTCTGTTAGTAGAACATATCTGTAGAAGAAAGGGGGAGAGAGAGACAGAGAGGGAGAGACAGAGAAAGGGAACATGACTTTCACCTCTTCCTTCTTACAGGATTTTTTTCATGTTTTACTTCAACATGCAGTAATTGAGCATAGTAATAACATAATATCATTGGCATTTTCATATGTGGACATAGTGTATCTTGATTGTATCCACTCACATTACCTCCATTTTATTTAAATGTTTTGAGAATTTCATACATGAGAACTATATTTAAAATATTTTCAATCTCTCCAACTCCTTCCGTGCCTCCTTCCCTGATTCCCATTCAAATTCATGACCTTATTCTTTAATTGCTGTTGTTACACACACACACACACACACACACACACACACACACACACACACACAGAGTCAGTCCAATGAGTCTGTTTGGTGTTGCTTGTGTTTATATGTTTTAGAGCTAACCACTTGGGATTAAATAATCAATTAGAAGACTCTTGCCTGGGAAAGACTTACTCTTCTCTTGGGAGCTGCTGACTCCCTGTATCTTTCCACCTAGCAGCCTTGTGAGATTCCCCCATCCAGGCTGGGACGTCACCTACCATTATCATTATACTCATATGCTTCATGCAAACAAATTAGTGACATTCCACAGGTGCAGCTTCCTATCTTGTCTAGAAGATGCTGTTTCACAGAAGACTTCCTGGCCCTCTGGCACCTTTGATCTTCATGTTCCTTTTCTCCAGGATGCCCCTTGACCTCTGGGTATAAGGGTTACATTGTAGCTATGCCAGCTGAAGTGTAGACTTGATCAGTTATTTTCTGCATGTACCAATGTGGATCTCTGTAGCAGTCTCCATCTGTTTAGGGGTCAGAAGTAACCTAAGGCTGGCAACACAGCCCAAGCTATACCTTCTGATGTTGTAAGGGGGTAGCATGGACCTGTGGAGGTCTGGGGCAGTCACCTGGCCTGGGAGAGACCAAATCACCTGTCTTGTTCCCCTACCTCCACTGCTGATGCTTCTCCCCCAAATCAGTTACCACTATACTTTTTTACTTTTTATTCTCCATGCTTGTTTTTATTTCTTTTTTTCTTTCTTTTTAAAATTTTTTTTGAAACCTCATGGTAATGGTCTTTTAGAGGAGTTTTGGTTAATTTATCGAACCAGTTACTATAACACTGAAGAAAATATTTCTCCCTATTTTATGATGAGCCTGAGCGGAATTAATCTGAGGGATGAAGGAAAAACATACAAATGTATTATAATTTATTAAAGTAAGTTTTACACATTGTAAGGCAAAAAAAAAAAAAACCTAAGATTCTCCTGTAGTCACACGCTAAAATTCATTAGACTGTGAAGTTGAGATTGAATAGGGTAATTACATTGAATAGGGAAGCGGCCAATATGATAAGGGTTCATTTGCACAGATTACTTAAGTGGATTTCTCTCAGCCCCACTGCCCCATCCTTGAGGATGAGAATGGTACTTTCTCTGTGGTGTAGAGCTTCATCTTCCATAGGGAGCTTCATCGGCTTTTAAGACTCAGGTAAGTGACCTTGAACATTTGTTTATGAAGTGACTTAAAACCGACAACATCACAGTAGCATATTTGGGGTATGGAATATTCTTAAACCTTAAAAATTAGCTCCCATAGTATTACATATTATATGTCATATAATATGTATATATATATATATATGTGCATAATATATATATCATGCATATATATGCATGTCACTATGTGAAATTAATAAATTTATATTAATATACGTATGTTATACAAATGATACTAAATTTATAATAATGAACTTGTAGTAAATTAATATCAAGCAATCTCAGTGGTAGTTTTATTTAAGTATATCAGAGAAATTACAAAATGTCTTAACATGTGTATACTACGACAGTGCTCTGGGAAATGGCTTGATAAGGTTTCTGCTATGAGAGAATAGGAACCAGAGTCTGAGATCCTAAGATCCATGTAGAAAGCCAAGTATGGTGGCATATCCTGTAACCTCAGTGCTAGGGGAGGGGACAGATCTGAGGCTCCCTGCTGGCCAGCTAGTCAAGCCAAACCTATTAGCTACAGATCCATTAAGTGTTGTGTTCTCAGGAGGGGATGTACTCACTGTCAACCTCTGGCTCCCAACCAAGTGTGTGCATACAGGCATATGTGACAGGGCTGGAGCAAAAGTGTGTGCCTATCCACCTGTCACACTGTATAATGAATACACACTAACAAACAGTTGTGAAAAATGCACCTGTGTAGTCAGGAAAGGACAGCAATTGAATGACTTACGTTTCAGTTTTTTGTGTATACATGTGCGCGTACATGCAACACACGTATGCAGATTCTTGCGGACGCCAAATGAGGGTCAGATAGCCTGTACCTGGAGTACACGCAGCTGTGAGCTGCTGGCTGTGGGTTCTGGGAACCAAACCCTGGTCCTTTGCAAGAGCAGCCCAAGCTCTTAGCCACTGAGCCGTATCTTCAGCCCCAGGAAAGAATTAAATTTTGATATGTTTCTCTCATGGCCAGATCTCTATCAAGCAGGACGCAATGACTAGATGTGATATCTTAATTTGCTTTTAAAATATTTTGGGTCTAACATTTTCTGGCTTACAAATATGAAATATATGGTTATATAGGAGACACATCTTATTTCCTGCAGCTAGATTTAAGACTGGCTTGGCAATGTCTATTCATTTATGAAAACTGAATAATTTACACTCCTTTTATTGGTTTTGACGTTTCTACATAAATATCCACTTTTTCACTTTCGTATAACCTCCAATTTAAAAAAGACTGATACCAGAATATTAGGCTCATTCCCTTAAAATTAAGAAAATACATTAATTTAGGAAAATATCTAGGTTTTGTTTTTAATAAATCAAGCTTGGAAACTGTGGAAGGAAAATAAACTTTGAACTACGTTTCCTATCCACAATCTCTGTTGATGTAGCACATTCATTCAAATGTGCATTGTGTATTTATTTCCTGTTCTGTTGTATTTATTTTTATGACTTTATTTATGTATTCATTCAGAGAGGAATCGTTCAGCACCCATAACAGTCTTGCTCTGGGGTGATCAGTTTTTAGAGATGCCTTTTGTCAACTCTTTTGCAGGCTTGTTTCCAAACATTACCTCTTAATTAGGACACACAGAGGGTTACTCACAGATCACCCAAGTCCCAGTGCTTCCATGGCACAGACACAACTCTCCGAGCAGTGCCAAATGGTAGTGCTAGCACGCCTGCTCACACACACCTGCCATGTCCGTCGATGGCTGCACATGATAGGAAAGGGAAGATCCACGAAGGGAGGAAAGTAGCACCTACATCAGCTCGAGCTCCAGGAAGGGCTGGACATTATGCCTCCCATGTCTGCCTCATTCCTGACTCTTTTGTCCCATCTCTGTCCCTTTGCATGCTTCTGCACACTCTCTGCCTGACCCAGTCATGTGCATCAACTCTTCCACAGGCTTGTTTCCAAGTCTGACTTCTCAGGCAGGTCTTTGGTGGTAGATATTTAGTAGAGTGTGGTGGCATTGAAGGACATCCTGTGGTGCATGGCAGACAGGGTGTATCAGTTCGATGATTCTTTTACTGATGACCTTGGTCCACAGCAGTCTATGAAACCCAGAAGTAGAGACCTAGAAGAGGTCTCTTCTCTTTTTTTTTTTACAAAAATGTAGCAAAAGGCGGATTTATAAATAAAATAAGACAACAATCACGATACAAATAGAACTGAGCAATGCACAAAAACTCATAGAATAAAGAAGCGAATTGAAAGTTAACAGACATTCTCTGTTGACCAAAGTATTTACTAGATTTCTCCTGAATGTTCTAATTTGTCTCTTTGAAAAGATAGATCTTTGTGTGTGTGTGTGTGTGTGTGTGTGTGTTTGTGTGTGTGTGTGTGTGTATACACGTGCACAATGTATACGTATATATACACATGAATATATGATGTGTAGAATCTCTATGGTATATACAATGCATACATATATGCATATGCTTATACACATCCACACACATGTGTGTATCAAGAGGTAGAGATGGAGGACACTTTTGGTCAAAAAACCAACGTTCTTAAAGAGAGAACCAAAACTGTGATTCAGCCCCAGGCATAATTGCAAGCCAAGAGTTTCAGGAAACATTTCCAGTTCTAGATTAAAAGTAAATAATAGGGTACGTAGAAGAGGGCATAAATTATTGATTATCTCCACTAATGCTCAGTGAGTGTCTGCAGACCGGTTACTTTCTACTTCTGGATGCTGTGTTGATAGTTTTCATCTGGTCATTTCTACATTGTAAGAGGACTTGATACCTTGTGGTGAATCAGAGATACTTACTTCCTTGTAGACAGAATAATTCCAACTACCAGGACTTTATGAAGAAAGAGTCAGAGTGGATGGTAGAACTCGAATGATTACTTATTTACTTGAATATAACTTTATTACTTTATTACTTGAATTAGTTACTTATTTCTTAAACATTTACTTTAGTTTGGGTTATATGTGCACATGGAAGTAGGTTACATGCCTGTATAGGTCAGAAGAGTGCTTCAGATCCCTTGGAACTGGAGTTACAGGCAATCGTGAGCTGTTCAACCTCGTCACTCAGAACCAAACTTAGATCCTCTGTAAGAACATTGCCTTAGTCAGTCCTGTTGCTGTGAAGACACACCTTGACCAACGCAACTCTTATAAAATAAGTCATTTAATTTTCTTATAGTTTCAGAGGTTTAATCCATTGTCATCATGACAGAGAACAGGGCAGCATCCAAGCCAGTACTGGGACAGTAGCTGAGAGCTGTGTCCTGATTAGTAGTGGAGAGAGACTCTGGGTTTGACATTGCTTTTAAAAACTCAAAAATCACCCCCCAGTGACACACTTTCTCCAACAAGAATGCATCTCCTAAACCTTCTATTCCTTTCAAATAATGCCACTCCCTGATTACGAAGCATCCTGTAAGAGCCTGTGGGAGCCATTTTTATTCAAACCACCCAAAAACAGCATGTGTTGCTAACTGTTGATCCATCTCCCCAGCTTCTCCTTGGTTTTTCTTGGCATTTGTTTTATTTACTTTGCACGGGTGTTTTGCCTGCATGTGTGTGTCTGTGTATCATCTGCATGCTCATGGAGGCTAGCAGAGGATGTCAGATCTCCTGGAACTGAGTGACAGACAATCGTTAGCTACCATGTAAGTGCTAGGAATTGAACCCACAGCCTTTGAGTGAGCACTCAGAACTCTTAATTGCTGAGACATCACGTCATCCCCTTACTGGTCTTACAGCTAGACAAAACGCTCAACCAAAACAACTTAGGGAAGGAAGGGCTTCCCTAACTAGGGAAGGCATAAGTTCACACTTCCAGGGTACCAATCATCATGGCAGAGGAGGCATGGCGTCAGGAAAATGAGGAGGCTGGCTGTGTTGTGTCTACAGCCAGGCAGGAGGGATGGAGGAGGCTCCTGCTCTGTTCACTTCTCTTCTGTGTTCTGTCTAGAATCCCAGCCCATGGAGTGGTGTCACTCACATTTATGGTTGGTCTTCTCCACTCCTTAGCCCAATCTAGAAATTCTTGCACACACATGCCTGGAGGTTTATTCCCACAGACGTTCTAAATTCCATCAGGTTTACAGCCAAGATCAACGCCTTTTATCATGTGCTTTTGTCTTGCTGAGTCTAGACTTGCAATACTCCCAGCCTTAAGAGGAAATATCTTCAGGGCAGAGTTTGACAGCAGCATGATTTCCTGGCTGTGAGTTAAAAAATAAAACAGATTCTTTTGTGATTGCTGGAGGAGTTCTCATGAAAGTTTCATGCCCTGACCTAGCCTGTCCTTGAAGCTAAGGGATATTTGTGACCCCCAATTCTATGGTGCAATAGTGCTACCAAGAAGGCAGCATGGACAGGACAAATGACAAAATGGACTGTTCAAACATGAGAAATTAAGAAACTACCAACCTTATCTGTCCTTCTTTTCCATGTCTTCATTTCTTCCTGGACAATATTTAATGGTGAGACATTGCATCATGAAGTCATTGACACACCCACCCTTACACAACATGTATTCATTGAATAAGGAATATGTATGAGACATTAATACACTCGCAGTTGCCCATAGACCATCATTATGTGTCAGAGAGGCTATCTTCCTGGTCCAAGTTTCCTTTCCTATACTGTGGTTATGGACACACCTATGGTCATAAGTAATGTCACACTAATATCTCTGAGGGGTAGCTGAGACAGGAGAGGGGGAAATGAAAGAGGTATAATGATGGATAGATATGATCCAAATATTGGATAAATGTGACATTTTCAAAGAATAAACAAAGGTATTATCTCTAAAATGATAATCAACAAGTTGGACAAAGGGAAACAAAATATTAATAACGTGAAAATGTCAACATATTGTATGAAAACATAAGGAGCTAAGATACACAGAGATTCCTCTCTTTGTTCTTGTTTGCTTTCTTGTCACAGTAATCTACCACTCTGACAAAAAGAATTTAGTTCATTTTAGTGTTCATGGCCACAATCTAGCATTGAGGGAAGTTGGGGAAGGGACTCAGGTAAGAATTGAAGCAGAAGCCACAGAGGAATTTCTCTCTTTCTCTCTCTCTCTCTCTCTCTCTCTCTCTCTCTCTCTCTCTCTCTCTCTGGCTTTACCATGTAGCTTTCTTATACATCCTAGATAAAACTGTGCAGTGAATAGTGTTGCCCATAGTGAGCTGCCCACAGATTAATCACACAGGCCAACATACAACATAATGGAAGCAGTATCTCAACTGAGCTCTACCCTAACTCTTGCCAGGAGCCTCTAGATTGTGCCAAGTTAATAATTAAGAATGAGCCATGGCAAGCCTTGGGTCCAATTCGACTAGAAATTAGTACAGAATGCATGAAAACAGTAAGAAGATTGAGGTTCAACATGGTCTATGGAAGAATGATAAATTCATAATGACCATAAACTTGGAAAAGAATTAATAGTGCAGATCGAGACCAAGGTTAAAGAGTAAAATGAGATCTCTGTTGGATTCTCTTGGACTGAAGAGAGTGAGTATAAATATTCATCACAGAATCACCGTGTAGACAGCGAGAGTGTTACTACACAGATCTCTCCTGAAATTGAGGCTATTAAATCTAAAGCAGATAATCTCCACTTACCTGGAAGTGGGAGAAAAAGAAATACAATTGGACTAAGATAAGGGTATTCATTCCTACAGGTAGATTTCATGTTAACAGTTCCTGAAGTGTGATGTGTAAAGAAATGAGTAGAATCTGATTGGAACAGAAAATTGGCCATGGTTTGGGAACGCAGAGAGAATGGATTTTGTTGTAAATAATGGAATTTCAAAATTTTCAGAGAATATATTTGTATTAAGCATCTTCCATTATCTTTACTTCCTGCCCCAACATTAGGATATTTTTTTAACAAAACGTGTGTGTGTGTGTGTGTGTGTGTGTGTGTGTGTGTGTTAATATTACTTAGGAGAGTAATTGACTTTATTTCAAAGGGAAGTGTTTTATGCTATCAAGAAAGAAACCTGACAACACCACCAACCTATTATTATTTTTGATTGAAATAATAGCAAAGAACTTTACTAGTAGGAAATCTATGCTTTGACTGAAAGTCGGGAGGAAAGCAGTGTGTTAATAACGCTGGTTATAGCACGACAGGGTGAGGAAGTGGATGCAGGTCGGGAGCAATTTCCTCTGACAGCACCCATTCCTTCCTTGAATCTATAGGTCCAGAAAATCATCACATGATAATTTGCTACATAAGCAGTGGGAGGAACTGAAATGCCCACTAAGGGAATAGCTTCAGCATAGATCTGGGACAGAATTGTCAGTGTGGGACACAGCTGTCATGATGATGAGCCTGTCCTAGGACTTACCTAGGACACCCATCTGTTGGCTCTTCTAAGGATTGGACCATGAGAGCAGATGAAGCTCTTCTTAGTCAAACCATGAACGGTTTGTCATTCCATGTTTGTGATTTAGTGTACGTTTTTAGGGTAATTACTTCAGGAGAATTATCCGGAGAGTCTGAGTCACTTACAGTTGGAGAGGGGAGCTGGGGAGGATTTTGAGTCTGAGGATAACCCCCTCCATATGAATGTCTGAAGGATATCACAGCGTGCCTTCACCCACTCGGTGTTGGGAAATCATATAAACAAAGACGTTTCGTAGCACACAAGTGTGGTTTCAATGTTGACACAAAGGTGAGAGGTTAATACTGCACTCATTTTACTTTGCTCCTTGTTTGTATCATGAGCTCCAAAACTCCTCAGACTCATGTCTTGGAGAATACAGCTATCATATCATGTGTAATTCGAATTATCTCCTTATCCTTCCGTATTTACTTATAAATGCCCATTCTCCAACTTTCTTCTGTACACAGCACACCACATACTCTTTCGAGGCTTTGTCTTGGTGTGCATGTCTAGAACATTGTGTAGAGAAGATAAGAACGTGTTCTTATAGAATAGCAAGAAGGATTTAGAAAGAAATTTTAAGCCACAACTTAAAAGTATTATACATAGTTGATTGGAGTCACCTGATATAATGACACAAGCAATTGGCACCTTAGAAATATCTAGTAAATTCTCTCTGTCTTAAGAGAAACCGTCATGACCACTAAGTCATGAAGGGAAAGATACAGGAGTATGCAGAAGCACCACACAGTAATGCTGACTCCACAGTCTGAATTCTTAAAGCAAGGATCTAAGACTCATTCGGGGTGAGTCATGTCCACCAGTCTGCCACTGGAAAGCACTAAGGATTGGACATGGTTTCTGAGATACATAGATGTTTCTCTGTACCTCAGTCCCCAAGAAGGAAGGTAATGCACACAGGCTCATGGAACATGAAAGGACTGCAGACCCCTGTGATCTGCAGCTGTTGATTGGCATTCTGGTCCCAAGCCTTTACCATTGTCTCAAGGTCCCTACACACAGCAGTAACAGACAAGGGCTGGAATGGCTGGACCTTCTCAAAGACTCATTGTGAAGTCCCTTTACTGTGGAAACTCTCTGGGCAGCGATTTGACTTCAATGTGCTCTATGATAAGATGTGAATTCTGAGAACACTCTCTATGTTGGGCTTTTCTCCTAGAGGGCTCGGCCTTGTGCTGTGTGCGGTACCTCAAGTAGAAGACTCAAGAACCCATCAACATCTGTAAATATGAATTTTTGCATCCAACAAGAGAATCTTTTTTGTATCACAGTGGCTTGATTTAGAAAATGGAAGAAAAAGTTTGATCGGAGAAATTTGGACTCCAAGTTAAGCCTTCAAAGAGTTCAACTTTACCCAGTCAACCCTACATCTTAGTATCTGTCACCTACTGACATGGCATCAGTGTATGGACATATCAGTGAACTTACCCATTAATGAAAACATAATCCCCATTAACTGATCCATTTCTGAAAGTCTTATTACAGTTTAGATCACGACATTATCCCCTTGAACCTCAAAGCCTTATGCCTGATGATACAAACATCATTTAGTCCAACTCTAGGAGTGAATCCTTGGTGATGCAAACTGCATTTAGTCCAACTGCAAGACTGCAACACCTTACGATTTATGGCACTGATCAAAATCTCCTCTGGAACTTAAGGCAACTTTTTATATGTGAGCTTCTGTGGCAATGAAGGATAAAAGTTACATGTTTTGAATACATGCTCAGGAAAGAGACTGCACACATATTTCCATTCTACAATGGAATAAGCATAGAAAGAAGGGATGGGACCAAAGATTAAAATCCTGTAGCTCTCCATGTGGAATCCAAGTTACACAGTGACTCAGTGTGTTTCAGGATTCAGGCAGTCCTGGCCAAGTGTGGACAGACCACATGGCCACTCATTGGGTGAGTTAAGCTCCTCGTGGTGGCTTTCTTCAGCAGATAGTCCATATTCCTGTCATATCTAACGTTCTGAGGTCCTTGCCAGCACATTGGCTTCTTGTCCCCACACATAAAAACGTGCACTATCTCATGATTCTGCCTGCTATCTGTGCGTGGGGGTAGGGCATACTAATCTTAGTATCATTCCAAATTCAGTACATAAGGTGATCATGTGATCATGGTAAAATGAGTCTAATTGTCCAAGGAGAGCTGAGCTTTCTAGACTTCTCAGAGAGGTTTTGAGATTTCTCAGATGAATTTATATTTTACACACTTGGGCCTGGGATGGATAGGGTTGTGTCAATCTTTTTCTCATTCTTTGACAATCCCATGCACGTAAATAGTGCATGTTAATTGTATGTATCTTCAATATCCCCCTCCCTCAGGGATCTCTAACATGTCTCCTCTCCTCTTCATATTGTCTTCTGAAATGACCAAAATCATGTTGATAAGACAGCATTTCACATCACCTCTCCCACCTTCTGGGTCTTATATTCCTTCTGTGACCTCACCCATAATGTTTTGGGGGCCTTTATGAATGAGAGAGATTGAAATAGATGTTAAATTTGGGATGGGCAGTCTTCCTCAGCACTTAGAGCAGTTATGAGTCTCTGAAATAATTACTGATCATTCCCGCAAGAATCTTCTCTAGCCAAGTTTAAGGAACACACTAAACTCTGTTTATAACCATAAATATTTAGAAGGGAGTTTGATAACATCTCCATTTAGCAAAACAATCTTGGGTTCTCTTCTATGTCCTATGACCTTAACAGCCATGAACTTCACTTTAAAACCAGCTTTTCTGTGCTAGATATAAATTCTTTCCAGTGGAATAGGCCCCACCTCAAATTCAATAAAAAATGGTTGGTTACGCCCTAAATCTTTGTTCCACCATTGCATCAGTGGGCACATCTTGCCTGCCAATTTTGTATTGTATCATGAAGCATTAACTACTGGGTAATACCATTCATGTATTTTTCTCCAGCAGCCGTGTACCATGATGGCTATCCAGCAAGGAAGAAAATTTCAGATAAGATCCAGCTTCATTTTTCTGAGTCTTACAACAAAATTGTGTTTTGTCTTCAGCAATATCATCTTATTACGTGATTATTATGGCCAACCAAGAGCTATGACAATAGCATGTATTGGGGGGGGGCTTCCCCAGTAACTCAAAAGGAAATAGTCCATTCCTTGGCCAGCTCAACTCCTGATTAGTCTTCATCAGGTTCTTTCTGCTGTCCTTGTGTGAACTGCACGACATCTTCTGAGTAGCACTAATCTTTCCATTAGTCAAAATTTTCTCCAATTTCTACACATGCTTCTTTTCTGTGCAAAGTGCATGATTTCCAAAGCCTTATGCTCTACTTTCCCAATTCTCATTATAAATCTAGCTAAAAGCAGCCTGGATTGCTGCCGAATGCTGGCTTGCCTTGAAATTTCCTCTGCCACATTGACTCGTCCATCAGCTTTAGATTCAGCCTCCTACAAAGCTACAGAGTGTGGATAAAATGCAGAGACGTTTATTCCAGGATGTAACAAGCATGACCTCTGACCAAATTTCTCAATAAAGTTCTGACTTTTGTGTGAAGGTGCCTAAGGAATGCTTACCATCAACATTCTTGCTGGAATTCTGAAGTCACATCCCACAGACATTACACCTTTGATAGATGTTTGTAGGACTCTAGATTGTTGTATAACCTGCTTTCCAAACATCTCAAAATTCTGCCTGAATTCAGGTTCAAAGGGCTTCTGACTCACTACTCATAACAGCAAAGTTCTGTGTAAGTATCTTTCATCATTGTGTCAGGATATCTGAGAATACCAACTCAATGGTAGAAAAGTTTCTTTGGGTTCACAAACCCATAGGATTCAATCAGTGTGCATCTGAGTCCTTGACATTATGCCTCTGGTGGTTCAGAATATATTGGGAGTGACTATATAGGACATAGTCCACTACACAGCTCATTGTGACCAGGAATCAGAAAGAGAGAGAGAAAAAGAGAAGGGGAGAGACTGCGTATAAAATAAATGCTTCAAACACATATCCCAGTGACTTATCCCACTAAGACAAACTTTATGGCACACTGATATATGAACTTATCAATAGATGATCTGCTGATGAAGTTAACACCATCATACTCTGTTCACCTCTCAATGATGCCATCATCAGGGGACCAAGACTTTAACCCAGGAAACGTAGGATGAGGGACTTGTGTCCAACCCACCATGTGTTTACTGTAGCTGGAATCTTAAAGATTCCATGAATGCCCATGCCTTAAATGCTTAGCCCCCAGGGTGGCACTATTGGAAAGTAGAATAACATTTAGATGGTCTTGCCTAGTTGAGAAGCATTAGGCTATTGAAGAGTAATTATATAGGTTATCTTTAATGGTAAACTTTTACAACCCAGAATCAGCTGGGAAGAAGGTTTCAATAAAAGATTGTCTACATTGGGTTGGCCTGTGGAGAGGTCTCTGGGGAAATGTCTTAATTAAATTAATCAATGTGGGAAGACCCAGCTTATTATGAATAGTGCCATTCTCTAGGCACGGGTCCTGACCTACCTGAGCAGAGAAGCTGAACAAAGCACAAGCAAGCTAGAAGACACACATTCATCTCTCTGCTCTTGTCTGTCAATCTGATATGACTAGCTGAATAATACGCCTGCCTTGACTTCTCTGCTATGATGGACAGAAACCTGGAACTGTAAGTTCAAATAAACCACTTTGACCCCCAAGTTGCTTTTTGTTGATCGTAGCAACAGAAATGAAATATAAATATACCCTTAAAGATGAATGTGAGACCTGAAGTCACTCCTTTCCAGCTTCTTTGCTTCCTGGTAAACAGCTGAGCAGGACTGCTCTATCAAGTGTGTGGTCATGACATGCTACCTTACCACAGCTCCAGAGCAAAAAGACCATGGAATTGAACATTGGAGCCTCTCAAATTATGAACCCTCACAAACACTTTCTCTTTATGAATTCATAGCTTCAGATATTTTGTGGTAGTGATATAAAACTGACCAACACAATCGCCCATCTTACTAGGATAAGACGGTAAGAGTTAAAGTAATGTATACAGTCCATCATCCGTCCATCAAAGGGGAACTGTTTTTTCTTCCCATGACCTAAACTATGTATCACTATGATATATATATATATATGTGTGTGTGTGTGTGTGTGTATATATATGTATATATATTCATATTACACACTGGCACACATACGAGTGTGAACCCTTGTGAATGATAGATATGAATGAACCTTGTCTCTGGTAGAGCACTGTACCATCTTTTAGTGGCTTTAAACTGTAGAGTACAGTAACTCCTTTTTCAGAATAATTCCCTAGTCAGGCCTGTTATTGTGCATAGATTATATTCAGCTAAACATATTCTAACCGATTTATAGTCTTGCCCCGCCTGACTCTATTTTGTGGGCCCCTTTTCAGTGTTCATGAAATCATGAGTCGCTAAAAGTAGAGGTGACCTCAGAATCACAAGTGTGTGGCTCTTAATGGATGGATAGCGACATCCCGCAACATGGGATTATGCAGAATCCACCTTTTCTTGTCCCTACATTCGTTGATATTTTCTTGTGCTGACTTGACATACATTAGGTCTCCATCTGTCTAGGCTATCCTCCCCCTCACATCAGCAACCACAAAGACAAACAACAAAACCACCAAGCAACAGAGGGAAGGGACATTCAGATCAAAGAATGACAGAAGCCATTCGTAGCCAGCTCTACTCCAAATGAAAATAACTGACAAATGAGTACGTACAAAAAGTCAACAATCCATGACTTCCTCCAGTTAAGTCTCTGTTGCTTGGGCTGTTGGCATGTGAAAGGAGCTTGGCACTAAGCCCGATGACCTGAGTTCAAGCCCTGCTTTAGAGAAAGCTCACTCGTGCAGGAAGTACAACCTCTCATATATACATATAGTCGTGTGTGTGTGTGTGTGTGTGTGTGTGTGTGTATAGAGGTAGATGATATACAGATAGACACAAAGTAAATAATAAAGTAATGAATGAAATTAGCAAGAATTCTGTTTGAGTCTCCTAGGCTAAGGATCCAGTTCAATGCTATCAGCAGACAGGGCTAGCTTTTTTTTTTTTCTTCAGGTGACTCATTCTGTGGTCACTTCAAGCAGAGTGATGCTGTTCCCAGAATTCTACCCCCTCCGGCTTCCCATAGAAATACTGAAGACAGGCACAGAGCAATAATAACAGCCATTTGTCTCTTGACGTTAGGAATAGTTGTTTTCTCTCATGGAACCCTCACTCCTTGCACTTTCAAAATACGAGTTTGCTTTTTTGTCTTCTCTAGAAATGTGAACGTGATAATAAGCACACAGTAGAAGCAGTCCGATAAACTCTGTTCTTATCAGCAGCTAAAACAGCCTCCTCATTATTTGGTGACCATAAACATGGTTTGAAGTCCCTGCTCCTGCCAAGCTGAAGTCTTCCAGTGCTGGGGCTGAGTGATTGAAAGTCCAAGATTATAGTAGAAAGGGACAAAGAGATGTTTTAGTTCTTGCTGGTCTGCTTAAAGCCCCTGGCCAAAAACAGCTCTCTGTCTGAAAGACAGTAAATTTCTTCCATTGCTGAAAAATAAATGTATTTTGTGGGAAAGCCAGATGGGACTCAGACAGAAGAAACATGCCTGCCACATGCAGCGAAGGCATGGGGGACAATTACTAAAAGCCTTCTCTAAAACAGGGAGGTCCCTGTCTAACCACAGGAGGAGCCTGGTGGTTCTCCCATGGCGAAACGGGAATTGTAAAACCATTGTAAAAACCTCTCCATGTTGGTTCCCTCTAAATGCTAATTGTATCCTCTTGGGTGTCAGGACCCTTCTTTTCTATCTCACCGCTAGCATGCCAGCCCTACAGGACTGGCGTTAGAAGTAGAATATTCTGGTTAGCTTCCCAAGGGCATGAGGGTCTTATCTGTGTGACACCAGTCTTTTTAATTTAGATCACCTTCAGTGTCGAACTACTTTTGAAATAAAACTTTGGGTAAGAAGTAGAAGTGTGAATGATGAACTTTCTCAATTGTCTCTCTTTTCTTCTTTGATGTATATGTATATATGCATGTTCGTGTATGCAGAGGCGTGTGCGTGCGTGTGTGCGTGTGTGCGTGTGTGTGTGTGTGTGTGTGTGTGTGTGTGCCTGCCTGTATGGAGGTCAAAGTTCAGCCTCAGATGTCATTTCTCAGGCTGCTGTTTATCTTTGAACTTGGAGCTTTACAACCCAGCTATGCTAACTGGCCAGTGATCCCCAGGAACCTACCTCTCTCTGCCTCTCTAGCACTGGGACTTGTTTTACACAGGCTCTGAGGACTGAAGTCCAGGCCTGATGCTTGTAAGACAAGCATTCTGCCTACTAAACTCTCTCAGCCCCTTGTGGTTCTTTCTCTTTTTGTAAATATTCAACAGAAACCCAGGCATCCCTTCATTGGATTAGCAGATATGGTGACTTGAGCTCTTTTCAATAACACAAGTGGGTAGGAAATCAGCTGAGGGAACTCACTGGAGGGTGTCTAGGCTCAACTTCACCACTCTTCACTGGGATGAAGGAATGAATCAGGGTAGACGCTGATGGACTCTGATAGCATAGGTAGGCATGTTGAGCTGTGACATCTCCAACTGCTGGAGTGAGGTAGCTTTTGGAGAGGTTGTGACAAAAGCAGAAATCATAGATATTCATAAGGAAAATGAGCTTCAAAGCTTATGTGCAGGGCGGAGGGATAGATCAGCAGGTATGCTCACCTCAAATAAGTGTCAACTCAACTCAACCTAGAGTCACCTGGAATGAAGTTACACAGGGTTGGATTCTTGGGCACATCTGTAGGAGACTGTCTTAATGAAGTTATTGATGTGAGAAGACCTGTATCACTGTGGGTGGTACCATTAAGGTAGAGAGTCCTGAACTGTGTAAGAGTAGAGAAATCGAGTCAAGCACAAGCAAACAAACATGGATACGTCTGTTGCTCTCTGCCCATGACGGTCTGTATGACGTGACTGTCTGAAGTTCCTGCCTTGACTTCCTCATTGGGGCTTGGTCTTTTGCTGTGTATTGTAATGCTAAGTAAAGGCCCCCAAGACCCAGTTGACCCAGAGATGAGAGAGTCCTCATATAGACCCAAGTGATTCTATGTGACCATATCCCCAACTACTTCTGATTGGAAAATAAAGAAGCAGCCAATAGGTGAGGTTTAGGATTCCTGGACCTGGAGGAGGGGAGTCATAGGAGAACTACAAGAGGGAGAAGATGAATATGTGTCCCTGAGAGCTGGTTTATTGGAGTTAAAAGCAGCTCAGATGAAGCACAGTAAGTAATAACTCAGGGTTATAGATAGAAAATCGATTTTAATAGCATAGATGGTAGATACCTGCCCAGTTCTTGTGTTATTTAAGGCTTATTACAAATATAAAAGTTGAATGTGTCTTTTATCCAGGAACTGAATGATCAAGGCAGGGTAGACATCCCGGATTGAGATCAAAAATTTCTACAATACTTCCCCACAATGTAAGACTGTAAGCTGGAAATGCGAACTGAAATGAACCCCTCTTTTCTCTATCTTCCTCTTTGTTGGGGTGTTTCATCAGAACAGAAACCAGAAATCAAACTAGAGTGATAGATAAACGGAAAGGTATTCAGAAGTGACTAATTGTGCAAATGACACAGATGAGGAAATTGTTTGTACAGCATAAGGAAACCTATGAACTCCCCCTCTCTCTCTCTGAAGAGAAGAACATTCAAAAGCAAACTCAGATGTTTGTTTGTGCTTCTAAGGTGGTCCCAGAGGACTCTAGCAGCTGCAGGTTTGGAATCTGCAAGGAAATGTTAGTCTGAATCCCCACTGCCTCATCTCTTCCCTCCTGCAGTTCTTCACATTAAGGGTTCAAGTTTGCATCGGGAGCTCCTGAGATACATACGTACCACGCATATCTCTGGGTACCAGGTCAATGGACTCAGACTGGGTTTTATTTTTGGTCCTGGTGCACTGAACCCTTCAGAGCTCCTGGAGGATCCAGCTGCCCGCACTCCATGTGCAGGAACAGTTCACATGATCTCTTCTCATCTTGGGGCTTGCACACCTGCATCTACACAGAGACATTAAGAACTTTCAAAGGAGCAAACTATCTTATTTTTGTACATATCCTTCCTGTGAGCTCCAAACATTGAACTTCAGTTTTGGGTACACACTTCCTGTGGGGTTGTCTAACCCGCCCAAGATGATTGGAAACGTCTTGTTTTATTGGGTTCTAGTTTAGTATCTCTCAGTGGCTAGAGTGCATGGAATGTGGTTATTAAGGACTCATTCATTGATTTTACAGTCCTGCTTCTTTTCTTGTCCTCTAGCAGCTGACCAGGCTTCCTATCCTTCCACTAGGAGGATCTAAATGTCATTCATTCATCTTCCCATTTCCTTTTTGCATTTTTAAATGTTTATCACGTACGCTCCTGTGTCTACATCATCTGGCCTCTTTTTATTAAGAAACATTCTATGGAGTTTATCCTCAGTTTCTCTGTTTTCTCCCCTACTGCCCCGTGGTTCTTTCACAGAAAGCCCTT